>NC_139022.1:6436326-6737849 GCF_964662115.1 Mustela nivalis | reverse complement strand
CATCCAACAATTCAGTAATGTAGCAGGATACAAAGTTGATGTACAGAACTCAGTGGCATTCTTATGCACAAACAATGAAAATACAAAAAGGTAAGTTAGAGAATCGATTCCATTTACTATAGCACCAAGAACCATAAGACTCTTGGGAATAAACCTAACCAAAGAGGTAAAGGATCTGTACTCGAGGAACTATAGAACACTCATGAAAGAAATTGAAGAAGACACAAAAAGAGGGAAGACCATTCCATTCTCTTGGAGCAGAATAATAAACATTGTTAAAATGTCTATATTGCCTAGAGCAATCTATAATTTTAATGCCATTCTGATCAAAATTCCACCACTTTTTTTCAAAGAGCTGGAGCAAATAATCCAAAAATTTGTATGGAATCAGAAGAGACCCCAAATCGCAAAGGAAATGTTGAAAAACAAAAATAAAATGGGGGTCATCACGTTACCTGATTTCAAGCTTTACTACAAAGCTGTGATTACCAAGACAGCATGGTACTGGCATAAAATCAGACACATAGACCAGTGGAACAGAGTAGAGAGCCCAGATCTGGACCCTCAGCTCTATGGTTAAATAAACTTTGAAAAACAGGAAAAAATATACAGTGGAAAAAAGACAGTCTCTTCAATAAATGGTGCTGGGAAAACTGGACAGCTATATGTAGAAGAATGAAACTCGACCATTCCCTTACACTGTATACAAAGAAAAACTAGAACTGGATAAAAGACCTCAATGTGAGTCAGGAATCCATCCTAGAGGAGAATATTGGCAGTAACCTCTTCGACCTCAGCCAGCAACTTCTTTCAAGATATGTCTCCAAAGGCAAAGGAAACAAAAGCTAAAATAAACTTGTGAGGCTTCATTAAAATCAAAAGCTTCTGCATTGCAAAGGAAACAGTCAAGAAAACAAAGAGGCAACCCACGGAATGGGAGAATATATTTGCAAATGACAGTACAGACAAAACGTTGATATCCAGGATCTATAAAGAACTCCTCAAACTCAACATACACAACACAATCATATCAGAAAATTGGCAGAAGATAGGAACACACTTCTCCAATGAAGACATACAAATGGCTATCAGACACATGAAAAAATATTCATCATCAATAGCCATCAGGGAGATTCAAATTAAAACCACAATGAGATATCACTTTACACCAGTTAAAATGGCCAAAATTAACAAGACATGAAACAACATGTGTTGGAGAGAATGTGGAGAAAGGGGTACCCTCTTACACTGTTGGTGGGAATGCAAGTTGGTGCAGCCACTGTGGAAAACAGTGTGGATATTCCTCAAGAAATTAAAAATAGAGCTTCCCTATGACCCTGGAGTTGCACTGCTGAGGATTTCCCCCAAAGATATAGATGTAGTGAAAAGAAGGGCCATCTGTACCCCAATGTTTAAAGCAGCAATTGCTAAGGTAGCCAAATTTGGAAAGAACCAAGATGCCCTTCAACGGACGAATGGATATAGAAGATGTGGTCCATATACACTATGGAGTATTATGCCTCCATCAGAAAGGATGGATACCCAACTTTTGTAGCAACATGCACTGGACGGGAAGAGATTATGCTGAGTGAAATCAGTCAAGCAGAGAAAGTCAATTATCATATGGTTTCACTTATTTGTGGAGCATAACAGATAGCATGCAGGACAGGGGGAGATGGAGAGGAGAAGAGAGTTGAGGGAATTTGGATGGGGAGGTGAACCATGAGAGACTATGAACTCAGAAAAACAATCTGAGGGTTTTGAAGGGGTGGGGGTCGGAGGTTGGGGGAACCTGGTGGTGGGTGTTAAAGAGGGCACGTATTGAATTGAGCACTGGCTGTGTTGCAAAAAAATGACGACTGTTGCTCTGAAAAACATAAATACATTTTTAAAAAATAATTTTAAAAATACCCAACAGTAAAATGACAGTCTCTTCAGTAAATGGTTCTGTGAAAATTGGCCAGCCTTGTACAGAAAAGTGAAACTCAACCATTCTCTTACATCATATACAAAGATAACTCTAAATGAATGAAAGATCTTAAAATGAGCCAGGAATCCATTAAAATCCTAGAGGAGAAAATGAGCAGTGACTTCTATGGCCCCAGCAACTTCTTTCAAGACATGTCTCCTAAAGAAAGGAAAGGCAACACTTGAAGGTTGGAGATTTCATCAAGATCAAAAGATTCTGCACAGTAAAGGATATATTGAACAAAATAAGAAGGCAACCCAAGGAATGGGAGAAGATATTTGCAAATGACACTACAGGTAAAGGGCTGGTATCCAAGATCTATGAAGAACTTCTCAGACTCAGCACCCAAATCGTCAGTAATCAAGTAAGAAAATGGGCAGAAAACATGAACAGACACTTCTCCAAAGAAGACATAAAAATGGCTAACAGATACATGAGTAAATTTTCATCATTAAACATCAGGTAAATTCAAATCAAAAGCACATTGGGATACAACTTTATACCAGTCAGAATGTCTAAAATTAACAAGACAGGGAACAGCAAATGTTGGAGAGGATGTGGAGAAAGGGGAACCATCTTATAATGTTGGTGGGAATGCCAGTTGGTAAAGCCACTATGGAAGATAGTTTAGCAATTCTTCAAAAAATTAAAAAAAAAAATAGAGTTATCCTATTACCCAGCAATTGCACTACTGAGTACTTATCCTGAAGACACAGATGTAGTGAAAAGAAAGGGCACATGCATTCCAATGTTTATAAGAGAAATGTAGCCAAACTGTGGATGGAACCAAGATACCCTTTAACAGAAGAATGGATAAAGAACATGTGTTCCATATATACAATGGAATATCACTCAGCCATCAGAAAGGGTGAATATACACCATTTACATCAACTTGAATGGGGCTGGAAGAGATTATGCTGAGTAAAAGAAGTCAAGGAGAGAAAGTCAATTATCATATGGTTTCACTTACTTGTTGAACATAAGGACTTATTTGCAGGACATTAGGAGAAGGTAGCAAAAAGTGAATGGGCTAATCAGAGAGGGAAATCAACCATGAGAAACTGTGGACTCTGAGAAACAAACTGGGTGCTTTAGAGGGAGGAAAATGGGGGGATGGGTTGGCCTGGTGATGGGAATTAAGGAGGGCATGGATTGCATGAAGCACTGGCTTCCTGGATTTTATGACTGGGATCTCTGCCTCACTCTGGCACTCCGTGTCTCCCTGTGACCCTGGGGATCCTGACACTGCACTGTCCCATTTAGCATTCCACCTGCTTTGCCACTTGGGTGTTTTTCACACAGGGATGTTCCTCACTGGAGCAGACATCTGAAAGTTCTAATTTTGAACTCTACTGCTATATCACTTTTTGGTAGCTGGCTTCTGGATGTTCCCTCCCCTATCTGGTTTATTTTACTATATGTTGGCTCAGAATCACTTCCCTGTACCTTCTAAATTCAGAAAATGGTTGATTTTCTATTTATAGAGTTGCAGTTCTTCTTTTCTTAGATCTCTGATTGAGGTCACAGGTGCTCAGAATTATTTGGAAGCTACCTAGCTAATTCTCTCTCTTTTGTTGTTATTTGTTGTTCTGTTTCCTAAGTTCCTAATTCCTAATAGTTCCAATAGTTTTCTAAGTTCCAAAGAGTGAAATTATAGGGTATTTGTTTTTGACTGTCTTATTTCGTTTAAGATTAACCTCTAGTTCCAAACATGTTTCAAATGGCAACATTTCATTCTCTTTTTAATGGCTGAGTAATAGTCCGCTCTATCTATTCTTCTACCCATCATCTATGATCTCTATCATCTTATATCTATATTAGCCATACCACTACTTTATCTTTACATTTATAGGTGGGAAGTTGAGTTTCTTCCATATATTGGCTATTGTAAATGATGCTGAAACAACAGAGGGTGCATATATCTTTTGATATTAGTGTCTTTGTTTTCTTTGTGTAAATAACCAATAATGGAGTTACTGGATCACATAGTATTTCTGGTTTTCTTTTTTTTCGAGAACTACCCCCCCCAGCAGATGTTCAGTGGTTGTACCATTTGCTTTCCCACCAACAGTGCAAGAGAGTTCTCCTTATCTGCACCCTCATCAACACTGCTGTATCTTTCAATTTTGAATACTAGCCATTCTGAGAGGTGCCAAGGTCATATCCCATTGTGATTTTGATTTTCATTTATTTGATACTTAGTGATGATGAGTATTTCTTCCTGTGTCTGTTGACCATCTCTCTCTCTTCTTTGAATAAATGTTTTCCAGGTATCTTGTTCATCTTTTTTAAAGTCATATTACTTGATTTTATAGTGTTAAGTTGTATAATTTCCTTATATTTTTGGATAGTAAACCTTACTGGTTATATCATTTGCAAATATTTTCTCCCATTTCATAGGTTGCTTATTTGGTTTGGTTTATGGTTTCCTCTGCTCTGCAAAAGCTTTTTATTGTGGTGTATTTTCACTTTGGTTTTCCTAGTCTCAGGAGATATATCTATTTTAAAAATACTGCTGAGGTCAATGTAAAACAAAAATACTGCCAATGTTTTCTTCTAGGAGTTTTATGATTTCTGGAATCACAGTTAGGTCTTTATCCAACTTGACTTTATTTTTGTGTATGGTTTCAGAGAGTACTCCAGTTGTATTCTTTTAAATGTAGCTGTCCTCTTTTCTTAACACCATTTGTTAAAGAGACTGTCAATTCTTCATTGCATATTTGCCTTTTTTAAATTTATTTTCTTCTTTTTTGTAGTGCTTTTATATAGCTTTGGTATCACAGTAATTTTTGATTTGTAAAATGAACTTGGAATCTCTCTCTCTCTCTTTCTTTGGAATAGTTTGAGAAGAATACATATAAACTTCTCTTTAAATCTTTGGTATAATTTCCTTGTGAAGCAATCTGACCCTGTACTTTTGCTTGTTGGGAGTTTTTGATTGATGATTCAATTTCATTACTACTAATCAATCTGTTTAAATTTTCTATTACTTCTTGATTCAATTTTGGAATTCTATATATTTCTAGGAATTTATCAATTTTTGAGGCTGTGCAATGTTTTATAATATAATTTTTCATGATATTTTCTTGTTATCTTTTGTATTTCTGTGGTGTCCATTGTTAATCTTTTCCCTTCATTTCTGATTTTAATTCAGCCACCTCTCTTTCTCTCTCTGTCTTTATAAGTGTGGCTAAATGTTTATCAATTGTGTTGATCTTCTCAAAAAACCTGCTCTTGTTTTATTTATTTCACTGATTTTTTAAGTCTTTATTTTATTTCTGCTCTAATATTTATTATTTTTGAAATTTAACTGGACTTAGGATTCTCTTTATCCAATTCTTGTTGGTGAATATTAGAATTTTTTTAAGATTTTATTTATTTATTTGACAAAGAGTGACACAGTGAGGGAAGGAACACAAGCAGGAGGAGCAGGAGAAGGAGAAGCAGGCCTCCTGCTGAGCAAGGAACCTGATGTGGGGCTCAATCCCAGGACCTGGGGTCATGACCTGACCCGAAGGAAGCCATTTAAAGACTGAGCTACCCAGGCGCCCCCAATCATATTGTTTTTTTTTTTTTAATTATTTTTATGTTTTTATTTTTATTTATTTATTTTTTATTTATTTTTTATTTTTTATAAACATGTATTTTTATCCCCAGGAGTACAGGTCTGTGAATCAGCATCACCAAAGCACATACCCACCCCAATGTCCATAACCCCACCCCCCTTCTCTAAACCCTCCTCCCCCCAGCCAAACTCAGTTTGTTTTGTAAGATTAAGAGTCACTTATGGTTTGTCTCTCTCCCAATACCATCTTGTTTCATTGATTCTTCTCCTACCCACTTAAGCCCCCATGTTGCATCACCACTTCCTCATATCAGGGAGATCATATGATAGATATCTTTCTCTGCTTGACTTATTTCGCTAAGCATGATACGCTCTAGTTCCATCCATGTTGTCGCAAATGGCAAGATTTCATTTCTTTTGATGGCTGCATAGTATTCCATTGTGTATATATACCACATCTTCTTTATCCATTCATCTGGTGATAGACATCTAGGTTCTTTCCATAGTTTGGCTATTGTGGACATTGCTGCTATAAACATTCGGGTGCACGTGCCCTTTTGGATCACTACGTTTGTATCTTTAGGGTAAATACCCAGTAGTGCAATTGCTGGGTCATAGGGCAGTTCAATTTTCAACATTTTGAGGAACCTCCATGCTGTTTTCCAGAGTGGCTGCACCAGCTTGCATTCCCAACAACAGTGTAGGAGGGTTCCCCTTTCTCCGCATCTTCGCCAGCATCTGTCATTTCCTGAATTGTTGATTTTAGTCATTCTGACTGGTGTGAGGTGATATCTCATAGTGGTTTTGATTTGTATTTCCCTGATTCCAAGTGATAGGGATCATTTTTTCATGTGTCTGTTGGCCATCTGGATGTCTTCCTTGCAGAAATGTCCGTTCATGTCTTCTGCCCATTTCTTGATTGGATTATTTGTTCTTTGGGTGTTGAGTTTGCTAAGTTCTTTATAGATTTTGGACACTAGTTCTTTATATAATATGTCATTTGCAAATATCTTCTCCCATTCTGTCAGTTGTCTTTTGATTTTGTTAACTGTTTCCTTTGCTATGCAAAAGCGTTTGATCTTGATGAAATCCCAATAGTTCATTTTTGCCCTCGCTTCCCTTCCCTTGGGCGATGTTTCTAGGAAAATGTTGCTGTGGCTGAGGTCAAAAAGGTTGCTGCCTTTGTTACCCTCAAGGATTTTGATGTATTCCTTTTGCACATTGAGGTCCTTCATCCATTTTGAGTCTATTTTTGTGTGTGGTGTAAGGAAATAGTCCAATTTCATTTTTCTGCATGTGGCTGTCCAATTTTCACAACATCATTTATTGAAGAGCTGTCTTTTTTCCATTGGACATTCTTTCCTGCTTTGTCGAAGATGAGTTGACCATAGAGTTGAGGGTCTATTTCTGGGCTCTCTATTCTGTTCCATTGATCTATGTGTCTGTTTTTGTGCCAGTACCATGCTGTCTTGATGATGACAGCTTTGTAATAGAGCTTGAAGTCCGGAATTGTGATGCCACCAACTTTGGCTTTCTTTTTCAATATCCCTTTGGCTATTCGAGGTCTTTTCTGGTTCCATATAAATTTTAGAATTATTAGTTCCATTTCTTGGAAAAACATAGGAATTGTACTAAATGTGTAGATTGCTTTCGGTAGCATAGACATTTTCACAATATTTATTCTTCCAATCCATGAGCATGGAAGATTTTTCCATTTCTTTGTGTCTTCCTCAATTTCTTTCATGAGTACTTTATAGTTTTCTGAGTATAGATTCTGTGCCTCTTTGGTTAGGTTTATCCTAGGTATCTTATGGTTTGGGGTGCAATTGTAAATGGGATTGACTCCTTAATTTCTCTTTCTTCTGTCTTGTTGTTGGTGTAGAGAAATGCAACTGATTTCTGTGCATTGATTTTATATTCTGATACTTTACTGAATTCCTGTACAAGTTCTAGAAGTTTTGGAGTGGAGTCTTTTGGGTTTTTCACATATAGTATCATATCATCGGCAAAGAGTGATAATTTGACTTCTTCCTTGCCAATTTGGATGGCCTTTAATTTCCTTTTGTTGTCTGATTGCTGAGGCTAAGACTTCTAGTACTATGTTGAATAGCAGTGGTGATAATGGACATCCCTTCCCTGTTCCTGACCTTAGCGGAAAAGCTTTCAGTTTTTCTCAATTGAGAACGATATTTGCGTTGGGTTTTTCATAGATGGCTTTGATGATATTGATGTATGTACCCTCTATCCCTACACTTTGAAGAGTTTTGATCAGGAAGGGATGCTGTACTTTGTCAAATGCTTTTTCAGCATCTATTGAGAGTATCATATGGTTCTTGTTCTTTTTTTTACTGATGTGTTGTGTCACACTGACTGATTTGCAGATATTGAAACAAGCTTGCAGCCCTGGAATAAATCCCTCTTGGTCATGGTGAATAATCCTTTTGATGTACTGTTGAATCCTATTGGCTAGTATTTTGGTGAGATTTTCGCATCTGTGTTCATCAAGGATATTGGTCTATAGCTCTCTTTTTTGATGGGATCTTGGTCTGGTTTTGGGATCAAGGTGATGCTGGCCTCATAAAATGAGTTTGGAATTTTTCCTTCCATTGCTATTTTTTGGAACAGTTTCAGGAGAATAGGAATTAGTTCTTCTTTAAATGTTTGGTAGAATTCCTCCAGGAAGCCGTCTGGCCCTGGGCTTTTGTTTGTTTGGAGATTTTTAATAACTGTTTCAACCTCCTTACTGGTTATGGGTCTGTTCAGGCTTTGTATTTCTTCCTGGTTCAGTTGTGGTAGTTTATATGTTTATAGGAATGCATCCATTTCTTCCAAATTGCCAAATTTGTTGGAGTAGAGTTGCTCATAGTATGTTCTTATAATAGTTTGTATTTCTTTGGTGTTAGTTGTGATCTCTCCTCTTTCATTCATGATTTTATTTATTTGGGTCCTTTCTCTTTCCTTTTTGATAAGTCTGGCCAGGGGTTTATTGAATTTATTAATTCTTTCAATGAACAAGTTCCTAGTTTTGTTGATTTGCGCTATTGTCTTTTTGGTTTCTATTTCATTGATTTCTGCTCTGATATTTATGGTTTCTCTTCTCCTGCTGGGCTTACGGTTTCTTTCTTGTTCTTTCTCCAGCTCCTTTAGGTGTAGGGATAGGTTGTGTACCTGAGACCTTTCTTGTTTCTTGAAGAAGGCTTGTACCGCTATATATTTTCCTCTCAGGACTGCCTTTGTTGTGTCACACAGATTTTTCACCGTTGTATTTTCATTATCATTTGTTTCCTTGGTTTTGTTTTCAATTCTTCTTTAATTTCCCGGTTGACCCATTCATTCTTTAGAAGGATGCTGTTTAGTCTCCATGTATTTGCGTTTTTTCTAAACTTCCTCTTGTGGTTGAGTTCTAGCTTCAGAGCATTGGGGTCTGAAAATATTCAGGGAATGATCCCAATCTTTTGATACCGGTTGAGTCCTGATTTAGGAATGAGGATGTGATCTATTCTGGAGAATGTTCCATGTGCACTAGAGAAGAATTTGTATTCTGTTGCTTTGGGATGAAATGTTCTGAATATATCTGTGATGTCCATCTAGTCCAGTGTGTCGTTTAAGGCCTTTATTTCCTTGCTGATCTTTTGCTTGGATGATCTGTCCATTTCAGTGAGGGGAGTGTTAAAGTCCCCTACTATTATTGTATTATTGTTGATTTGTTTCTTTGATTGTTTTATTAATTGGTTTATATAGTTGGCTGCTCCCACGTTGGGGGCATAGATATTTAAAATTGTTACATCTTCTTGTTGGACAGACCCTTTGAGTATGATATAGTGTCCTTCCTCATCTCTTATTATAGTCTTTGCCTTAAAATCTAATTGATCTGATATAAGGATTGCCACTACTGCTTTCTTCTGATGTCCATTAGCAGGTTAAATTCTTTTCCACCCCCTCACTTAAAATCTGGAGGTGTCTTCAGGATTAAAATGAGTTTCTTGGAGGCAACATATAGATGGTTTTTTTTTTTTTTATCCATTCTGATACCCTGTGTCTTTTGATCGGGGCATTTAGCCCATTAACATTCAGGGTGACTATTGAGAGATATGAATTTAGTGCCATTGTATTTCCTATAAGGTGACTATTATTGTATATTGTCTCTGTTCCTTACTGATCTACCACTTGTAGGCTCTCTCTTTGCTTAGAGAACCCCTTTCAATATTTCCTGTAGAGCTGTTTTTTGGTGTTTGCAAATTCTTTCAGTTTTTGTTTGTCCTGGAAGCTTTAAATCTCTCTTTTAATCTCTCCTTCTATTTTCAATTAAAGCCTAGCTGGATATAGTATTCTTGGCTGCATGTTTTTCTTGTTTAGTGCTCTGAAAATATCATGCCAGCTCTTTCTGGCCTGCCAGGTCTCTGTGGATAAGTCAGCTGCCAATCTAATATTTTTACCATTGTATGTTACAGACTTCTTTTCCCGGGCTGCTTTCAGGATTTTCTCTTTGTCACTGAGACTTGTAAATTTTACTATTAGGTGACGGGGTGTGGGCCTATTCTTATTGATTTTGAGGGGCATTCTCTTAACCTCCTGAATTTTGATTCTCGTTCCCTTTGCCATATTGGGGGAAATTCTCCCCAATAATTCTCTCCAATATACCTTCTGCTCTCCTCTCTCTTTCTTCTTCTTCTGGAATCCCAATTATTCTAATGTTGTTTCATCTTATGGTGTCACTTATCTCTCGAATTCTCCCCTTGTGGTCCAATACCTGTTTGTCCCTCTTTTGCTCAGCTTCTTTATTCTCTCTCATTTATTCTTCTAGATCACTAATTCTTTCTTCTGCCTCATTTATCCTAGCAGTGAGAGCCTCCAATTTTGATTGCACCTCATTAATAGCTTTTTTGATTTCAACTTGGTTAGATTTTAGTTCTTTTAATTCCCCATAAAGGGCTTTTATATCTCCTGAGAGGGTTTCTCTAATATCTTGCATGCCTTTTTCGAGCCCGGCTAGAACGTTGAGAATTGTCATTCTGCACTCTAGATCTGACATATTACCAATGTCTGTATTGATTAGGTCCCTAGCCTTCGGTACTGCTTCTTGTTCTTTTTTTTTTGTGGTGAATTTTTTGCCATGTCATTTTGTCCAGCTAAGAGTGTATGAAGGAGCAAGTGAAATACTAAAAAGGTGGCAACAACCCCAGGACAATATTCTTTAACCAAATCAGAAGAGATCCCAAATCGTGAGGGGGGAGAAAGGGGATAAAAAGAGGTTGAAAAAGAAAGAAAGAAAAAAAAGAAATAAATAAAATAAAATAAAATAATTTTAAAAAAGAAAATGAATAAGGAAAAATATAAAAAGGAAAAAATATATATTTAGGTAAACTAGTAAAAAATGTTAAAAAAGAAAAGGGTAAATGTTAAAAAATGTTTTAGCAGAAGAAGAAAAAAAAATGAAAGAGAAAAAAATAAATTAACTGAAAGACTAAAAAAATCCCAAGGAAAATTAAAAAAGAAGAAAATCACAGGGAGAAAGCCATGAATTCTTTGCTTTGCTTTCTCCTCCTCTGGAATTCTGCTGCTCTTCTTGGTATTGAAACCACTCTCCTTGGTAGGTGAACTTGGTCTTGGCTGGATTTCTTGTTGATCTTCTGGGGGAGGGGCCTGGTGTAGTGTTTCTCAAGTGTCTTTACCCCAGGCGGAATTGCACAACTCTGACCAGGAGCCGGGCTGAGTAATCTGCTGGGGTTTGCTTTCAGGAGCTTTTGTTCCCTGAGCGCTTTCCATAGAGTTCTGGAGGACGGGAATACAAATGGCGGCCTCCTGGTCTCCAGCCCGGAAGAGCAGAGAGCTCAGGGTCCCACTCCTCAGTACGCCCTCAGAGAAGAGCGCCCAGTTACTCCCGTCTGCCTGACTTCCGGCCGCGCTCAGAGCTCACCAAGCCTGGGACCGGTTCAAGGTCACCCCGAGCTGTGATCTTACTGTTGGCTCTGTCTCTGTAGCCAGCCTTCCTGTTCCAATACCCGCAAGCTCTGCAACACTCAGACACCCCCGATTCTTCTGTGACCCTGCGAGACCTGAGGCCACACTGACCCCGCATGGGCTTTGCCGCGGTTTAGCCTCTGGAGCAATGTCCCTCCTCGGAACAGACTTTTAAAAGTCCTGATTTTGTGCACCGTTGCTCCACTGCTTGCCGGGAGCCGGCCCCTCCCCCCGGGGTCTATCTTCCCGTCGCTTTGGATTCACTTCTCTGCCAGTCCTACCTTTCAGATAGTGGTTGTTTTTCTGTTTCCAAAATTGCTGTTCTTCTTCTCTTCAATCTGCCAATGGATTTGCAGGTGTTTGCAATCTTTAGATGAGCTATCTAGCTGATATCCTGCTAGCTGATGTAGTCTCAGCCTGCTACTTCTTTGCCATCCTGACTCCTCCTGAATTTTATATTGTTTATTTGAGATATTTATTGGTTCTTGAGTTAGTTATGTCTTGTTATAATTTTCCCTTTTAGAGCACATTTTCCTATGGCCTAAAGAGTTGGGACTATTGTATTTTTATTTTCATTTTTACCATACTTTTTAAAATTTCTTTTCAATTTCTTGGTTAGCCATTGATTGTTGAGTACCATAGCATTTAACCTCCATGCAATTGTGTTTTTTCCAATATTTTTCTTGTGATTGATGTCTAGTTTTAGATCATTACAGAGATTTGGTTTATATAGTTGGCTGCTCCCACGTTGAGGGCATAGATATTTAAAATTGTTACATCTTCTTGTTGGACAAGATTATATATATATTGCAGGCTTTGGTGCACGTCCAATCCAAGTAATTATTGATATGCATGATTTATTGATATTTTATTTTATTTATGTTTTTTAAATTCATAATTCTATTCAGAGTAACAGTATTCATTGTTTTGGCACCGCACCCAGTGATCCATGCAATCCATGCCTCCCTAATACTCACCACCTGGTTTCCACAACCTCCCACTCCCCTCCCCTTCAAAACCCTCAGATTGTTTATCAGAGTCCATAGTCTCTCAAGATTCACCTCCCCTTCCAAATTTCCTCAACTCCCTTCTCCTATGAATCCCTACTTGTCCTCCATGCTATTTGTTATGCTCCACAAATAAGTGAAACCATATGACAATTGACTCTCTCTGCTTGACTTATTTCACTCAGCATAATCTCTTCCATTCCCGTCCATGTTGCTAAAAAGTTGGGTATTCGTACTTTCTGATGGAGGCATAATACTCCATAGTGTATATGGACCACATCTTCCTTATCCATTCATCCGTTGAAAGGAATCTTGGTTCTTTCCACATTTTGGTGACCGTGGCCATTGCTGCTATAAACATTGTGGTACAGATGACCCTTCTTTTCACTACATCTGTATCTTTTGGGGAAATACCCAGTAGTGAAATAGCAGCATAGGGAAGCTCTATTTTTAATTTTTGGGGGATTCTCCACACTGTTTTCCAAAGTGGCTGCACCAACTTGCATTCCCACCAACAGTGTAAGAGGGTTCCCCTTTCTCCACATCCTCTCCAACACATGTTGTTTCCTGTCTTGTTAATTTTGGCCATTCTAACTAGTATAAGGTGGTATCACAATGTGGAGGTTTTTTTAATCTTTTTTTTTTCTTAAAATTTTATTTATTTAATTTGACAGACAGAGATCACAATTAAGCAGACAGGCAGGCAGAGAGAGAGAGAGAGAAGGAAGCAGGCTCCCTGCTGAGCAGAAAGCCCGATGTGGGACTTGATCCCAGGACCCAGAGATCATGACCTGAGCTGAAGGCAGGGGCTCAACCCACTGAGCATCCCAGGCGCCCCACAATATGGTTTTAATTTGAATCTCCCTGATGACTAGTGATGATGAGCATTTTGTCATGTGTCTGATAACCATTCATATGTCTTCATTCGATAAGTGTGTTCATATCTTCTGCCCATTTTCTGATATGATTTCCTGTTTTGTGTGTGCTGAGTTTGAGGGGTTCTTTATAGATCCTAGATATCAACCTTTTGTCTGTACTGTTATTTGCAAATATATTCTCCCATTCCATGGGTTGCCTCTTTGCTTTGTTGACTGTTTGCTTTGATGTGCAGAAGCTTTTGATCTTGATGAAGTCCGAAAAGTTCATCTTCTCTTTTGTTTCCTTTGCCTGTGGAGATATATCTTGAAAGAAGTTGCTGGCTGATGTCAAAGAGGTTACTGCCAATATTCTCCTCTATGGTTCTGATGGATTCCTGACTCACATTGAGGTCTTTTATCCATTTCTAGTTTTTCTTTGTATATGGTGTAAGGAAATGGTCGAGTTTCATTCTTCTACATATAGCTGTCCAGTTTTCCAAGCACCATTTAATGAAGAGACTGTCTTTTTTCCACTGTATATTTTTTCTTGTTTTGTCAAAGACTATTTGCCCATAGAGTTGAGGGTCCATATCTGGGCTTTCTACTCTGTTCCACTGGTCAATGTGTCTGATTTTAAGCCAGTACCATGCTGTCTTGATGATCACAGCTTTGTAGTAAGGCTTGAAATCAGTTTTATTTTTGTTTTTCACATTACCTTAGCGATTTGGGGTCTCTTGTGATTCCATACAAATTTTTGGATTATTTGCTCCATCTCTTTGAAAAAGACTGGTGCAATTTTTATCAGAATGGCATTAAAAGTATAGATTGCTCTACGCAGTATAGACATTTTAACAATGTTTTTTATTCTGATCCAAGAGCATGAAATGGTCTTCCATCTTTTTGCGTCTTCTTTAATTTCTTTCATGATTTTTCTGTTGTTCCTCGAGTATAGTTCTTTTACCCATTTGATTCGGTTTATTCCCAGGGATCTTATGGTTCTTGGTCCTATAGTAAATGGAATCGATTCTCTAATTTTCCTTTCTGTATTTTCATTGTTAGTGTATAAGAAAGCCACTAATTTCTGTACATTTACTTTGTATCTTGCCACATTACTGAATTGCTGTATGAGGTCTAGTAGTTTGGGGTGGAGTCTTTTGGGTTTTCCATATAGAGAATCATGTCATCTGTGAAGGGAGAGTGTTTGACTTTTTCATTCCCAATTTGGATAGTTTTTATTTCTCTTTTTTGTTTGATTGCTGTTTCTAAGACTTCTAATACTATGTTGAATAAGAGTTGTGAGAGTGGGCATCCTTGTCTTGTTACTGATCTCAATGGGAAGACTGCAAGCTTTTTCCCATTGAGGATGATATTTGCTGTGGATCTTTCATAGATGGATTTTATGAAGTTCAGCAATGTTCCCTCTGTCCCTATACTTTGCAACATTTTAATCAGGAACGGATGCTGGATTTTGTCAAATACTTTTTCTGAATCAATTGAGATGTCCATGTGTTTCTTCTCTCTTCTCTTGTTGATTTGTTTTATCACATTGATTGGTTTGCGAATGTTGAACCATCCATGCAACCCAGGTATGAATCCCCCCTGGTCATGGTGGATAATCTTTTTAATGTGCTGTTGTATCCTATTTGCTAGAATCTTGTTGAGAATCTTAGGGTCCTTATTCATTGGTGATATTGGTCTGAAATTCTCCTTTTGGGTAGGTCATTGCCTGGTCTGGGGATCAGGGTAATGCTGGCTTCATTAAAGAGTCTGGAAGTTTTCCTTCTGCTTCAATTTTTTGAAACAGTTTTAGGACAATAGATAGTATTTCTTCGTGAATGTTTGGTAGAATTCCACTGGGAATACGGCAGGTCCTGGGCTCTTTTTAGGGGGGAGGTTTTTTATCATTGCTTCAAGCTCGTTACTAGATATCAGTCTATTCAGGTTGTCAATTTCTTGCTGGTTTAATTTGGGAAGTTTATACTTTTCCTGGAATGCATCCATTTCATCTTAGTTGCTTAACTTATTTTAATACAAATGATGATAATAATTTCTGATCATTTTTTTCTATTTTCTAGATAGTTATAATTTCTCTCTTTTTATTCATAATTTTATTAATTTGGACTTTCTCTGTTTCCTTTGGATTACATTGGTCAATAGTTTGTCAATCTTACTCATTCTTTCACCAGCTTCTAATTTCCCTGATGCATTCTACTTTATCTCTATTTACTATCTCACTGATCTCTTCTCTAATCTTGCTGATTTCCCTTCTTATGTGAGGAGTTGGTTTGACTTATTGTTGATTCTCCAGTTCTTTAAGGTGTAGAGATAGCTGGTGTATTCTGGATTTTTCTATTCTTTTGAGGGAGGCTTGGATGGCTACGTATATCCCCCTTAGGATCGCCTTTTCTGTATCCCATAAGATTTGGACCACAGTGTCTTCATTTTAATTGGTTTCCATGAGTTGTTTCAATTCTTCTTTGATCTCCTGGTTGATCCAAGCATTCTTAAGCAAGGTGTCTTTATCTTGCAGGTGTTAAGAGTGTTTTTGGACCTTTTCCTTGTGATTGAGCTCCAGTTTCAAGGCATTGTGATCTGAGAATATTCAGGGAATCATCTGAGTCATTTGATATCAGTTGAGTCCTGCTTTGTGACCCATTATGTGGTCTATTCTTGAGAAGGTTCCATGTGCCCTTGAGAAGAATGAGTATTCTGTTGTTTTAGGGTGGAATGATCTGTATCTATCTATGAGGTCCATCTGGTCCAATGTGTCATTCAATGCTCTTGTTTCTTTATTGATTTTCTGCTTCAATGATCTGTCTATTTCTGAGAGAGGCATGTTAAGATCTCCTGCTATTAATGTATTCATATCAATATGACTCTTTATCTTGATTAACAGTTTTCTTATGTAATTGGCTGCTCCCATATTGGGGGCATAGATATTTACAATTGTTAAATCATCTTGGTGGATAGTCCCTTTAAGAATGATGTAGTTTCCTTCTGTATCTCTGACTACAGTCTTTAGTTTAAAATCTAATTTGTCTGATATGAGAATCACTACCCCATTCTTTTGAGGCCCGTTGGCCTGAAAGATGCTTCTCCATCCCTTCATTTTCAGTCTGGATGTATCTTTAGGTTCAAAGTGGGTCTCTTGTAGACAACATATGGATGGGTCCTGTCGTTTTATCCAATCTGCAACCCTGTGCTGTTTTATAGGCACATTTAGTCCATTCACGTTGAAAGTGATTATTGATATATACGTTTTTATTAGCATTGTGTTACCTTTGAAGTCTTTCTTTCTGTAGATTGTCTCTATATTTCTGTTCAATGTTATTCTTAAGATTTTTCCTCTTTTATATAACCCACCTTAATATTTCCTGCAGTGTCGGCTTGGTGGTTGCAGAGTCTTTTAAGCCATGCTGGTCTTGGAGACTCTTTATCTTTCCATTCATTTTGAATGTCATTCTTGCTGGATAAAGTATTCTTGGCTGCATGTTCTTCTTATTTAGTTCCCTGAATATATCTTGCCAGCCCTTTCTGGCTTTCCAGGTCTCTGTGGACAGGTCTGACATTATTCTGATGGGCTTTCCTCTGTAAGTAATGATCCTCTTTGTCCTAGTGGCTTACAGGAGATTATATCTACAATTATGATTCCTCAATTTGACTATGAGGTGCCTTGATGTTTTTCTAGAATCTATAATCTTGGGTGGAGACTGTTCGGCCTCTAGTACATGAACGCTGGTTCTATTCATGAGATTGGGAAAATTTTCATTAGAACTTGTTTCACTATGTCTTCTAGATTTCTTTCTTCCTCCTCCCCTTAAGAGATTCCAATAATTCTGACGTTGGATCGTTTCATGGCATCATTTATTTCATGATTCTGTGTTCATGGTTTCTAAGATGTTTGTGCTATGCTTTCTTCTGATCCTTTTTCTCTATCTGTTTGTCTTCCAGATCACTAATTATATCTTCTGTCTCAGTTACCCTAGCTTGGAGAGAATTTAGATTATATTGGAACTCATTGAGAGCATGTGAACCTCAGCTCTGGTAGCTTTTATCTCTGCCCTCACATTGTGAACATCATCTCTGGTCACTTTCAGCTCAGCCTGAATCAATTCCATTTGGTCATCCATGGCTTTTTCCAACGTAGCCTGGATAATTGTTAGCCTGCATTCTCTTTATGACATATTTTTGATGTTTATAGCCATTAGCTCTGCTGAAGAAGGGCCATCCTCTGTATTTTTCTTCTATTGGGCATTCCTCCTTCTAGTCATTTTGGTGAGAGTTGACTGATCGAATGTAGGTGGATATATCGACTATGGTGCAGTGAAGGTGCATCCTGGAATGCTTCTGAGCAATTCCAGTGATTGGTGAAATTCCCCACCCAAACGAGAGACAAAAGAAAAGAAAAAGAAAAAGAGAGAGAGAGAGAGAGAGAGAGAGAGAGAGAGATTCTAAGAAAGAGTGCACAAGCAGGGGGAGCTTCAGGTAGAGACAAAGCGGGCTCTCCACTGAGCACAGAGCCCAATGCAGGTCTTGATCTCAGGACCATGGGATCATGAACTGAGTCAAAGGAAAAAGGCCGATGCTTAACTGAGCCAACCAGGTACCCTTCAATTATTAGTTCTAGTTGTTGTTGTTGTTGATGTTTGGTAGAGGCTTTAATGATTTCTACATATAATTCCATGTTATCTGCAAATAGTGAACCTTTTACTTCTTTACCAATTTGGATGCCTTTTACTCTTTTTTCTTGACTGGGTACTGTGACTAGGACTTCAAGTACTATGCTGAGTAAAAGTGGTGAAAATGGACATCCTTTTCTTGTTTCTGAACTGAGGGGAAAAGCTCTCTTTTTCACCACTGAGTAGAATGTTAGAGGTAGGCTTTCATATATGGTCTTTGTTATGTTGAGATCTGGATGTTCCCTCTAAATCTAGTTTGTTAGAGGTTTTATCATGAGTAGATGGTGTGCATTAGTGATTGCTTTATCTGAATCTGATAAGATAATTGAATTGTGTTTGTTTTTTCTTTTATTAACATTATGTATTACATTAACTGATTTGCAATTATCGAATCATAATGCATCCCAAGAATAAATCTCACTTGATCGTGCTGAATATTCATGATATTTTGTTGAGGATTTTTGCATCTATACTCATCAGGGATATTAGCCTATGGTTTTCTTTTGCCATGTTTTTATTTGGTTATCATATGCAGTTAGTGTTGGCATCATAGAATGGATTTGGATATTTTTCCTTCCTCTTCTATTTTTTGGAATATTTTGAGAAGAATAGATATTATATCTTCTTTAAATGTTTGGTAGAATTAATCTATGAACCTGACTACTCCTGGTCTTTTGTTTCTTGGGGTTTTTTTTTTTCCTTTGATTACTGATTCAATTTTATTGCTGGTAATCAGCTGGTCAACTGTGCTATTCTTTCCTGATTCAGTTGTGAGAGTTATAGATTTCTAGGAATTTATGCATTTCTTTTATGTTGAAATACAATTATCCACAATATTATCTTATAATACCTGTCATCCCTGTGGTGTCTGTTGCTATTTCTCCTCTTTCACTTCTGGTTTCCTTTGAGTCTCCTGTCTCTTTCTCTTTCTTTGTTTGATGAGTCTAGTTAGAGGTTTATCAGTTTTATTGATCTTTTCAAAGAATAAGCTCCTGTTTCAATCAGATACTCTATTGATGTTTGTTTCTAATGTTTCCAAATTAATTTTTTTCTCTAGTCCTTATTATCCCCTTCTTTCTATTGGTTTTGGGATTTGTTTTTCCTTCTTTTTCTACCCCTTTATGCCGAGGGTTAGGCTTTCATTTGGGATTTTTTCTTCTTCTTTACGTCTTTTTGGATTGCTATAAGCTTTCCTCTTAAAACTGCTTTTAGTGCATCCCAAAGATTTTGGACAATTCGGTTTTCATTTTCATTCATTTCTATGATCTTCTGGATTTCATCTGTTATTTCTTGGTTAATTCAGTCACTGCAGAGTAGCATTTTATTTAATTTACTTGCATTTGTGTTCTTTCCAGATTCATTCCTGTGTTTGATTTCTAGATCCATATTGTGATCAGAAAAGATTCATGGTAAGACTTCAGTCATTTTTAATTTGTTGAGATTTGTTTTGTGGCCTATTATGTGGTCTTTTCTGGAAAATGTTCTGTGTGCAATTGAAAAGAATGTGCATTCTGCTCTTTCAGGATAATGTGTTCTGAATATATCTGTTAATTCCATCTGCTTCAATATGTCATTGAAAGTCTCTATATCTTTGGTGTTCTGTGTGCATTATCTGTCTATTGATGTAAGTGGGATAATAAAGTCCCATACTATTTTTGTATTACTATCAGTTAGATACTTTACATTTGTCATTGGCTCTATTATATATTTGGGTGCTCCCATGTTGGGTGCATGAATATTTATAATTGTTAAATCTTCTTGGATTGTCCTTTATCATTATATAGTGTCCTTCCTTGTATATTGTTTTGTTCTTTATTTTAAAGTCTACTGTGTCTGTATAAGTATTGCGACCTCAACTTTCTCTACAAATCAATTTGCATGATAAATATTTCTCCATCATTTCACTTTCAATCTGCAGGTATTGGTAGGTCTGAAATAAAATGCATTTTATTATCTATTCTGTCATGCAATGTGTTTTGATTGGTTTTTAGTCCATTTACATTTAGAGTAATTATTGATTTGTATGTATTTATTGCCATTTTGTTACTTGTGTTTTGGTTGTTTTTGTAGTTTTCTGTTCGTTTCTTCCCTTGCTCTCCTATCATGATTAGTTTGTTTCTTTGGTGATATACCTGGAATCCTTTCTCTTTTTAATTTTTTTTTTTTTTTGGTATATATATTACTGATTTCTTATTTGTGATTACCATGATATTTGCATATAACATCTTCTGCATATAGCAGTCCATATAACTACTTATATGATTGCTTTTGCTTGAATTCATTCTTACTCTTCACCCTCTACATTTGGGGTATATGGTATCATTTTTTACATGCTTTTATTTTGTGAGATCCTTGTCTGTCTTCTACAGTTATACTCATTTTTGCTGCTTTTTGTTTCCTACATTTATTACTTTTACATATGATCTTTTCATTCCCCTCAAAAATCCCACTTTAATGTTTCTTGTAGGGCACATTTAGTGGTCATGAATTCCTTTAACTTTTGTTTGTCTGGGACACAATACCTACAATTCTGAAACATATCACTGTTGGTTGAAGTAGTCTGGGTCGCCAATGATTTGCTTTCAGCCCTATAAATATATAATTCTGTTTCCTTCCGCCCTGCAAAGTTACTGATAAAAATTTACTTTTAGCCTTATGGGGTTTCTCTTGTCCGTAACTGCTTGTCTGCTTTTAATATTCACACTTTATTATTACTTTTTGCCACTTTAATTACTGTATGATGGTTTGGAGCTCTTTGGGTGGATTTTGTTGGGGACTGCCTGTTCCTTCTGGATCTGAATTGTTTCCTTCCTCAAAATCTGGTAATTTTCAACTATTATTTCTTCAAATAAAATTTCTTCCTGCTTTCTCTTTTTTTTCTCCCTGAGATTACTATAAAAATAAGGGGGAAGAGACAAGATGATGGGGAAGTAAGAGGTGGCAGCGTTTCATCCTGTAGCCTAAAGTGAGCTGATTTCCTATCAAAGAACTCTGATGATCCATGAAAGCAGCCTAATATCTGAATTATACACGTCTGGAATCTACAGGGACAGAAGATGCCAGTGGGCAGGTAAAGAAGAGTGGGAAGATCGCACTGATATTGGAAGATAAACAAAAGGGGGATGGAGCCACCAGAGGTGACCGATTGGAAAATAATACCCCTAGTAGGAGAGTTTCTTGCATCTGGGGACCAGCATTAACTTAGAGACTGGTTGAAAGCACCCCAAAAGAGCAAAAAATTATGGGGGGGGGAGGAATTGTGGGAATCAGGGCAGCCAGGGACAGGGGCTTAATTCCCTGGACCCAGGACAGCCTCCCCTGGTGCTGAGCCAGAGAGAGTACTTCAGAGAAACCAGTCTTGGTCCCTGAACCACCAGGGCACCTGAGAACACATGGGGTCTAGCTCCTGTGAGGGGCTGGGAGCCTCATAAGAAAGCAAAATGCAGAGCCATGCTAACAGAGCCCGAGATGCACACACCCCTCACCCTCCACTGAGAGAGGTGTGCAAAGGCACAGCCTGGTGCTCTTGAACCCATGCCCTGCTATCAGAGCCTGAGATGGGCGCATGACCCACACCCTCCCCTGAGATAGGTGGGCACAACCCCAGTGCTCTTAGACCCCAAAAGACCAGGCACACTCAGTCCATGCCAGTGGGAAAATCTCAGTGTGCAATCACAGCTTGGAACCTCTCTGGAGGTCTGAAGCTGCCCAGACAGCCACTGCTGCTGTGGTTTTGGGTACAAGGAATATATTCTACATGCTCAGGGACCGTGACTCAGAAACTGCTCTGCCAGTGGCCACGGGGGAATTTATATTGGCTCTGCTGAACCCACAGGGGAAGAGACTGAGGATTCTCTCTAAGAGGGAGGTCAGCGTGCAGTTTGCTTTCCTCTAAACCTACAAAAACCATCAAAAGCAGACAAAGCAAGAGAAAAAAAAAAAAGTGAACCAACATAAAAACCTCCAGAGAACAAAAGCCTGAAAAAAACCAGTTTCCTCAGACCCCACCCCTTTGAGGGGGGCCGGAGGACTTAACTCAAGGAACTTCATTGATTGAAAAACCACATGACAGGCCTCTCTCCCAGAAAACCAACCAAGGGAAAAAAAAAAAAAAAAAAAAACTACAGGGGAACAACCGCCACTACTTCATAGAACAACTTTTATTTTTAACATGCTCCCACTATTCTGTTTCAATTTTTTTATATAATTTTAACCTATTTACCACGAGAGTGAGATGTCAAGTACATCAAATTCCATAATAACCTTCTAATGTGAACTTGTTGATGCAGACACAGGTGTTTTTCTTTTGCATTTATATGTTTATTATTATTATTATTATTATTATTATTTATTTCAGTTGAGTTTATTCCTTTTTTATTTTTAATTTCTAATATTCATAAAGAGTTAAACTTCAAGGTAATCCAATTTCCCCAATCAATGCTACCCCTATAGGTAAACCAATTCTTAATCCCCCTTTATCTTAGGAAAGTTGAGTCCTTTATCAAAGATATCAAGATAAATCCAGGAAGAATCAAAACAAACTTCCTCATCCACAATTTATAACCACTCTCCTATCTTTTTCTTCCCTCACTGTTTTTGTGTTTGTCCTGACAGTATATAAATCTTACACTTGGGGTTCTTTTTGACTAGGTTCTTCCTTTATTTGCATATATATATTTTTTTCTGATCTCATATACGTTTATCAGTCTTTTTGTTTGTCTGTTTTTGTTCTTTAGTTCATAAATCTTAATTTGGGGCCCATTTGGGCTGAATCTTTTCTTTTATCTTCCCTTCTAATTTATCGTCCACTCTTTTATCTTCTCCTCTTTTATCTCCTTTTTTTATCTTTATCTTTTATCTTCTCTTTTATCTTTTATCTTTGCCCCTTTTTTTCTGTCTCTCTCTCTATCTCTCCTTTTTTTTTTTCTTTTTCTTTAACGTTCATTCATTTGGGTGGGGAATCCTGCTTGATGAGAAGGGTTCCAGGGTGCACCTAGATTGTACCATGGTCGATACATTCAGCTACATCCATTCAGCCATCTCTCACCAAAATAACTAGGAGGAAGAATGCCCAACTGAAGAAAAATACAGAGGATGGGCCTTCTGCAACAGAGCAAATGACTATCGACATAGACAATATCTCAGAAAGGGAATTCAGACAAAGAAAGGGAATTATTTCAGACAAAGAAAGGGAATTATCCAGGCAACAGCTAGGTTGGAGAAAGCCATGGGTGACCAAACAGAATTTATTAGGGCCAAACTGAAAGCCACCAGGGATGATATAGACAATGTTAAGGCAGAACTGAAAGCCACAAGTGATGATGTTCACAATGCTCTCAATGAGTTCCAATCTAATCTAAATTCTCTCAAACCTAGGGTAACTGAGAAAGATGATAGAATTAGTGATCCAGATGACAAACAGAGAGAAAGGATCAGGAGGAAGCCTGGAACAAACAGCTAAGAAACTACAAAAACAGAATCAGGGAAATAAATGATGTCATGAAACATTCCAACATCAGAATTATTGGAATCCCTGAAGAGGAGGAGAAAGAATTCTAGAAGAAAGAGTGCAACAAGTTCTTCATGAAAATTTTCCCAATCTCGCGAGTAGAATTAGTGTTTATGTACTGAAGGCAGAATGGTCTCCCCTCAAGATTGTAGGTTCCAAAAAAAACATCAAAGCACCTGATAGTCAAATTGAGAAATCATAATTGCAGATAAAATCTCTTGAAAGCCACTAGGAAAAAGAGGCTCCTTACTTACAAAGGAAAGCCCAACAGAATAACGTCAGACCTGTACACAGAGACCTGTCAAGCAAGAAGGGCTGGCAAGATATATTAAGGGCACTAAATGAGAAGAACATGCAGCCAAGAATACTTTATCCAGCAAGACTGACATTCAAAATGGAAGGAGAGATAAAGAGTTTCCAAGACCGGCAAGGCATAAAGGACTACGCAAACACCAAGGTGACATGGCAGGAAATAATAAGGGGGTTTCTATATAAGAGAGAAAATACTAAGAATAGCATTGAACAGAAATATAGAGACAATTTACGGAAAGAAAGACTTCAAACGTAACACAATGTCAATAAAAATTTATCTATCAATAATCACTCTCAATGTGAATGGCCTAAATGAGCTCATAAAATGGCATAGGGTTGCAGACTGGATAAAACAAGAGGACCCATCCATATGTTTTCTACAAGAGACCCACTTTGAACCTAAAGATTCACCCAGACTGAAAGTGAAGGGATGGAGAAGCATCTTTCATGACAATGGGCCTCAAAGGAAAGTGGTGGTAGTGATTCTTAATCCACTGAGCCACCCAGGCACCCCGTAGGTGGTAGCGATTCTTATATCAGATAAATTAGATTTTAAACAAAGGACTGTAGTCAGAAATACAGAAGGAAACTACATAATTCTTAAAGGGACTATCCACCAATATTATCTAACCATAGTAAATAATTATGCCCCCAATATAGGAGCAGCCAATTACATAAAAAATCTGTTAATCAAGATAAAGTCTGATATTGATATGGCTACATTAATAGCAGGGTATCTTAACACGCCTCTCTCAGAAATAGAAAGATCCTAGAAGCAGAAAATCAATAAAGAAACAAGAGCATTGAATGACACATTGGACCAGATGGACCTCATAGATATATACAGAACATTCCATGCTAAAACAAAAGGATATTCGTTCTTCTCAAGGGCACATGGAACCTTCTCAAGAATAGACCAAATACTGGGTCACAAATCAGGAATCAACCAATACCAAAAGACTGAGATTATTCCCTGCATATTCTCAGATCACAATGCTTTGAAACTGGAGCTCAACCACAAGGAAAAGTTCTGAAGGAACTCAGACACATGGAAGCCAAAGACCACCTTGCTTAAGAATGTTTGGATCAATTGGGAGATCAAAGAATAACTGAAACAATTCATGGAAACTTATGAGCATGAAGAAACGTTGGTCCAAACCTTTAGAATACAGCAAACACGATCCTAAGGTAGAAATATATAGCCATCCAAGCCTCTCTCAAAAAAATTGAAAAATCCAGAATACACCAGATGTCTCTACACCTTAACGAACTGCAGAATCAACAACAAATCAAACTAATTCCACACATGAGAAGGGAAATCATCAAGATTAGAGCTGAGATCAATGAGGTAGAAACCAGAGATACAGTTGAAGGTATCAATGAAACTAGAAGCTGGTTTTTTGAAAGAATCAATAAGATCGAGAAACCATTGGCCACACTAATCCAAAAGAAAAGAGAGAAAGCCCAAATTCATAAAATTATGAATGAAAAGGTAGATATTACAACTAACACCAAGGAAGTAGAAACAATCGTCAGAAGTTATTATCAACAGTTATATGCCAATAACCTAAGCAACCTAGATAAAATGGATGCATTCCTAGAAAACTATAAACTCCCAAAATTAAACCAGGAAGAAATTGGCAACATGAATAGAACAATATCTAGTAATGAGATTGAAGCAGTTATCAAAAACCTCCGAAAAAACAAGAGCCCAGAACTTGATGGATTCCCTGGGAATTCTACCAAGATTTCAAAGAAGAAATAACACCTATTCTCCTGAAGCTGTTTCAAAAAATTGAAGCAGAAGGAAAACTTCCCAATGCTTTTTATGAAGCTTGCAAAACCCTGATCCCCAAAGCAGACAAAGACCCTACCAAAAAGGTGAAATTCAGACCAATATCTCGGATGAATATGGATGCTAAGATTCTCAACAAGATCCTAGCATACAGGAGCCAATAGCACATTAAAACAATTTTCCACAATGAACAGGTGGGATTCATCCCTGGGCTACAAGGATGGTTCAACATTTTCTAATCTATCAATGTGATAGAACAAATTAATAAGAGAAGAGAGAAGAACCACAATGTCCTCTCAATTGATGCAGAAAAAGCATTTGACAAATGAAGACATATAATGGCTATTAGACTCATGAAAAAATGTTCATCATGACTAGCTATGAGGGAGTTTCAAATTAAAACCACATTGAGGTATTACCTTACACCAGTTAGAATTGCCAAAGTTAGCAAGACAGGAAACAACATGTTTTGGAGGGGATGTGGGGAAAGGGGAACCCTCTTACACTGTTGGTGGGAATGCAAGTTGGTGCAGCCTCTTTGGAGAACAGTGTGGAGATTCCTCAAGATATTAAAAATAGAACTTCCCTATGACCCTGCCATTGCACTCCTGGGTATTTACCCCAAAGATACAGATGCAGTGAAATGAAGGTCCATCTGTACCTCAATTTTTATAGCAACAATGGCCATGGCTGCCAAACTGTGAAAAGAACCAAGATGCCCTTCAAAGGATCAATGGATGAGGAAGATGTGGTCCATATACACTATGGAATATTATGCCTCCATCAGAAAGGAAGAATACCCAACTTTTGTAGCAACTTGTACAGGACTGGAAGAGATTATGCTGAGTGAAATAAGTCAAGCAGAGAGCGTCAATTATCATATGGTTTCAATTATTTGTTGACCATAACAAATATCATGGAGGATATGGGGAGTTAGGGAGGAGAAGAGAGTTGGGGGAAATTGGAAGGGGAAGTGAACCATGAGAGACTATGTACTCTCAAAAACAATCTGCAGGTTTTGAAGTGGCA
The DNA here is from genome assembly GCF_964662115.1 of Mustela nivalis. Lineage (NCBI taxonomy): Eukaryota > Metazoa > Chordata > Mammalia > Carnivora > Mustelidae > Mustela > Mustela nivalis. The sequence continues at coordinate 6,711,165 of NC_139022.1, read as the reverse complement.
GGGGTGGGAGGTTGGGGGAACCAGGTGGTGGGTATTAGAGAGGGCAAGGATTGCATGGAGCACTAGTTTTGGGCAAAAATAATTAATATTGTTATTCTGAAAATAAATAGAACAAATAGACATAAAAAATTAAAGTGTTACCTTTTCATCTCTTTTGTCAGAAGAGTGAAAGTGTTGGTCAAGTTCCTTGAGGTAAAACTCACAAAAGTTTGGAGGCCTCACACGTGACAGGAGACTCCTGTTTTTTTTAAATCTCGAACTTTTTTTTTACATAGAGATCCTGGAATCTAATTGATTACAGATCAGATTCTCCTAATCCAGCACTGATCCCCACAGTAGTTTCCTCTTGTAAATCTCTGATCAGTTAAGCTATAACTCCCAATATATGTCTGTCTCTTCAGTGTTGGTGCAAGGCTGTGTACTGTGTTGTATCTCTTTTTAATATCCAGGACAGTATTGTTAATTTTTGAGTGTGGTCACCTTTTTACTTGATAGAATGGATTTATGACTCTCAAGCTACTTACCTGTGGAATCAGAAAACAGAAGTCAGAATTATTTAATTTGTGGTAGAAAGCTATATCTTTGGTCATTTTAAATTTTTTTATTTTTTTAAATAAACATATAATGTATTTTTATCCTCAGGGGTACAGGTCTCTGAATCACCAGGTTTACACACTTCACAGCAATCACCATAGCACATACCCTCCCCAATGTCATAACCTCACCCCCCCTCCCGACCCCCCTCCTCCCCAACAAACCTCAGATTATTTTGTGAGATTAAGAGTCACTTGTGTTTTTTATCCTTCCTGACCCCATCTTGTTTCTTATATCCTTCTCCCTTCCCCCTAATCTCCAATGTTGCATATCCACTTACTCATATCAGGGAGATCATGAGATAGTTGTCTTTCTCCGATTGACTTATTTCACTAAGCATGATACCCTCTACTTCCATCCACATCATCACAAATGGCAAGATTTCATTTCTTTGATGGCTGCATTGTATTTCATTCTGTATATATATCACCTCTTCTTTATCCATTCATCTATTGATGGAAATCTAGGTTCTTTCCATAATTTGGCTATTGTAGACATTGCTGCTATAAACATTCGGGTGCACGTGCCCCTTTGGATCACTACGTTTGTATCTTTAGGGTAAATACAAGTAGTGCAATTGCTGGGTCATAGGGTAGTTCTATTTTCAACATTTTGAGGAACCTCCATGCTGTTTTCCAGAGTGGTTGCACCAGCTTGCATTCCCAGCAACAGTGTAGGAGTGTTCGCCTTTCTCCACATCCTTGCCAGCATCTGTCATTTCCTGACTTTTTAATTTTAGCCATTCTGAATGGTGTGAGGTGGCATCCCATTGTGGTTTTGATTTGTATTTCCCTGATGCTGAGTGATGTGGAGTGCTTTTTCATGAGCTGTTGGCCATTTGGATGTCTTCTTTGCAGAAATGTCTATTCATGTCTTCTTCCCATGTCTTTTTTTTAAATTTTTTATTTTTTATAAACATATATTTTTATCCCCAGGGTACAGGTCTGTGAATTTCCAGGTTTACACACTTCACAGCACTCACCAAAGCACATACCCTCCCCAATGTCCATAACCCCACCCCCCTTCTCCCAACCCCCCTCCCCCCAGCAACCCTCAGTTTGTTTTGTAAGATTAAGAGTCACTTATGGTTTGTCTCCCTCCCAATCACATCTTGTTTCATTGATTCTTCTCCTACCCACTTAAGCCCCCATGTTGCATCACCACTTCCTCATATCAGGGAGATCATATGATAGTTGTCTTTCTCTGCTGGACTTATTTCGCTAAGCATGATATGCTCTAGATCCATCCATGTTGTCACAAATGGCAAGATTTCATTTCTTTCGATGGCTGCATAGTATTCCATCGTGTATATATACCACATCTTCTTTATCCATTCATCTGTTGATGGACATCTAGGTTCTTTCCATAGTTTGACTATTGTGGTCATTGCTGCTATAAACATTCGGGTGCACGTGCCCCTTTGGATCACCACGAATGTATCTTTAGGGTAAATACCCAGTAGTGCAATTGCTGGGTCATAGGGCAGTTCTATTTTCAACATTTTGAGGAAGCTCCATGCTGTTTTCCAGAGTGGTTTCACCAGCTTGCATTCCCACCAACAGTGTAGGAGGGTTCCCCTTTCTCCGCATCCTCGCCAGCATCTGTCATTTCCTGAATTGTTGATTTTAGCCATTCTGACTGGTGTGAGGTGATAACTCATTGGGGTTTGATTTGTATTTCCCTGATGCCAAGAGATATGGAGCAATTTTTCATGTGTCTGTTGGCCATCTGGATGTCTTCTTTGTAGAAATGTCTGTTCATGTCCTCCGCCCATTTCTTGATTGGATTATTTTTTCTTTGGATGTTGAGTTTGCTAAGTTCTTTATAGATTTTGGACACTAGTCCTTTCTCTGACATGTCATTTGCAAATATCTTCTCCCATTTTGTCAGTTGTGCTTTGATTTTGTTAACTGTTTCCTTTGCTGTGCAAAATCTTTTGATCTTGATGAAATCCCAATAGTTCATTTTTGTCCTTGCTTCCCTTGCCTTTGGTGATGTTCCTAGGAAGACGTTGCTGCGGTTGAAGAGGTCGAAGAGGTTGCTGCCTGTGTTCTCGTCAAGGATTTTGATGGATTCCTTTCTCACATTGAGGTCCTACATCCATTTTGAGTCTATTTTTGTGTGTTGTGTAAGGAAATGGTCCAAAATCATTGTTCTGCATGTGGCCATCCAGTTTTCCCAGCACCACTTGTTAAAGAGGCTGTCTTTTTTCCATTGGATATTCCTTCCTGCTTTGTCGAATATTAGTTGACCATAGAGTTGAGGGTCTATTTCTGGACTCTCTATTCTCTTCCATTGATCTATGTGTCTGTTTTTTTGCTTGTACCATGCTGTCTTGACAATGACTGCTTTGTAATAGAGCTTGACGTCTGGAATTGTGATGCCACCAACTTTGGCTTTCTTTTTCTATATTCCTTTGACTTTTTGAGGTCTTTTCAGGTTCCATATAAATTTTAGAATTATTTCTTCCATTTCTTTGTAAAAAAGTGGGTGTGATTTTAATAGCAATTGCATTAAATGTGTAGATTGCTTTCGGAAGCATAGACATTTTCACAATATTTGTTCTTCCAATCCAGGAGCAGGGAACATTTTTCCATTTCTTTGTGTCTTCCTCAATTTCTTTCATGAGCACTTTATAGTTTTCTGAGTATAGATTCTAAGCCTCTTTGGTTAGGTTTATTCCTAGGTATCTTATAGTTTTGAGTGCAATTGTAAATTGGATTGACTCTTTAATTTCTCTTTCTTCTGTCTTGTTGTTGGTTTAGAGACATGCAACTTATTTCTGTACATTGATTTTATATCCTGACACTTTACTGAATTCCTATACATGTTCTAGCAGTTCTGGAGTGGAGTCTTTTGGGTTTTCCACCTATAGTATCATATCATCTGCAAAGAGTGAGAGTTTGACTTCTTCTTTGCTGATTTGGATGCATTTAATTTCTCTTTGTTGTCTCATTACTGAGCCTAGGAATTCTAGTACTATGTTGAACAGCAGTGGTGATATCGGACATCCTTGCCATATTCCTGACCTTAGTGATAAAGCTTTCAGTTTTTCTTCATTGAGAATGATATTTGCAGTGGGTTTTTGATAAATGGCTTTTATAATATTGAGGTATGTGCCCTCTATCCCTACACTTTGAAGAGTTTTGATCAGGAAGGAATGCTGTATTTCGTTAAATGTTTTTTTTTTTTTTTTTTTTAGAATTTCTTTTTTTTTTAAATTTTTATTTTTTATAAACATATATTTTTATCCCCAGGGTTACAGGTCTGTGAATCACCAGGTTTACACAGTTCACAGCACTCACCAAAGCACATACCCTCCCCAATGTCCATAATCCCACCCTCTTCTCCCAAACCCCCTCCCCCCAGCAACCCTCAGTTTGTTTTGTGAGATTAAGAGTCACTTATGGTTTGTCTCCCTCCCAATCCCATCTTGTTTCATTTATTCTTCTCCTACCCACTTAAGCCTCCATGTTGCATCACCACTTCCTCATATCAGGGAGATCATATTATAGTTGTCTTTCTCTGCTTGACTTATTTCGCTAAGCATGATTCGCTCTAGTTCCATCCATGTTGTCGCAAATGGCAAGATTTCATTTCTTTTGATGGCTGCATAGTATTCCATTGTGTATATATACCACATCTAAATGTTTTTTTAGCATCTTTGAGAGTACCATATGGTTCTTGTTCTTTCTTTTATTAATATATTTTATCACATTGATTGATTTGTGGATGTTGAACCAACCTTGTGGCCATGGAATAAATCCCACTTGGTCATGGTGAATAATCCTTTTAATGTACTGTTGAATTCTATTGCCTAGAATTTGGGTGAGAATTTTTGCATTTGTGTTCATCAAGGATATTGGTCTGTAATTCCCTTTTTTGGTGGGATCCTTGTCTGGTTTTGGGATCAAGGTGATACTGGCCTCATTAAATGAATTTGGAAGTTTTCCTTCCATTTCTGTTTTTTGGAACAGTTTCATGAGAATAGGAAATAATTCTTCTTTAAACGTTTGGTAGAATTCCCCTGGGGAGCCATCTGGCCCTGGGCTTTTGTTTGTTTGGTGATTTTTGATGACTGTTTCAATCTCCTTACTGGTTATGGGTCTGTTCAGGTTTTCTATTTCTTCCTGGTTCAGTTGTGGTAGTTTATATGTCTCTAGGAATGCATCCATTTCTTCCAGATTGTCAAATTTGTTGGCATAGAGTTGTTCATAGTATGTTCTTATAATTGTTAATATTTCTTTGGTATTGGTTGTGATTTCTCCTCTTTCATTCATAATTTTATCTATTTGGGTCCTTTCTCTCTCTCTTTCTCTCTCTCTCTCTCTCTCTCTCTCTTTCTCTCTTTTCTTTTTTTGATAAGTCTGGCCCAGGGTTTATCAGTTTTATTAATTCTTTCAAAGAACCAGCTCCTAGTTTCATTGATTTGTTCTATTGTTGTTTTTTTGGGGGGGTTTCTATTTCATTGATTTTTGCTCTGATCTTTATGATTTCTCTTCTCCTGCTGGGTTTTGGCTTTCTTTCTTGTTCTTTCTCCAGCTCCTTCAGGTGTATGGTAAAGTTGTGTATATGAAACACTTTTTTTTTTTTTTTCCTTGAGAAAAACTTGTACCACTATATATTTTACTCTCAGGACTACCTTCACTGTGTCCCACAGATTTTGAACTGTTGTGCTTACATTATCATTTGTTTCCATGATTTTGTTTTCAATTCTTCTTTAATTTCCCGGTTGACCCATTCATTCTTTAGAAGGATGCTGTTTAGTCTCTATGTATTTGTGTTCTTTCCAAATTTCCTCTTGTGATTGAGTTCTAGCTTCAGAGTATTGTGGTCTGAAAATATGCAGGGAATGATCCCAATCTTTTGATACTGGTTGCGACCTGATTTATGACCCAGGATATATTCTATTCTGGAGAATGTTCCATGTTCACTAGAGAAGAATGTGTATTCTGTTGCTTTGGGATGAAATGTTCTGAATATATCTGTAATGTCCATATGGTCCAGTGTGTCATTTAAGGCCTTTATTTCCTTGTTGATCTTTTGTTTGGATGGTCTGTCCATTTCAGTGAGGGGAGTGTTAATGTCCCCTACTATTATTGTATTATTGTTGGATGTGTTTCTTTGATTTTGTTATTCATTGATTTATATAGTTGGCTGCTCCCACATTCGGGGCATAGATATTTAAAATTGTTAGATCTTCATGTTTGACAGACCCTTTGAATATGATATAGTGTCCTTCCTCATCTCTTATTATAGTCTTTGGCTTAAAATCTAATTGATCTGGTACAAGGGTTGGCACCCCAGCTTTCTTCTGATGTCCTTTAGCATGGTAAGTTGTTTTCTATCCCTTCACTTTAAATTTGGAGGTGTCTTCACGTCTAAAATGAGTTTTTTGTAGGCAGCATATTGATGTTTTTTTTTTTTTTTTTTTTTTTTTTTTTTTTTATCCGCTCGGATACACTGTGTCTTTTGATTAGGTCATTTAGCCCATTAACATTCGGGTAACTATTGAGAGGTATGAATTTAATACCATTGTATGGCCTATAAGTAACTTTTGCTGTATATTATCTCTGTTTCTTTCTGATTTTCTACTTTTAGGGTCTCTCTTTGCTTAGAGGACCCCTTTCAATATTTCCTATAGAGCTGGTTTGGTGTTTGCAAATTCTTCAGCCTTTGTTTGTCCTGGATGCTTTTTATTTCTCCTTCTATTTTTAATGATAGTCTAGCTGGATATAGTATTCTTGGCTGCATGTTTTTCTTGTTTAGTGGTCTAAATATTTCATGCCAGTTCTCTCTGGCCTGCCAGGTCTTTGTGGATAAGTCTGCTTCCAATCTAATATTTTTACCATTGTATGTTACAGACTTCTTTTCCTGGGCTGCTTTCAGGATTTCCTCTTTGTCACTAAGACTTGTAAATTTTACTATTAGGTGACAGTGTGTGGACCTATTCTCATATTTTTTTTTTAAAAAAATATCTTCTTTCTTTATACTTAAGTGTGCTTTTATATTCAACATATATTCACATTTTGCATTTCATCAAATATTATAATAATTTTTAATTGAAATATTTGAAATGTATTCACCTAATTTAATTAATTTTTGTGGTTAATTTTAAGTCTACCTCCTTGTTTTTGTTTCTTCTTTGGCTTTTTTATTTATTGCCTTTTACAGTGGGTCTGTACCCAACCATGACCTGAAAGTAGTGGAGCAGAGAGTGCACATGAGCCCACAAAGCTCACACTCCCAAAGTCACAAAATGCAGAGATTCACAGAGGTCACAGGAATTCCCCCCAGGAGAACTGCAATAAGTGAAAACCATGGAAATCTGTGAAGGTTGGTGCTCACAGAAGTGGGGATAGTTTGATTTAGAGAGATTATTGAAGATGAGCCCATGATCTTGTGGTTAAAGGCCAGAGATCAAGTCACAGCTATTTTTGCTCTGACCCTCTGAAGAAGCACAGAAATCCACCAGGGAACAAAAGCACATATAGAAGTCCAGCTTATATTAAGTCCACCATCCAAAGGTGGGACAGCTCTCCCTAGGCAAAGATACTTAAAAAGCAGCACAAAAGACCCATATCCCAGAAGACAGCCTGGAAGAACAGGTGAATGACAAGCTTAAGGATCACACAAATCTGTAAAACACCAGAGATGGGGGAAAACAGATTCAGGAGTTTCATTACTACTTGCTTATGCTTTATTCTATTTTTTTTCTTTACCTTTTGCCCATTTAAGAGAATCTTATTTTACCAGCTTTTGTTTTTAAATCATTTTAACTTCTATTTTTCACATCTACCTTTTAAATATATATGCTTCATTCTAGTTCTTATTTCTCTCTATTCAATTTGATTTTTATATAACTATAAATTTAGATTCCTTTGCAATTTTGGGATGTGTTGGCTTCTAAAAACGGAACAGAATTCAATCAGGAACAAAAATAACACCCTTTTGTCCATTCTGTGATATTATAGTCCCTACCCCCCTTTCTAAAATATATTTTTTATTGTATCTTGGCTCTGTGTTCTTTTCTGTGGTGGCTTCCAAGAACTTTGGAGTTTTTCTAGGGTGCATTCTACTTGGGTCATGGTTGATATTTTTTATTCTGTTCATTCACTTACCCATATTTCAGTGGGCAGAGTGACTAAGAGGAACTGACCACAAAAAAGAGAACCAGAGGTAATGTTCTCTAACATAGCTAATCAATATAGATATAAGTAGGATGTCAGATATAGCATACAGGATAGGAAAAATATCTGATAGCTAGACTTGAAGGAAACATACATTACAATACTGAATCCCTGATGGCAGAAATTAGGTCTAATCAGACTGAACGTAAAACTGCTATGAATCATATGCAGTCCAAATTGAATGTTCTAACAACTAGAGTCAATGAGGCAGGAGAGATATGTGACCTAGAGAGCAAGCTTATGGAAATTAAACAAGTTTAGGAAAAGAGAAAAGGCAACTAATAGCTCAAGAAGAAAGGCTTAGAGAATTTAATGATGCCTTGAAACAAATGAATGTCCCTATTATTGGGATCCCGGTGGGTGTGAAAGGAGAGACAGGATTAGAAGGTGTATTTGAGAAAATCATGGCTAAGAACATCCTCTATTCTGGGGAGAAAAAAAAAGCCTCCATTTCCAAGAGGCAGAGAATTCAGATCCTCAATTCAATAAAAATAGATCAACATCCCAAAATATAATATTGAACCTTGCAAATCGTAGAGCCAAAGAAGCTATCCTGAGAGAAGCTAGGGAGAGGACATTTTTTACATGAGGAGAGAGGAACATCAGAATGACAACAGATCTATCCAAAGAAACATGGCAGTTCAGAAAGGGCTGGCAAGATATAATCAAGGTATTAAAAGAGAAGAACTTTTAGAGTTTCATTCAAGGCTTTCATTAAGAAGGTAAAGTGAGATAAAGAGCTTCCAGGACAGGTAGAAAATGAAAGACTATGTGACTACCAAGGCAGTCTGGCAAGGAATATTAAGGGGGATACTGTACATTAAAAGAGACCTTAAGAGTAACATAGACCAGAAAATAATAGATAATCTACAGAAAGAGGGGCTTTATAGGCAATATATTGGCAATAAATTAATATCTTTTGATGATTACTCTGAATATAAATGGGATGAGTATTCCAATTAAAAGAAACAGATCTTCATCAGATTGGACAAAAAAGCAAGGGCCATCCATATGCTATCTACAGGAGACTCATTTTATACCTAAGGACACCTCCAGGTGAGAGAGTGGAGAACTATTTACCACACTAATGGTCCTCAAAAGGAAGCAGTGGTAGCAATCTTCATATGAGACAAATTATACTTTAAACCAAATATGATAGTAGGAGATGTGAGGGAGGGGCATTTTATCATAATTACAGGGTCTATCCTACAAGAAGATCTGACAGTTGTAAATATCTGTGTCCCCAACGTGGAAGCAGGCAATTATATTTACCAACTAAAAATCAAAGTAAAGAAATGTAGTGATAATAATACAGTAATAATAGGGGGCTTTAATAACCCACTTGCAGCAACGGACAATGGATCTAAACAGATCAACAAAGAAACGACTTTGTATGACACACTGGACCAGATGGACTTTGCAGGTATATATACAGAACATTCCATCCTAAATCAACACAATACTCATTCTTCTTGAGCGCACATGGGGTTTTTCTCCAGAATAAAACACATAGTGGGTTACAAATCAGGTTTCTACCCATACCAAAAGATTGAGATTATTCCTTGCACATTTTCAGGCCACATTACTTTGAACCTGGAATACAATCATAAGGAAAAATTTGAAAGGAACACAAACACTTGGGGTTTAAAGAACATCCTACAAAGAATGAATGGGTCAACCAGGAAATTAAAGAAGAACTTAAACTATTTATGCAAGCCAATGAATACAAAAACACATCATTTCAAAAACTATGGAATACCCTTAAAGGCAGTCATAAGGGGGAAAAACTGCCATCCAAGCTTCTCTCAAAAAATTAGAAAAATACCTAAATGCAAAACCTAAACTTATACCTAAAGCACCTGGAAAAAGAACATTAAATAAAGCCTATATCAATTAGGAGAATACAAATAATAAATACTAGAGCAATGATCAAAGAAATAGAAACCAGAACAGGAGAACAGATCACCAACACTAGAAGCTGGGTCCTTGAAAGAATTAATAAGAACAAAAGACCTCTGGTAAGACTTATCCAAATTAAAAAAGAAGCAACCAAAATTGATAAAATATGAATGAAAGGGGACAGGTTATGACCAATACCAAGGAAATACAGAAAGCTGATAGAAATTATTATGAATAAGTATGTGTCAACAAATAAAGCAATGTGGAAGAAATGAGTTTATTTCTGGAAATTTATAAACAGCCAAGACTGACACAGGAAGAAATATAAATCTGAATACGCCCATGCCAAGCAAGGAAGTTGAAGCAGTAATCAAAAACCTCCCTCAAAAAAAAAAAAACAAAAAAACAAAAACAAAACAAAAACAAAAAACAAAAACAAAAAAAAAAAAACAATAATCTTGGGCCAGCTTGCTTCCCAGAGAAATTCTACCAAACATTTAGAAATGAAATAATACCTATTCTACTGAAGCTGTTTCAAAAAAAAAAAAAAATACAAGTGTAAGGAAAACTTCCAAACTCTTTCTTTGAGGCCAGCATTACCTTGATCCCTTAACCAAAGACCACATTGAAAAGGAAAATTACAGGCCAATATCCCTGATCTGATGAATATGGATGCCAAAATACTCACTAAGACACTAGCTAAGAAGATCCAGCAGTACCTTAAAAGGATTATTCATGATGACCAGGTGGGATTTTTTCTTGGGATTCAAGGCTTATTCAAAATTCACAAATCAATCAACATGATAGAGCATATTAATAAAAGAAACACAAGAACATATGATCCTCTCCATCTTTTGCAGAAAAGAAATTTGACTAAATACAACATCCTTTCTTGTTAAAACTCTTCAAAATATAGGGATGGGGGTATATTTCTCAATATCATAAAAAAGTCTATAAAAAGTCCATAATGAAGATCACTCAATGGGGAAAAACTGAGAGCTTTTCCCTTAAGGTAAGGAACATGACAGGGATGTCTACCCTAAGCACTATTCTTCAAGATATAACTATCAGTGCTAACCTCATCCATCATACAACAAAAATAAATTAAAAGAAAAATCAAACTGACAAAGAAAAAGTTAAACTCTAGCTCTTCACAGATGACGTGACACTTTATGTGGAACACCCAAAAGACCACCTGAAAATTGCTAGAACTCATACAGCAATCCAGAAATAAGGCAGGATATAAAATCATTGCACAGAAATCAGTTGCATTGTTATACAATACCAATGTTACTGAAGAAAGATAAGTTAAAGAATTGATCCTGTTTATAATTGCACCAAAAACCATAACATAACTAGGAGTAAACCTAACCAACTAGGTACACAATCTGTATTCTGAAAAGTATACAACATTTATGAACAAATTGAGGCAGACACAAAGAAATGGGAAAGCATTTCATGTTTATGGATCAGAAGAATAAACATTACTAAAATGTCTTTCCTGTTCACAGCAATCTAAAAATTTAATTCAATCTCTATCAAAATGCTGTGTACATTTTTCACAGAGCAAGAACAAATAGCCTTAGAATTTGTATGGAAACAAAAAGATCCTAATTCACCAGGCAATGTTGGAAAAGAAAACCAAAGCTGTTGGCATCATAATGCCTAACTTCAAGTTGTATTACAGAGCTTTGATCATAGACAGTATGATAATGGCACAAAAATAGAAAGATCAATGGAACAGAATAGACTGTACAGAAATGGACCCTGAACTCTAGGATCAATAATCATTGACAAAGCAGGAAAGACTATTCAAAGGAAAAAAAAAAAGACTCTTCAATAAATGGTGCTGTGATAGTTGGACAGACACATGCAGAAGAATGAAACTGGATCATTCTCTCATACCATACACAAAGATAAACTCAAAATGGATGAATGACATAAATGTCAGACAGGAATCCTTCAAAATCCTAGAAGAGAAGAAGAGAAGTAACTTTGTTACTTTGTGTTGGAGTTTGTTACTTTGTGTTGGAGGCCACAGCATGGTTGGAGTCGAGGACCAAACCAGGCCCTGACTTGTGTCTCCTTTAAAGTCCAGATGCCTTGACAAGGTTAAGGACAGGAAAGTTGAGTAACACTGACAAAGGGTCTGTGCTATGTGTTGTGTGCTTGCCTACATGACTCCCCCACAATCTCCCTACAGAAGGGAACAATGTGGTCAGGGTCATGAGTTCTTAATTGGTCCTTGTTGTTCCTGTACCTCCCATAACCCAATCCTTGATTGATTGTCTTGCTAATGGATTTAGCTGAGACTGCCTGGCATCAGGAGGTTTGCTTGTAGTTAATGTAAACTTGTTATAGAAACTTGCAGTCATCTGACTAGGTACTGATGTATTACTCCTTCTATTGTGCTCTGCCTTATAAATGCTTGTAAGATGTGGAATAAAATAGGCACTGTTGGACATGCTCCTCAGTGTACCTCCTGCCCACATCTCTTTGTCTCTTAATTTCTTTTCACCATCCTCTTACCCTCACGTTTCTTGGATGATTTGTCACGCTGGCCGCAACAGCTTTGATCATAGAGAGCATGATAATGGCACAAAAATAGACAGATCAATGGAACAGAATAGACTGTACAGAAATGGACCCCGAACTCTAGGATCAATTAATCTTTGGCAAAGCAGGAAAGACTATTCAAAGGAAAAAAAAAAAAGACTCTTCAATAAATGGTGCTGTGATTGTTGGACAGCCACATGCAGAAGAATGAAACTGGATCATTCTCTCATACCATACACAAAGATAAACTCAAAATGGATGAATGACATAAATGTCAGACAGGAATCCTTCAAAATCCTAGAAGAGAAGAAGAGAAGTAACCTCTTCAATCTTGGCTGCAGCAACTTCTTGTAAGACTCATCTCTAAAGACAAGGGAAACAAAAGCAAAAATGAACTATTGAGGCATCATCAAGATAAAAATATTCTGTGGAGCAAAGGAAATAATCAACAAAGCTAAAAGACAATCAACAGTATGGGAAAATATATTTTCAAATGACATACCACATAAAAGGCTGGTATCCAGGGGTGCCTGGGTGACTCAGTGGGTTAAAGCCTCTGCCTTCGGCTCAGGTCATGATCCCAGGGTCCTGGGATCGAATCTCGCATCAGTTTCTCTGCTCAGCAGGGAGCCTGCTTCCCTTCCTCTCTCTCCGCCTGCCTCTCTGACTACTTATAATCTCTGTCTGTCAAATAAATAAATAAAATCTTTAAAAAAAGGGCTTTTATCCACATTCTATAAAGACTTTCTCAAAATCAGCACCCAGAAAACAAACAATCCAGTCCAAAAAATGGGCATAAAACAGAAACAAACACTACTCCAAAGAAGACATTAAAATGGCCAACAAACACATTTAAAAAATGCTCCATATCACTTTCTATAAGGGAAATACAAATCAAAACCACAAAGATATACTAAAATATACCAGTTAGAATGGGTAAAATTAACAGGACAGGAAACAGCAAATTATGGCAAGGATTGAGAGGAAGGGGAACCCACTTATACTCTTGGTGGGAATGCAAGCTGGTATAACCACTCTGGTAAACAGTATGGAGTTTCCTTGGGATGCTAAAAATAGAACTACCCTCTAACCCAGCAATTACACAATTGAATATTTGCCCCAAAGATACAGATTTAGTGAAAGAAGGGACATATGCACCCCAATATTCATAGCAACATTGTCCACAATAACCAAAATGTGGAAGGAGCCAAGATATCCTTCAACAGAAAAATGGGTAAATAGTATGTGGTTTATATATACAATGGAATATTACTCACCCATCAGTCGATGAATATGTATCATTTACATCAATATGAAGGAAATTATGCTAAGTGGGGGATAGTATGTTAAGTGATATAAGTCAAGCAGAGAAAGACAATTATCATATCTTTTCACTAATACGTGGATAAAGGATAGTGCAGAGGACAATAGGGGAAGGGAGGGAAAAACTGAATGGGAAGAAATCAGAGAAGGAGATTACACAATGAGAAACTCTTTTTTATTTTTTTAAAGACTTTATTTATTTATTTATTTATTTATTTATTTATTTATTTATTTGACAGAGATAGATCACAAGTATGCAGAGAGGCAGGTAGAAAGGGGAGGAAGCAGGCTTCCCACAAACCAGAGAGCCCAAAGTAGGACTCGATCCCAGGACCCTGAGATCATGACCTGAGCCGAAGGCAGTGGTTTAACCCACTGAGCCACCCAGGCACCCTGACAATGAGAGACTTTTGACTCAGGAAACAGAGATTTACAGATAGGGTGGTGGGTGGGGGTTGGGGTAACTTGATGATGGATATTAAGGAGTGTATGTGATGTTAGGAGCACTGGGTGTTATATGCAAAAAAATATATAATAGGACATTATTTCAAAGCCTATTGATGTAGTAGATGTTGACTAATTGAATTTAAATTAAAAAAAAAAAAAAACTAAAATAGGGGCAGAAGTCGTGAATGATGTTTCCTTACAGAAGATATCCAGATGGTGACCAGGCACATGAAAAGATGCTCATCATCACTCATCATCAAGGGAATGTAACTGAAAACTTTAATGTGATATCACCTCACACCTGTTAGAATGCAAAAATAAAAAACAAAGGAAACAAGAAGGGTTAGTGAGGATCATGAGATAGTGGAACCCTCGTGCTCTATTGATGGAGCAAGATGGAAATGCAAATTACTGCAGCTACTGTGGAAAATAGCATGGAAGTTCCTCAAATTTAAAATAGAATTACCCTTCAACTCTGTAATAGCTCTACTGGGATTCACCTCAAAATGCAGAAACATTAACTCAGAGGTGTACTTACACCTCCCCAATGTTTATAGCAACATTATTTACATAGATAAATTATGGAAACACCCCAGAGGTCCATTAATTGATGAAGAGATAAAGAAGAGTTACAATGGGATAATAGTTGGCCATAAAATAATTAAATCTTTGGGTGGCTCAATAAGGCAGGTCATGATCTCAGTGTTCTAGGACTGAGTGCCCTGTCAGATCCCCAGTCAGCAGGAAACTTGATCCCCCAGCCCTGCTCCTCTCCCCATTTTCATGTTATCTGTATCTCAAATAAATAAATTCTTTAAAACATAATGAAATTTTGTTATTTAAATGACATGGATGTAGCTAGAGAATAATATTTAGTGAAATAAGGCAGTCAGATAAAGACAAATACAATATGGTTTCACTCATATATGGAATCTAAGAAACAAAAAAAAAATGAGAAAAGAGAGAGATAACCAAGAAATAGACTCTTAACTATAGAGACAATGGTTATGGTTGACAGAGGGGATGTCAGTGGGGGGATAGTGAGATAAGTGAAATGGCTTAAGGAGTGCACTTTTAATGAGCACAGGATGATGTATGGAACTATTGAATCACTAGATTATGCACATGAAACTAATTTAGCACTTATGTTATTTATACTGGAATTTAAAAAAAAATAGTATGTTACTAGCATAAGATATAACCACAGACCAATGGAAGAGGGGAGAGAACACAGAAATACAGCAATGTCTATATGGTTAATTTATATATAAAAAATAAGTGAGACTATACAATTAGGAAAAGGTAGTCCCTTCAATAAATGGTGCTGCAAAAACTAGACAGCAACAAACAAAGTAATGAATTTGGGCCACTTTCTCACACCACACACACACACACACACACACACACATACACAAACACATCAAAATAGATTAAAGACCTATATATGAAACCTGAAACCATAAAGCATCTAATACATAGACAAGTATTTCTTGCAACAACATTAGCATCATATTTATAAGCATGTTTCCTTACTCAAGGGAAAGAAAAATAAATGATAACCTACTGGGATTACATTAAAACAAAACAAAACAAAAAAGCTTTTACATAGTGGATGAAACCAAAATTTACACAGCACAAGAAAACCAAAACACAAACTAGTTAATGAGAGAAAATATTTGTAAATAATGTATATTTTAAGTAACTATCTGAAATATATAATTAATTTACACAGCTCAACACCATAAAAAGCAAAGAATCCAATGAAATTATGGGCATTAAATCGGAGTAGACATTTTCCCACAGATACGCAGGTAACCAATATACACGAATAGGTGCTCAATATCACTTATCTTCAGGAAGATTTCAATCGAAATAAAATGAGATCAGCACCTCACACTAAGTGTTGGCGAAGATATAGGGCATAAAAGAAAACTTGTGCATGGCTGATAAATTGGTGTACCCATTGTGTACCATTGCACTGTGGTGCAAGAATTTAAAAGTACAAATACAATGTTATGATGTAATTCCACTACTGTATATTTACCCAAGCATAAGGAAAGCACAGATTCAGAAAGTTAGGGTCTCTTTTATATTTATCACGGAATTGTTTACAATAGACAAGATATGGAAGCAACCCAAGTATCCATGAAAGAATGTATACCACATAAAAAACCTGAGATCTTGTCTTTTGCAAAAACATGGATAAACATAGAAGGTATTATGTTTACTGATATAAGTCAGACACAGAAAAATGTCATGTATTCATTATATCTTGAGTCTAAAAAAACAAAGCATGAACAAACAAGAAAACAGAAACAGACTCATAAATACAGGGAACAAACCAGTAATTGTCAGAGGAAAAACAACGAGGAGATATGCAAAATAAAGAAACTTAAGATTTACAAACTTGCAGTTGTAAAATATATAAGTAAAAGAGACAAAAAGTAGAGCACATGGAATGTGCATTATAATATTGTAAAATAGTTTAATTATTGTAATTATTTTTATTTTATATATAACAACATCCATATGTTATAATAATAACATTATTGTGGGAGATGGTTTATGTTGAGCATTGAGTAATGTGTAGAATTGTTTAATCACTATGTCATCATCTGAAACTAATAGAGCATTACCTGCTAACTATAATTCAATAATAACAAATAAAAATGGATAAAATTAAGTTTACATTAGAAAACCAAATATACAACACAGAAAAGGAAGTCAAATAATTGGTGTGGTGGAAAACTGGAAAGCTACAAACAAAATGATAAAACTGGACCACTGTTTTACATTATGTAGAAAAATAAATTCAAAATGAATTAAAAAATGAATGTAAAAACTAAAATTATAAATGTCCCATAGAAAATATAGGGTGTAAGCTCTTTGACATCAATCTTAACAATATTATTTTTATACCAATCACCTCAGAAAATGGCAGCAAAATCTAAAACAAATAAGAGGCATTGCATCAAACTAAGCTTTTGTGTAATAAAATAAACCACCAACAACGGAATTCTACCAAACATTTAAAGAAAGATTAATAAATTTTCTTCTGAAGCTGTTTTCAAAAAATAGAAATGGAAGGAAAACTTCTAATCTGGTCCAATAAGGATAGCATTGCCTTCAACCAAAAACCGAATAAAGATCCCACCAAAAAAGAGAATTACAGACTAATATCTTTGATGAACATGGATGCCAAAATCCTCACTTAGATATTAGCTAATAGAATCCAAACATTAAAAGGATTATTCACCTCAACAAAGTGGGCTTTATTCCTGAGCTGCAAGGATGGCTCAACAAATGCAAGTTAATTAGTGTGATGCACCACAAAAACAAAGGAAAGGACAAGAACCATATTATCCCCTCAATAGATGCAGAATTTTTTTTTTTTACAAAATACAGCATATTTTCTTAATTAAAACTATCTACAGAATAAGGAGAGAGGGAACATACCTCAACAACAGCAACAAAAAAACAACATAAAGCAATATGAAAAACCCACCAAGAATATCATTCTCAATGAGGAAAAGCTAAGAGCTTTCCCCCTAAGGCTAGGAACACAACAGGGATGGCCACTCTCACCACTCTTGTTTAACATAGAACTAGAACTCTTAGCATCAACAGTAGGGACAAAAAAAAAATAAAATGCACTCACATCAGCAAAGAAGTAGTCAAACTTTCACTCTTCACAAATGATATGATACTCTATTTTGGAAACCCAAAAGACTCCAAGCAAAAATTGCTAGAACTCAAACAATAATTTAGCAAGATGGCAGGATACAAAATGTACAAAATTCAGTTGTATTTCTGTACAAAATAAACCACCAATAGAATGAAAAGTAACACAACCGAAAAAAAGGAAACATTCTTTTAAAATTTTATAATTATATATACATTTAAATTAACTTATACATCTGATAAGGGGTTAATATTCAAAATGTTAAGAATTCATGTCATCTGTGAAGAGAGAGAGATTGACTTCTTGATTGCCAATTTGGATACCTTTTATTTCTCTTTGTTGTCTGATTGCTGTTGCTAGGACTTCTAAAACTATGTTGAACAAGAGTGGTGAGACTGGGCCTCCTTGTCGTGTTCCTTATCTCAATGGGAAGGCTGCAAGCCTTTTCCCATTGAGGATCATATATGCTGTGAGTCTTTCATAGTTAGATTTGATGAAGTTCAGGAATGTTCCCTCTATCCCTATACTTTGAAGCATTTTAATCAGGAACGGATACTGGATTTTGTCAAATGCTTTTTCTGCATGGATTGAGAGGAACATATGGCTTTTCTCTCCTCTCTTATTAATTAGTTCTATCACATTGATTGATTTGCAAATGTTGAACCATCCTTGTATCCCAGGGGTGAATCCCACTTGTCATGGTGCATAAGCTTTTTAATGTGCTGTTGGATCCTGTTTGGTAGGATCTTGTTGAGAATCTTAGTATCCATATTATCAGTGCTATTGGTCTGAAATTCTCCTTTTTGGTAGGGTCTTTGCCTGGTTTGGGGATCAGGGTAATGCTGGCTTCATAGAAAGAGTATGAAAATTTTCCTTCTGCTGCAAGTTTTTGAAACAGCTTCAAAAGAATAGGTGTTATTTCCTCTTTGAAAGTTTGGTAGAATTCTCCAAGGAATCCGTCAGGTCCTGGGCTCTTGTGTATTGGGAGGTTTTTGATCACTGCTTCAATCTCGTTACTAGATATCAGTCTATTCAGGTTGTCGATTTCTTCCTAGTTCAATTTTGGGAGTTTATGGTTTTCTAGTAATGCATCCATTTCATCTAGGTTGCTAAGCTTATTGGCATACAACTGTTGATACTAACTTCTGATGATTTTTTCTACTTCCTTGTTGATCGTTGTGATCCCTCCCTTTTCATTCATAATTTTATGAATTTGGGCTTTCTCTTTTTTCTTTTGGATTAGGGTGGCCAATGGTTTATCGATCTTATTGATTCTTTCAAAAAACCAGCTTCTTGTTTCATTGATACATTCTACTGTATCTCTGGTTTCTACTTCATTGATCTCAGCTCTAATCTTGATGATTTCCCTTATGTGTGGAGTTGGTTAGATTTGTTGTTGATTCTCCAGTTCTTTAAGGTGTAGAGACAGCTGGTGTATTCTGTATTTTTTCAATTATTTTGAGGGAGGCTTGGATGACTATGTATTTCCCCCCTTAGAACCACCGTTGCTGTATCCCATAGGTTTTGGACCGAAGTGTCTTCATTCTCATTGGTTTCCATAAATTGTTCCAGTTCTTCTTTGATATCCTGGTTGATACATGCATTCTTAAGCACGGTGGCCTTTAGCTTCCAGGTGTTTGAGTCCCTTCTGAACTTTTCTTTATGATTGAGCTCCATTTTCAAAGATTGTGATCTGAGAATAGGCAGGGAATCATCTCAGTCTTTTGGTATTGGTTGAGTCCGGATTTGTGACCCAGTATATGGTCTATTCTGGAGAAGGTTCCGTTTGCACTTGAGAAGAATGGGTATTCAGTTGTTTTAGGGTGGAATGTTCTGTATATATCTATGAGGTCCATCTGGTTCAATGTGTCATTCAATACTCTTGTTTCTTTATTGATTTTCTGCTTCAATGATCTGTCTATTTCTGAGAGAGGCATGTTAAGATCTCCTACGATTAGTGTATTCATATCAATATGACTCTTTATCTTGATTAACAGTTTTCTTAGTAAGTAACTGCACCCATATTGGGAGCATAGATATTTACAATTGTTAGATCATCTCGGTGGGTAGTGTCTTTAAGGATTATGTAGTGTCCTTCTGTATCTCTGACTACAGTCTTTAGTTTAAAGTCTAATTTATCTGATAGGAGAATCACTACCCCAGCCTTCTTTTGAGGCCCATTGGCATGAAAAATGCTTCTCCATGCCTTCACTTTCAGTCTGGCTGTATCTTTAGGTTCAAAATGGGTCTCTTGTAGACAATATATGGGTGGGTCCTGTCGTTTTATCCAATCTGCAACCCTGTGCCATTTTATGGGCACATTTAGGCCATTGAGATTGAGGGTGATTATTGATAGATACGTTTTTATTGACATCGAGTTACCTTTGAAGTCTTTCTTTCTGTAGACTGTCTCTATATTTCTGTTCAATGCTATTATTAGGATTTTTCCTCTTTTATAGAATCCCCCCTTAATATTTCCTGCAGTGTCGGCTTGGTGGTTGCAGAGTATTTTAATCCATGCCTGTCTTGGAAACTCTTTATCTCTCTATCCATTTTGAATGTAAGTCTTGCTAGATAATGTATTCTTGGCTGCATGTTCTTCTCATTTAGTGCCCTGAATATATCTTGCCAGTCCCTTCTGGCTTTCCAGGTCTCTGTGGACAGGTCTGACGTTATTCTGATGGGCTTCCCTCTCTAAGTAAGGAGACTCTGTGCCCTAGCAGCTTTCAAAAGATTATACCTACAATTATAATTCCTCATTTTGACTATCAGGTGTCGTGATTTTTTTTGGAATATATAATCTTGGATGGAGACCTTTCAGCCTCTTACATGAATGCTGGTTCCATTTGTGAGACTGGGAAAATTTTCATGAAGTACTTGTTCCACTATATTTTCTAGACTTCTTTCTTTCTCCTCCCCTTCAGGGATTACAATAATTCTGATGTTGGAACGCTTCATGGCATCTTTGATTTCCCTGATTCTGTTTTTGTGTCTTCTAAACTGTTTGTTCCAGGCTTCCTCCTGATCCTTTCTCTCTCTGTTTGTCCTCCAGATTACTAATTCTATCTTCTGTCTCAGTTACCCTAGCTTTGAGAGATTTTAGATTAGACTGGAACTCATTGAGAGCATGTGAACCTCCTCCCTGGTAGCTTTCAGCTCCACCTTAACATTGTGAATATCATCTCTCATCGCTTTCAGCTCAGCCCTAATCAATTCCGTTTGGTCATCCATGGCTTTCTCCAACGAAACTATTGGCTGGATAATTGTTAGCCTGAATTCTCTTTCCGACATATTGTCTATGTTGATAGCCATTGTCTCTGTTGCAGAAGGTTCATCCTCTGTATTTTTCTTCTGTTGGGCATTCTTTCTCCTAGTCATTTTGGTGGGAGATGATTGAACAGATGTAGCTGGATGTATCATCCGTGGTGCAGTCAAGGTGCACCCTGGAACACTTCTGATCAATCAGGATTCCCCAGCCAATCGAGAGACAAAAGAAAAGAAAAAGAAAAAGACAATAGAAAAAAAAAAAAGAGTGAGAGAGAGATAGACAGGAAAGAAAGGGAAGATGAAAGAGAAGGTTCAGCCCGGATGGGCCCCAAGATAAGATTTATGAAGTAGACAAACAAAAACAGACAAACAAAAAGACTGATACAAATATATGACAAGAGAAAAAATATATATATGCAAATAAAGGAAGAACCTCGTCAAAAAGAACCCCAAGTGTAAGATTTATATGCTATCAAGACAAACACAGAAACACTGGGGGAAGAAGAGGATGGGAGAGTGGTTATAAATTCTCACTGTGTTTGAGGAAGGTTGTTTTGATTCTTCCTGGATGTATCTTGATATCTTTGTTAAAGGACTCAACTTTCCTAAGATAAAGGGGATTAAAAATTGATTTACCTATAGGGGTAGTATTGATTGGGGAAAGAGGATTACTTTGAAGTTTAACTCTATATGAATATTAGAAGATAAAAATAAAAAGGAGGGGTGCCTGGGTGGCTCAATGGGTTAAGCCTCTGCCTTCAGCTCAGGTCATAATCCCAGGGTCCTGGAATCGAGCCCTGTATCGGGCTATCTGCTCAGTGGGATCCTGTTTCCCTTCCTCTCTCTCTGCCTGTCTCTCTGCCTACTTCTGATCTTTGTCTGTCAAGTAAATAAATGAAATCTTTAAAAAATAAATAAATAAATAAAAATAAAAAGGAATAGACTATACTAAACTAAACTAAGATTTTAAAAAAGGAATTCAAAAAATAGAAATGCAGTAGAAAAACATAGGTGTATGTATCAAAAAGTTCAGGTTAGAAGGGTATTACGGAATTTGATGTACTGTACAGCTTGCTGTGATGGTAAATAGGTTAAAAAATTACCTATGTATAAAAAAAGTAAACCAGAATAGTGGGAACAAGTGAAAAATAAAAATTTTCCTTTGAAGTAGTAGTTTTTGAAGTAGTGGTTGTTCTCTTGTCATCCTTTTTTTTCCCCCCTCTTTTTTTTTTTTTTTCTTTCTTGGTTTGTTTTCTGGGGAGCAGCCTGCCATGCGGGTTGTCAGTCAATGATGTTTCCTGAGTTAAGTCCTCCCACCCCCGTCAAGGGGGTGGGTTCTGAGGAAACTGGTTTTTTTTTTTTTTTTCCCCAGGCTTTTATTCTCTGGCGGTTTTTATGTTTTTTCACTTTTTTTTTTCTCTCATCTTGACCGCGTTTGATGGTTTTTGTAGTTTTAGAGGAAAACAAACCGCACCCTGATCTCCCTCTCAGAGAGAAGCCTCAGTCTGGGTGCAGAGCCAAAATAAGTTCCCCCTTGGCCGCTGGCAGAGCAGGTTCCAAGTCGCGGTCCCTGGGGACGCAGGATCTTTTGCTTGCACCCAAAGCCGAGGCTGTGGCGGCTGTCTGGAAAATCCCAACTGCCAGAGAGTTTCCAAGCAGCAATCGAACACTGAAATTTTGTCGCTGGCCCAGGCAGAGAGTGCCTGGTCTTGCTGGGTCTAAGAGTGCCAGACTTGTGCGCACCTCTTTCAGGGGCGGCTATGGGTCACGTGTGCACGTCTCAGGCACTGGGAAGGGGGGTAGGGGGGAGTCCGAAAGCACCAGGCTGGGCTTTTGTGCACCTCTGTCAGTGGAGAGATTGGGACGCACATCTTAGGCTTTGAAATAATGGCGCGGGTCAAAGAGCGCCGGCCGTAACTCTGTCAGGGGATTATGAGGGACGTGCACGCATATCTCACTCTTTGCATGGCTCAAGCGTTCTACCGACCAGTGTGGCTCCCATCCCCTCACAGGAGCTGGAACCCACGCATTCTCGGGCACGCTGGCGCGCTGGCAGCTTACAGACCAAGACCTGGTTTCTCCGTGGCGCTCTTTCTGCCTCAGCTCCAGGGGAGGCTGTCCTGGGACCTGGGACTTAAGCCCTTGTGCCTAGCCTCCCCGATTCCCACAATTTCCCCCACAATCCTTTGCTCTTTTGGAGTGTTTTCAACCAGTCTCCAAGTTAATGCTGGTCCCCAGATGCAGGGCAGTCTTGCTTATATTGGGGTATTACTTTTCAACTGGTCACCTCTGGTGGCTCCCTCCCTCTTTTTTATCTTCAGATATAAGTCACTATTCCCACTCTGCTTTACCTGCCCATTGACGTCTTCTGCTCTGGTAATGATCTAGACGTGTATAATTCTGATCTCAGGCTGATTTCGTTGATGATCGGAGTTTTCTGGAAGGTAATCAGCTCACTTTAGGGTGCAGGTTGAAAGGGCGCCTCCTCCTAATTCCCCGCCATCTTGTCTCTTCAAATTGTATTTCTAATAAACTAAGTTCTCAATGTTTTATCAATGTACTCTTTGACAAATTTGACTGTGATTAATAGAATTACCTAATTCACATATTTGAAGTTCTGCCTGTTTGTGCAATGAATCATATACTTCCTCTCACCTTAGAATCACTCCAATGCTCCCTCTTTTGTTTTTTATCTGAAGCAGTTTTCTTACAGTGCTTTGAGATATTTTTCTTATTTTATTTTTTTCACAGTTACATTCACTTTTTGATCTCTAATTTCTCAAAGGGTTCCTACTTACATTAAATGTCTGTTCTTTTGGGAGATATTAATCAGATGCATCATAATTAATCTAGAAAGTGATACCCAGGTGACAGAAATCTAAGTGTTGGGAACTGTTTGCATTGTTATAATTCTGGAAGCCTGGATAAGAAGTGAACTTGGACACACTTGGGGACGCCCTTGTGTGCCAAGGGAACTTGGAGCAAGTCCAGTGGGGATGCTCGCATGGCTTGACTCTGAAAGGCTATTCAGGGTGAAAATAACATCTGCGTAGTTTTATGTAATTCACTTATGACTTATCTTGAGAAAAAACACATTCTTGGAACCTTAAGATTATTACAAAAGTCTAGAGGTTAATAGCCTGTTAACATCCTGCCTGACTCATTTTCCACTGACATATATGATTGAGTATTGATACCAGCATTGTGCTGAAGCTGTATAAAAGTGGTTACATGAAGAAATAAAGTTGCTACTCACCTGAGATGGAGTAGTCCTCCTGAGCCCGCTGTGTCTCTCTCTCTTTTTCTTAAATCTCCCAGCCCTACTTTCAGGTGTCTTTCTCTGGCTGGACCGGCATCTAAGAAATCCAAATGTTTCTCAGTTATCTTGTTAGCTTAATGACCACTCAGATACATCATTTTCAAAATGTTGTATTTGACTAATAGGTCCTACCTCATTATTTCAATTAATGGCATCTCTTTAAAGTTCTTTTAATTTTTTTAAACAAATTATTGAATAGTGTTTTAATGATGCCCAAGTGTGTGGGGGGGTGCGGTAAATGCTCTAAACTCAGGTTTCCTATGTGATTCCAGGACTGGAATAACACAGCCATGACAGAAAATTCCTCAGTGTCCCATAAGAAGAAAATATGTATTAGTGGCTCAATTGGATTTATTATAAAAGTATGAAATATTTCTACCTGTTTTAACTAAATGTCCATTGGGACACATTGTATCCAAGTATACTAATTGAGGACAACTTAAAAGTTCATGTTTTTCATGTAGCAACTATTGTTATCAGTCACTGCAAGATGCATATAAAGAAAGGGCCTTTTTGAATAAGTGCAATATTTCCAGACTAGGGGGAACCTCACCACACAATTTCAGCTAAAGTTGCTCCATAAAGTAATTTCTATGTGACATAGAGTTTAGCTCTAATAAAAATGAAAAAAAAAGTTGAAAAAAAAATTAAAACTTCAATGATAGTTATACAGTTTTGCAGTCATCAAGATTAGCATAAACACTTTCATGAATCTTAGCTTCACGTTTAAAGTATTATTTAATTGTTAAAACTTTCATTGTATTAAATAAATCAGTAAATATGAATTCAAAATTGTCTGGCTTTCATTGGTAACTAGTATGTCTGCCTTTTGAGGAAATCCAATAACCTGAAACAAATTCAATTCCAATTACAACATAGGAAAAAATATGTTTTACTGCATAAAAAATATATTTTAAAAGATTTTATTTATTTATTTGAATGACAGAGTTCACAATTGGGCAGAGAGGCAGGCGGGGGGGGGGGCGGGAAGCAGGCTTCTTGCTGAGCAGAGAGCTGACTCAGGGCTGGATCCCAGGACCCTGGGATCATGACCTGAGCTAAAGGCAGAGGCTCAACCCAAGGAGCCACCCAGGTGCCCCTCCTTTTAACATGTTTGATATGCAATTCCCCCTTGCAGTTTTTCAACCTCTAATGAACAAAATAATTCATTACTGAAACTTTTATCTACAATATCCAATTATCATATTTCCACTTCATTTGTGCATTGATCAAAAGCATTTTCAATCTTCACCTTTCACTTCAGTCTTGTTCACTTATTTGAGGAGTTGGGATTTACTGGGGATAAAATCTCTACTCAACTAGTATGGACCAGTGTTAGTAAACCAGGTTTTAAAAAACAGAAAAATTCTCACACTACCTTGTAAATAGTTGATAACACTTTAAATGATACCTAAAATCCCTGTCTTCTGTCTATTACCTAATTGCTTAGAGTTTCTGCTACCCTGCTCCATGCCCCTCAATGTCTTTTCTTATTGTCAGGGTCTGTTCCACTCATTCTTCCAGAAGTCCTGTCTCCAAGCTATACCAGTGGCTCTCCAAAGATGAAAGGAGGTTTTAGTGGGTAGACATTGCAGTGCCATCTACTTTTCCATATCCCCTGTGTGCTTGCCTGTCCATCAAACCATCAGCCAGAGATCACAGCTCCTGAATGCTAGCGACCATCCTTGGAGGTCCCCTGTCTGGGGATGTACTCAGGTCTGGAACCAAAGTGAGTTTATAGATATCTCATAGCTGAGTAAACAGGAAAGCTGACAAATATCTCATGCTTAATAGTGGAAAAGAAGTGGCCAGAGGGATTCACTTATAATTCCCTAGATTAAGCCTTATGCAGTTATTTATTGGAACTGCAGCCTTCAAAGAATTTGGATCCAGAGAGTCAGAGTAAGGAAATTAAGGCAGACAAACATGTGTCATTCAGAATCCTATAGGAAGAAAATGATCAGTTTATGTGTGCTCTGTTGGCACAGTGCCACTTCTGGCCACAAAACAGTCTGTTTCAGGTAAAAATTGCCCATAAGCATGACTTGGGACAGGGAATGCAGGTTCTTCTTACACAGACTCTATAGAATTTTGCCTCTACTTAATGGTGGGAGCATATTAAAAGTCAACAATAACTGATTACCATGGGCAAAATGATTAGTTGCATCAATTAAAAATGAGAACTAACAAAACTACAGCAATTGATTGGTGCCACACTCATTCCTTTCTTTCTTTCTTTCTTTCTTTCTTTCTTTCTTTCTCTCACTTTGTTTCTTTCTGGGAAAGAGAGAGTGTGAGAAGGGGTCCAGGGTTGAGGTTGAGGGAAAAGGAGACAGATAGAATCTTAAGCAGGCTCCATGTTGAAGTTGGAGTCCAACATGGGGCTCAGTCTCATGACCCTGAGGTCATGACCTGAGCCAAAATCAGGAGTCAGACACTTAGCCAACTAAACAGCTCAGGAGCACCTATGCCACACACATTTCTAATCTAAATTTAACTATTAGAATATTAAATGCTATGTCATTATCCTCATTTTATGGAAGATAATATGGAGGTACATATGGATTATTTATCCTTTATGTGTACAACTTGAATTTAAACTGAGTCTCCCTGAACATGCCTCATACTTAGCCAATTGCTTGTGACATCTGAAAAATCATCTTGACCTCACTAAATGTGTTAATTTATTATTTATGACTAGGTGGTTAGTGAAATTGTTTTTTTCTAATTTTAGTGAATTTAACATAAGTCAAGTACAAGTGAATTTAGCATAATGAATATGTCTGTTGATATTAGAGACATCATTACTAAAGAACTTACTTATGTAAGTCTTTGAATTATCATCTAGCACCCTTTTATTATAAGGCATGTATATGGTAGTGGACTCCCTCTGCCTTTGTTTGTTTATCTGTGAATGTTTAAATTTATCTATTATTTTGAAAGAACATTTTGTTATATACAGAATTCAAACATGACAGTTTTTTCTCTTAGTACGTTGAATACAGTCTTATACTATCTTTTGGAATGTTAATTTCTGCTAAGAAATTAATATTTTTCAGACTCATTTGTACATGATGAGTTTGGTTTTTGTTGCTGCTTTCAAGATTTTCTTTCTTTTTGACTTGCAGTAGTTTAGTTAGATTTGTCTTTGTGTATTTTTTTTGGCTTTCTATTACTTGGAATTCTCTGAGTTTCTTGATTAGTGGATCATATCCTTATTGAAATATCAGAAAGTTTTGGTTGCTATTGCTTTAAATAAGCTCTCTATCCCTTTCACACTCTTGAGATTATTTTGAAGTTTATATTGAACTGATTGATGATATAAATAAGTCTCTTAGGCATTCTTCATTTTTCTTGATTTTTGTCCCCTACAATTTGACTTGTCTTCAAATTTGCTGATTATTTCTTCTGTCTTTCAGGTCTGGACTTGAACCTTTCTAGTGAATTTTTGAATTCAGCTTTCATATATTTTATCTATATAATTTATGTTTTATTCCCTTTTTATAAAACCTATCTATTCTTGATATATTTATTCATGTTCTTTGTCCATACATCATTTTTTCTGTTTTCCTTAAGTTTTAGCTGATCTTTCCACTTAGCTCTGTTACTAGATTTAAAAAATCACATATGCTGCAAATATGTATGTAAAATTTGTAACATTGCAAATATATATACATAGCATATTATCTATATATTTATTCTATATAGTCATATAAAATATGTAATAATATATACATTTATGCATTATTGTAAATATAAATTATATAATATTAAATATATTTATATATTAGTAACATATATAATCAAAATATATAGATATGTGTGTGTATTTTATTTTATGTATAAAATAGAATGTGTGATTATATAATACATGACTTAGTTTTATTTAATTTCTCTTTCTTATATGGAACATCATTGTTCCAATATCATAGCCACAAAGTAACATTGGCTGTTGAGCACTTGATATGTGCATATTCCAAACAGATAAACAGTGTAAATATAAAATAAGCATTGGGTCTAGGAAAGATAGTATAAAAATCTAAAATATTGGATGTCTGGGTGGTTCATTTGGTTGAGAATTTGTCTTTGGCTTGGATCATGATCCCTTTGCTCTGGGATCAAGTCATGCATCCAGCTCCCTGCTCAATGAAGAGAATGCTTCTCCCTCTGCCTGCTGCCCCCCCTGCATGTGCTCTTGCTTTCAATATCTCACTCTCTCTTTGATAAATAAATAAAAATAAATACATAAATATTTTTAAATCTAAAATATATCAGTAAATACTATTTCCTTAGACATTATAATAAAAACTTTTAGACATAAAAGATAAATAAAATTTATTTTTTAAATTATTTTCAGTTTTCAAGATGTTATTTTAAGCTTTCCAATAGAAAATGTAATAGTAGTAAGAGGAGTTAAGATGACAGACTAGTAGGGAGATCCTATGCTTACCTTGTCCCAAGAACAGAGTTAGATAAATATTAAATCATTCTGAACATGCAAGAAATTTATCTGAGGACTAAGGGAACAAACTGCACAACTAGAGGGAGAAAGGAGGCCACATCAAAGAAAATAGAAAAGACAGAGGCATGATTTGGGGAAGAAAAGAATCCCTTTTAAGGGAAAGGAACCCTGATAATGGATAAAAGAGAGAGACAGAGAGAGAGAGAGAGAGCGCAGCATGCAGGGGATTGCACAATGAAAACATTACCACAAATCTATTTCCTGGGAAAATGAAATTGTCTGATTATATTAGCCTTTCCTAAAGAGTAGAGCTCAAAGATCAAAGTTTTAAAAGTCTATCTCATCTCTGGTGTGGAGCCTATCTGACAACAGTGCTTTTGTGGAGAAGTAGGGCAGAGGTCTGGAAACAGGCAGTGTTGTCTAAGGATCCCATTTACTGGGAAAGACTGTTTTCCTGCTTGTGGCAGGTGGCACTTCCTCTCAGGGGGCAAAAGAGCGGGTGGACAACATTGCACTTTCCTGTTTATTAGTATAAGAACAGAGAAAACTGCTGAGAGCATCTAGCCTGGGCACTGGCTTTTTACTACACATCACCATAAACCCAAAGCCTCTGCACATTTGTGCAACTGCCATGAGACAAAGTTGTACCCACCACAATGCGGTGAGCACCTCCCTCAGAGGAACAAGTTTCCACAACTTGCAGAGTCCCAAAAATTTAGAGTAATTAAATCCAGCTGATATGCAAGAGATAAAACAAAGGAGCAGGGACACCTGGGTGGCTCAGTAAGTTTCTGACTTCTGCTCAAGTCATGATCCAAGGCTTCTGGGATCAAGCCCTGCATCAAGCTCCTTGTTCAGCGAGGAGTCTGCTTCACCCTCTGCCTGCCACTCCTCCTGCTTGTTCTCGCTTTTCCTCCAAAAAATACATAAACAAAATTTTTATAAAAATAAATTTAGAAAACACAGGAATTCTCTATTGTTATGTGGGCAGTTGCCTGGACACAAAAAGGTGAAAAGCAGAGATCTGAGGTATGCCTGAGACATGCCAGCAGAGATCTATTGATATTCTGTGAGGGCTTCTTGAATACAACAGGCACAAATCACCTACCCCAGAATGAGAGAGCAGGCTGATACCATTTCTTTCCTATCCATTAGCATAGATTGACTTCATTGACCAGCACAGAACCCAAAGTGGAATCTTGAGATGATTACACCAAACCCCAACACCCTGCACTCTGCAAGTACTTATGAATTAGGACAGTTATCCCTGAGATTCATAGCTGCATCAGTCCTGACTCCCAGAAAGAAACCACAAAACCTACTTCAAATCTGCTGACCATAGAACACTGAAAAACTTGAACTCTAGGGAAAATAGGAACTAAACTCTTTTAACAAGCAGACCAAAACACATCTAGTTAAAAGTCATGACACTGTGGACAAGATCCAGACACTATTCACTTTAGTCAAATAGAAACTCTGCTGAGGACTGACTTGAAAAAAAGACCAGCAAAAACACAACAGCAAAGTTCACTCAGTATATACTGGAAACACTTCCAGAAACCCCAGGTCCTGTACAATATATAATCTTTTCATAGTACAGTCATTACTCTCAGGAGCAAGTAACATAATGAGCTTTACTAACAAAAAAGAGCCTGAGACCTAGACAAAATTCCAAGATGCAGGAATTCATCCCAAATAAAGATCAAGAAAATGTTATGCCCAAGATCTAATCAAAACAGATATAAGTAATGTGCATGAACCAGAATTTGAAACAACAATCATAAGGCTACTAGCTGGACTTGAGAAAAGCAAAGAAGACCTGAAGGAGTCATTTACCATAGAGATACAAGATCTAAGAACAAGTCAGGACAAAATAAAATATATTAAAACCATGTTGCAAAACTGACTGGATGTACTGACCACAAAAATAGAAGAAACAGAGAATCAAATAAGTGATATGGAAGAAAAACCATAATGAAGCTGATAAGAACAGAGAAAATATTGCTTCAAAAATGTATACTTAGAGAACTAAACAATTCAAAAAGGCATATTGACATTCACATCATAGGAGTCCCAGAAGAAGAGAAGGAAAAAAAGTTCATAAGGTTTATTTGGAAAATTATAGCTAAAAACTTCCCTATTCTGTGAAAGAAACAGAAATCCAAATGATGTCTGAAAAAAAGCACTGAAAAATCCCCTAAAACAAACAAACAAAAATAACAACAATAAAACACCACCAACAAAAAACATTTAAAGAAGAGTTAAAACTTATTCTTCCCAGGGCGCCTGGGTGGCTCAGTGGGTTAAGCCACTGCCTTCAGCTCAGGTCATGATCTCAGGGTCCTGGGATCGAGTGTCACATCAGGCTCTCTGCTCAGCAGGGGCCCTGCTTCCCTTACTCTCTCTCTCTGTGATCTCTTCCCTTCCTCTCTCCTACTGTGATCTCTCTCTGTCAAATAAATAAATAAAATATTAAAATAAAAACTTATTCTTCCCAAACTGTTCAAACAAAACAAAACAAAACAAAACAACAACAACAAAAAACAAAAACAAACACAAAGAAACAGAAAACAAAAACAAAAGCCAAATGAAGGAACACCTCCAAACTCATTCTATGAGGCCAGCATTATCTTCATTCCAAAGCCAAAAACCCCAATAAAAAGGAGAATTACAGGCCAATATCCCAATGAAACTGGATGGAAATTCTCAAAAATACTAGTAAGTCAAATCCTAAATTACATTAAAATAATTATTCATGGGTCACCAGAGGTGGTTTGACTCAGATCATGTACACAGGGTCCTGAGACTAAGCCCTCTGTCAGGATCCATGCTTAGTACAGAATTTGCTCTTCTCATTCTCTTCTTATGATCCAACTCATGCTCTCTCTTTCTCTCTGCTCTTTATCTCTCTCTCTCTCTCTCTCTAAAAGTGAATAAACAAAATGTTTATTAAAATAATTTTTCATGCTGGCCAAGGGGAATTTATTACAGTGCTTCAAGTGTGGTTCAATATTCACAAATCAATCATCAAAATACACCACATTAATAAAAGAAAGGATGATAACTCTACTATCCTCCCAAAACATGGAGAAAAAGCATTTGACAAAATATAGCTCCATTCTTGATTAAAACAAACAAACAAAATAACAAATTTGAGATACAGGAAACATACCTAAACATCATAAAGGCTGTATACAAAAGACTCACAGGTAATACCATATTCAATAGGGACAAATAAGAGCTTTTCCTCTGAGGAAGACAGGGGTATCCACTCTCATTAATGCTATTTAACATAATACTGGATGTCCTAGCTTCAGCAATTAGACAACGAAAATATATAAAAGTAATCCAAATTGGCAAGGAAGAAGGAAAATTTTCGCTATTCACAGATGACATGATAATCTATGTAGGAAACCAAAGACTCCACCAAAGAAATGTTAGAACTAGCCAAAATTCATTAAAGTCACAGGTCACAAATTCAACGTATTGAAATTTTTTGTATTCTTATATATCAACAATGAAGTAGTAGAAAGAGAAATCAATTAATCAATCTTATTTAGAATTGCATTAAAAACTATAAGATACTTAAAATTAAATCAGCCAAAGAGGCAGAAGATCTGTACTCTGAAAACTATAGAACACGTACAGAAGAAATTGAATATGGCACAAAGAAATGGAAAGAAAAAAACACTACATGCTCATGGATTGGAAGAACAAATATTTTTAAATTTTCTATACTATTCAAAGTAATCTACACATTTAATGCTCTCCCTATCAAAATAACACCAACATTTTTCACAAAGCAGGAACGAAGAATCCTAAAATTTATATGAAACCAGAGAAGACCTAAAGTGACTTATTCTTTTAAGTGTAGAGTGATACAGGAGTATCTCTGCACTTAACTCTTTGAAACTACATAGCATATAAACCTACGTTCATGTAACATCTTTCCTTAAGGTATGCACTTTTTCACAGTTTTGCAGAACGTTTTTATTTTGATAAAGTCCGAATAGTTCATTTTTGCTTTTGTTTCCTTTGCCTTTGGAGACGTGTCTTGCAAGAAATTTTTTGTGGCTGAGTTCCAAGAGCTTTCTTAAATTTTGATGGAGTTCTATTTTCATATTGAGGTATTTTATCCATTTTGAATTAATCTTTGTGTACTGTTTAAGAGAATGATCCAGTTTC
The DNA here is from genome assembly GCF_964662115.1 of Mustela nivalis. Classification (NCBI taxonomy): domain Eukaryota; kingdom Metazoa; phylum Chordata; class Mammalia; order Carnivora; family Mustelidae; genus Mustela; species Mustela nivalis. The sequence continues at coordinate 6,678,241 of NC_139022.1, read as the reverse complement.
ATTCTTCTACTTGCAGCTGTCCAATTCTCCAGACACTTATTGAAGCAACTCTTCTTCTCCATTAGATATTTTTTTCTACGTTGTTGAAGATTAGTTGACTTGAGTGTCCATTTCTGCTTTGTTTAGTTTGTTTGTTTGTTTGTTTCCTGTTCCATGGATTTATTTGTATGTTTTGGTTCCAGTACCCTACTGTCTCCTTAAATAAATTTTTTGATTATTTTTTAATTTATTTTCAGCATAACAATATTCATTATTTTTTCACCACACCCAGTGCTCCATGAAATCTGTGCCCTCTATACTACGCACAACCTGGAACCCCAACCTCCTACCCCCCCACCACTACAAACCACTCAGATTGTTTTTTAGAGACCATAGTCTCTCATGGTTGTAATGCTGATTGAATTCCAGAGTTTTGATAACTCTAGCTTGGGTTTTCTTTTTCAACATTTTATTTCCTACTCAGAATCTTTTCGGATTTTATAAAAATTATAGAATTTTCTGATTCTATACAAATTTTAGAATTGTTTGTTCTAGCGCTGTAAAAAATGCTGGTGGTATTTTGATAGGGTTTCCATTGAATATGTAGATTGGCTTACATAGCATACACATTTTAACAGTATGTTTTCTAATCCATAAGCATATAATGTTTTTACACTTCTTTATGTCTTCCTTAATTACTTTAATGAGTGTTCTATAGTTTTGAGAGTACAGATCCTTTACCTCTTTGATTATGTTTATTTCTAGGTAAGTGCAACTGTAAATGGGATAAATTCCTAAATTTATCTTTCTTCAATACCCTTGTTAAAATATATAAAAATGGGACGAGACAAGATGGCGGGTAAGTAGGAGGAGGTGCCCTTTCAACCTGCACCCTGAAGTGAGCTGGTTACCTTTCAGAAAACTCTGATCACCCACGAAATCAGCCTGAGATCAGAATTATACACGACCGGATCTCTACTGGAGCAGAAGAGGCCAGTGGGCAGAGTAACTGAGACAGAAGATAGAATTAGTGATCTGGAGGACAAACAGATAGAGAGAAAAGATCAGGAGGAAGCCTGAAACAAACAGCTTAGAAGCCATGAAAACAGAATCAGGAAAATAAATGATGCCATGAAATGTTCAAAAGTCAGAATTATTGAAACCCCTGAAGGGGAGGAGAAAGAAAGAAGTCTAGAAGATGTAGTGGAACAAGTTCTTCATGAAAATTTTCCAAATCTCATGAGTGGAACCAGTGTTCATGTACTAGAGGCTGAAAGGTTTCCCAACAAGATTACAGATTCTCAAAAGTCCTCAAGACACCTAATAGTAAGAATAAAATGTTATAATTGTAGGCAGAACCTCTTGAAAGCAGCTAGGACAAAGAAGCTCCTTATGTACAGAGGAAAGCCCATCAGAATAATGTCAGACCTGTCCACAGAGACATGGCAAGCCAGAAAGGGCTGGCAAGATATATTCAGGACACTCAGTGAGAAGTACATGCAGCCAAGAATACTTTATCCAGCAAGACTGACATTAAAAATGGATGGAGAGATAAAGAGTTTCCAAGATTGGCAAGGCTTAAAAGACTATGCAACCACCAAACCGATGTTGCAGGAAGTATTAACGGGGTTCTATAAAACAGGAAAAAGTCTAAGAATAGTATTGAAGAGAAATATAGAGACAATCTACAGAAAGAAAGACTGTAAAGGTAATACGATGTCAATAAAAACATATCTATCAGTAATCACTCTCAATGTGAATGGCCTAAATGCACCCATAAAATGGCACAGTGTTGAAGATTGGATAAAATAACAGGACCCATCCAGATGTTGTCTACAAGAGACCCATTTTGAACCTAAAGATACATCCAGACTGAAAGTAAAGGGATAGAGAAGCATCTTTCATGCCAATGGGCCTCAAAAGAAGGCCATGGTAGCGATGCTCATATCAGACAAATTAGATTTTAAACTAAAGACTGTAGTCAGAGATCCAGAAGGACACTACATCATTATTAAAGAGACTATCCAACAAGATGGTCTAACAATTGTAAATATCTATGCCCCCAATATGGGAGCAGCCAATTACATAAGAAAACTGTTAATCAAGATAAAGAGTCATGTTGATAAGAACACACTAATCATAGGAGATGTTAACATGCCTCTTTCAGAAATAGACAGATCATCGAAGCAGAAAATCAATAAAAAAACAAGAGCATTGAATGACACGTTGTACCAGATGGACCTCATTGATATAACAGAAAATTCCACCCTAAAACAACAGAGTACTCATTCTTTTCAAGTGCACATGGAACCTTCTCTAGAATAGACCACATACTGGGTCACAAATCAGGACTCAACTGATACCAAAAGACTGAGATTATTCCCTACATGTTCTCAGATCACAATGCTTTGAAACAGGAGCTCCATCACAAGGAAAAGTTTCAAAGGAACTCAAACACCTGGAAGCTAAAGTCCACGTTGCTAAAGAATGCATGTATCAACCAGGATATCAAAGAAGAACTGAAACCATTCATGGAAACCAATGAGATTGAAGACAATTCAGTCCAAAACCTATGGGATACAGCAAAGGTGGTTCTAAGGGGGAAATACATAGCCATCCAAGCCTCCCTCAAAAAACTTGAAAAATCCAAAACACACCAGCTATCTCTACTCTTAAAGACCTTGAGAAGAAAAAATAAATCATACCAACTCCACACATAAGAAGGGTAATAATCAATATTAGAGCTGAGATCAATGAGATAGAGAACAGAGATTCAGTAGAATGTATCAATGAAACTAGAAGCTGGTTTTTTGAAAGAATCAATAAGATCGGTAAAATTTGGACACACTAATCCAAAAGAAGAGAAAGCCCAAATCCATAAAATTATGAATGAAAAAGGAGAGATTACAACGAACACCAAGGAGGTAGGAACAATCATCAGAAGTTATTATCAACAGTTGTATGCCAATAATCTAAGCAACCTGGATGAATTGGATGCATTCCTGGAAAACTATAAACTCCCAAAATTGAACCGGGAAGAAATTGACAACCTGAATAGACCGATATCTAGTAATGAGATTGAAGCAGTGATCAAAAACCTACCAAAACCAAGAGCCCAGGACCTGACCGATTCCCTGGGGAATTTTACCAAACTTACAAAGAACAACTAAAACCTATCTCCTGAAGCTGTTTCAAAAAATTAAAGGAGAGGGAGGAGTCAAGATGGCGGAGAAGTAGCAAGCTGAGACTGCTTCAGCTAGCCGGAGATCAGCTAGATAGCTTATCTAAAGATTGCAAACACCTGAAAATCCATCGGCAGACCGAAGAGAAGAAGAAGAGCAATTCTGGAAACAGAAAAACAACCACTTTCTGAAAGGTAGGACCGGCGGAGAAGTGAATCCAAAGCGACGGGAAGATAGACCCCGGGGGGAGGGGCCGGCTCCCGGCAAGCGGCGGAGCAACCGCGCACAAAATCAGGACTTTTAAAAGTCTGTTCCGCTGAGGGACATCAGTCCAGAGGCTAAACCGGGGCGAAGCCCACGCGGGGTCAGCGTGGCCTCAGGTCCCGCAGGGTCACAGAAGGATCGGGGGTGTCTGAGTGTCGCAGAGCTTGCGGGTATTGGAACGGGAAAGCCGGCTACAGAAACAGAGCCGACAGTAAGCTCACAGCTCGGTGTTACCTTGAACCGATCGCAGGCTCCGTGAGCTCGGAGCGCGGCCAGAGGTCAGGCAGACGGGAGTAACTGGGCGCTGTTCTCTGAGGGCGCACTGAGGAGTGGGGCCCTGGGCTCTCGGCTCCTCAGGGCCGGAGACCAGGAGGCCGCCATTTGTGTTCCCGTCCTCCGGAACTCTACAGAAAGCGCTCAGGGAACAAAAGCTCCTGCAAGCAAACCCGAGCGGATTACTCACGCCGGCCCCGGGTAAGGGCGGTGTAATTCCGCCTGGGGCAAAGACACTTGAGAATCACTACAACAGGCCCCTCCCCCAGAAGATCAACAAGAAATCCAGCCGAGACCAAGTTCACCTACCAAGGAGTGCGGTTTCAATACCAAGGAGAGCAGCAGAATTCCAGAGGAGGAGAAAGCCAAGCACGGAACTCATGGCTTTTTTCCTGTGATTTTTTTTTTTTAGTCTTGCAGTTAATTTAATTTTTTCTTTTTCATTTTTTTTTCTTTTTTTCTTTTTCTTCTCGCCTTCGGGTAAATTTTTTTTTTTTTTAACTGTTACCTTTTTCTTTTTTAACGATTTTTTACTAGTTTATCTAATATATATATTTTTTCTTTTTTACATTTTTCTCAGGTGTTTTCTTTTTTTAAAAAAATTTTTTTTTCTTTTCTTTTTTTTTTTCTTTCTTCCTTTTTGAACCTCTTTTTATCCCCTTTCTCCCCACTCACGATTTTGGATCTCTTCTAATTTAGTTAAAGCATATTTTCCTGGGGTTGTTGCCACCCTTTTAGTATTTTACTTGCCCCTTCATTTACTCTTATCTGGCCAAAATGACAAGACGTAAAAATTCAACGCAAAAAAAAGAACAAGAGGCAGTACCAAAGGCTAGGGACCTAATCAATACAGACATCGGTAATATGTCAGATCTAGAGTTCAGAATGACAATTCTCAAGGTTCTAGCCGGGCTCGAAAAAGGCATGGAAGATATTAGAGAAACCCTCTCGAGAGATATAAAAGCCCTTTCTGGAGAAATAAAAGAACTAAAATCTAACCAAGTTGAAATCAAAAAAGCTATTAATGAGGTGCAATCAAAAATTGAGGCTCTCACTGCTAGGATAAATGAGGCAGAAGAAAGAATTAGTGATCTAGAAGATCAAATGACAGAGAATAAAGAAGCTGAGCAAAAGAGGGACAAACAGCTACTGGATCATGAGGGGAGAATTCGAGAGTTAAGTGACACCATAAGACGAAACAACATTAGAATAATTGGGATTCCAGAAGAAGAAGAAAGAGAGAGGGCAGCAGAAGATATACTGGAGAGAATTATTGGGGAGAATTTCCCCAATATGGCAAAGGGAACGAGCATCAAAATTCAGGAGGTTCAGAGAACGCCCCTCAAAATCAATAAGAATAGGCCCACACCCCGTCACCTAATAGTAAAATTTACAAGTCTCAGTGACAAAGAGAAAATCCTGAAAGCAGCCCGGGAAAAGAAGTCTGTAACATACAATGGTAAAAATATTAGATTGGCAGCTGACTTATCCACAGAGACCTGGCAGGCCAGAAAGAGCTGGCATGATATTTTTAGAGCACTAAACGAGAAAAACATGCAGCCCAGAATACTATATCCAGCTAGGCTATCATTGAAAATAGAAGGAGAGATTAAAAGCTTCCAGGACAAACAACAACTGAAAGAATTTGCAAACACCAAACCAGCTCTACAGGAAATCTTGAAAGGGGTCCTCTAAGCAAAGAGAGAGCCTACAAGTGGTAGATCAGAAAGGAACAGAGACCATATACAATAACAGTCACCTTACAGGCAATACAATGGCACTAAATTCATATCTCTCAATAGTTACCCTGAATGTGAATGGGCTAAATGCCCCTGTCAAAAGACACAGGGTATCAGAATGGATAAAAAAACAAAACCCATCTATATGTTGCCTCCAAGAAACTCATTTTAAGCCCGAAGACACCTCCAGATTTAAAGTGAGGGGGTGGAAAAGAATTTACCATGCTAATGGACATCAGAAGAAAGCAGGAGTGGCAATCCTTACATCAGATCAATTAGATTTTAAGCCAAAGACTATAATAAGAGATGAGGAAGGACACTATATCATACTCAAAGGGTCTGTCCAACAAGAAGATTTAACAATTTTAAATATCTATGCCCCCAACGTGGGAGCAGCCAACTATATAAACCAATTAATAACAAAATCAAAGAAACACATCAACAACAATACAATAATAGTAGGGGACTTTAACACTCCCCTCACTGAAATGGACAGGTCATCCAAGCAAAAGATCAGCAAGGAAATAAAGGCCTTAAACGACACACTGGACCAGATGGACATCACAGATATATTCAGAATATTTCATCCCAAAGCAACAGAATACACATTCTTCTCTAGTGCACATGGAACATTCTCCAGAATAGATCACATCCTTGGTCCTAAATCAGGACTCAACCGGTATCAAAAGATTGGGATCATTCCCTGCATATTTTCAGACCACAATGCTCTAAAGCTAGAACTCAACCACAAAAGGAAGTTTGGAAAGAACCCAAATACATGGAGACTAAACAGTATCCTTCTAAAGAATGAATGGGTCAACCGGGAAATTAAAGAAGAATTGAAAAAAATCATGGAAACAAATGATAATGAAAATACAACAGTTCAAAATCTGTGGGACACAATAAAGGCAGTCCTGAGAGGAAAATATATAGCGGTACAAGCCTTTCTCAAGAAACAAGAAAGGTCTCAGGTACACAACCTAACCCTACACCTAAAGGAGCTGGAGAAAGAACAAGAAAGAAACCCTAAGCCCAGCAGGAGAAGAGAAATCATAAAGATCAGAGCAGAAATCAATGAAATAGAAACCAAAAAAACAATAGAAAAAATCAACGAAAGTAGGAGCTGGTTCTTTGAAAGAATTAATAAAATTGATAAACCCCTGGCCCGACTTATCAAAAAGAAAAGAGAAAGGACCCAAATAAATAAAATCATGAATGAAAGAGGAGAGATCACAACTAACACCAAAGAAATACAAACTATTATAAGAACATACTATGAGCAACTCTACGGCAATAAATTTGACAATCTGGAAGAAATGGATGCATTCCTAGAAACATATAAACTACCACAACTGAACCAGGAAGAAATAGAAAGCCTGAACAGACCCATAACCAGTAAGGAGATTGAAACAGTCATTAAAAATCTCCAAACAAACAAAAGCCCAGGGCCAGATGGCTTCCCGGGGGAATTCTACCAAACATTTAAAGAAGAACTAATTCCTATTCTCCTGAAACTGTTCCAAAAAATAGAAATGGAAGGAAAACTTCCAAACTCATTTTATGAGGCCAGCATCACCTTGATCCCAAAACCAGACAAGGATCCCACCAAAAAAGAGAGCTATAGACCGATATCCTTGATGAACACAGATGCGAAAATACTCAACAAAATACTAGCCAATAGGATTCAACAGTACATTAAAAAGATTATTCACCACGACCAAGTGGGATTTATTCCAGGGCTGCAAGGTTGGTTCAACATCCGCAAATCAGTCAATGTGATACAACACATCAATAAAAGAAAGAACAAGAACCATATGATACTTTCAATAGATGCTGAAAAAGCATTTGACAAAGTACAGCATCCCTTCCTGATCAAAACTCTTCAAAGTGTAGGGATAGAGGGCAGATACCTCAATATCATCAAAGCCATCTATGAAAAACCCACCGCAAATATCATTCTCAATGGAGAAAAACTGAAAGCTTTTCCACTAAGGTCAGGAACACGGCAGGGATGTCCATTATCACCACTGCTATTCAACATAGTACTAGAGGTCCTCAGCAATCAGACAACAAAAGGAAATTAAAGGCATCCAAATCGGCAAAGAAGAAGTCAAATTATCACTCTTCGCAGATGATATGATACTATATGTGGAAAACCCAAAAGACTCCACTCCAGAACTGCTAGAACTTATACAGGAATTCAGTAAAGTGTCAGGATATAAAATCAATGCACAGAAATCAGTTGCATTTCTCTACACCAACAGCAAGACAGAAGAAAGAGATATTAAGGAGTCAATCCCATTTACAATTGCATCCAAAACCATAAGATACCTAGGAATAAACCTAACCAAAGAGACACAGAATCTATACTCAGAAAACTATAAAGGACTCATGAAAGAAATTGAGGAAGACACAAAGAAATGGAAAAATGTTCCATGCTCCTGGATTGGAAGAATAAATATTGTGAAAATGTCTATGCTACCTAAAGCAATCTACACATTTAATGCAATTCCTATCAAAGTACCATCCATCTTTTTCAAAGAAATGGAAGAAATAATGCTAAAATTTATATGGAACCAGAAAAGACCTCGAATAGCCAAAGGGATATTGAAAAAGAAAGCCAACGTTGGTGGCATCACAATTCCGGACTTCAAGCTCTATTACAAAGCTGTCATCATCAAGACAGCATGGTACTGGCACAAAAACAGACACATAGATCAATGGAACAGAATAGAGACCCCAGAAATAGACCCTCAAATCTATGGTCAACTCATCTTCGACAAAGCAGGAAAGAATGTCCAATGGAAAAAAGACAGCCTCTTCAATAAATGGTGCTGGGAAAATTGGACAGCCACATGCAGAAAAATGAAATTGGACCATTTCCTTACACCACACACGAAAATAGACTCAAAATGGATGAAGGACCTCAATGTGCGAAAGGAATCCATCAAAATCCTTGAGGAGAACACAGGCAGCAACCTCTTCGACCTCTGCCACAGCAACATCTTCCTAGGAACAACGCAAAAGGCAAGGGAAGCAAGGGCAAAAATGAACTATTGGGATTTCATCAAGATCAAAAGCTTTTGCACAGCAAAGGAAACAGTTAACAAAATCAAAAGACAACTGACAGAATGGGAGAAGATATTTGCAAACGACATATCAGATAAAGGACTAGTGTCCAGAATCTATAAAGAACTTAGCAAACTCAACACCCAAAGAACAAATAATCCAATCAAGAAATGGGCAGAGGACATGAACAGACATTTCTGCAAAGAAGACATCCAGATGGCCAACAGACACATGAAAAAGTGCTCCATATCACTCGGCATCAGGGAAATACAAATCAAAACCACAATGAGATATCACCTCACACCAGTCAGAATGGCTAAAATCAACAAGTCAGGAAATGACAGATGCTGGCAAGGATGTGGAGAAAGGGGAACCCTCCTACACTGTTGGTGGGAATGCAAGCTGGTGCAGCCACTCTGGAAAACAGCATGGAGGTTCCTCAGAATGTTGAAAATAGAACTGCCCTATGACCCAGCAATTGCACTATTGGGTATTTACCCTAAAGATACAAATGTAGTGATCCAAAGGGGCACATGCACCCGAATGTTTATAGCAGCAATGTCCACAATAGCCAAACTATGGAAAGAACCTAGATGTCCATCCACAGATGAATGGATCAAGAAGATGTGGTATATATACACAATGGAATACTATGCAGCCATCAAAAGAAATGAAATCTTGCCATTTGCGACAACATGGATGGAACTAGAGTGTATCATGCTTAGCGAAATAAGTCAAGCAGAGAAAGACAACTATCATATGATCTCCCTGATATGAGGAAGTGGTGATGCAACATGGAGGCTTAAGTGGGTAGGAGAAGAATAAATGAAACAAGATGGGATTGGGAGGGAGACAAACCATAAGTGACTCTTAATCTCACAAAACAAACTGAGGGTTGCTGGGGGGAGGGGGTTTGGGAGAAGGGGGTGGGATTATGGACATTGCGGAGGGTATGTGCTTTGGTGAGTGCTGTGAAGTGTGTAAACCTGGTGATTCACAGACCTGTACCCCTGGGGATAAAAATATATGTTTATAAAAAAAAAAAAAAAAAAAAAAAAGAAAGGACCAATACCCAACTTTTGTAGCAACATGGACGGGACTGGAAGAGATTATTATGCTAAGTGAAATAAGTCAAGCAGAGAGAGTCAATTATCATATCGTTTCACTTATTTGTGGAGCATAACAAATAGCATGGAGGACATGGGGAGTTAGAGAGGAGAAGGGAGTTGGGGGAAATTGGAAGGGGAGGTGAACCATGAGAGACTATGGACTCTGAAAAACAATCTGAGGGTTTTGAAGGGGTGGGGGGTGGGAGGTTGGGGTACTAGGTGGTGGGTATTATAAAGGGCACGAATTGCATGGAGCACTGGGTGTGGTGAAAAATAATGAATACTGTTATGCTGAAAATAAAAAATAAATTAAAAATAAAAGCAATGAAAAAAGAAGAAAAAAAATATTAAAGGAGAAGGAAATTTTTCAGACTCTTTATATTAAGCCAGAATTACCTTGATCCCCAAATCAAGCAAAGACCCTACCAAAAAGGAGAATTTCATACCAATATTACTGATGAATGTGGATGCTAATATTCTAAACAAGATTTAGCATACAGGATCCAACAGCACATTAAAAGGTTATCCGCCATGACCAGGTGGAATTCATTCCTGGGCTACATGGATGGTTCAACATTTGCAAATCAATCAATGTGATAAAACAAATTAATAAAATAAGAGAGAAGAATCACATGGTCCTCTCAATTGGTGCAGAAAAAGCATTTGACAAAATCCAGCATCCGTTCCTGATCAAAACACTTCACAGTATAGGGATAGAGGGAACATTCCTGAACTTCATAAAATCTATCTATAAAAGACCCACAGCAAATATCATCCTCAGTGGTAAAAAGCTTCCAGCCTTCCCTTTGAGATCAGGAAAATGACAAGGACGCCCACTCTCCCACTCTTGTTCACCATAGTATTAGAAGTCCTAGCAACAGCAATCAGACAACAAAGAGAAATAAAAGGTATCCAAATTGGCAATGAAGAAGTAAATCTCTCTCTCTTTGCAGATGACATGATTCTTTATATGGAAAACCCAAAGGACTCTACCCCCAAACTACTAGAACTCATACAGCAATTCAGCAACATGGCAGGATACACAGTCAATGTGCAGAAATCAGTGGTTTTCTTATACACTAACAATGAAAACACAAAAAGGAAATTAGAGAATCTATTCCATTTACTATAGCACCAAGAACTATAAGATACCTGGGAATAAACCTAACCAAGTGGTAAAGAATCTGTACTCAAGGAACTACAGAACACTCGTGAAAGAAATTGAAGACACAAAAGATGGAAGACCATTCCATGCTCTTGGATCGGAAGAATAAACATTGTTAAAATGTCTATACTGCATAGAGAAATCTATACTTTTAAGGCCATTCCGATCAATATTCCACTGGTATTCTTCAAAGAGCTGGAGCAAATAATCCTAAAATTTGTATGGAATCAGAAGAGATGCCTAATCACTAAGGAAATGGTGAAAAACAAAAATAAAATGGGGGAGCTTCACGTTACCTGATTTCAAGCTTTACTACAAAGCTGGGATCACCAAGACAGCATGGTACTGGCATAAAAACAGACACATAGACGATTGCAACAGACTAGAGAGCCCAGATATGGACCCTCACCTCTATGGGCAAATAATCTTAGACAGAACAGGAAAAAAAATACAGTGGAAAAAAGTCTCTTCAATAAATGGTGCTGGGAAAACTGGGCAGCTATAAGTAGAAGAATGAAACTCGACCATTCTCTTACAAGGTACACAAGGATAAACTCAAAATGGATAAAAGACCTCAACGTGAGACAGGAATCCATCAGAATCCTAGAGGAGAACATAAGCAGTAATCTCTTCGATATCAGCCCCAGCAACTTCTTTCAAGATATGTCTCCAAAGGCAAAGGAATCAAAAGCCAAAATAAACTTTTTGGACTTCATCGAAATCAAAAGCTTTTGCACAGCAATGGAAACAGTCAAGAAAACAAAGAGGCAACCTATGTAATGGGAGAAGATATTTGCAAATGACAGTACAGACAAAAGGTTGATATCCAGGATTTACACAGAACTCCTCAAACTCAACACACACAAAACAGACAAGCCTATCACAAAATGGGCAGAAGATATGGACAGACACTTCTCCAATGAAGACATACAAATGGCTATCAGACACATGAAAAAATATTCATCACTAGCCATCAGGGAGATTCAAATTAAAACCACATTTACATACCACCTTACACCTGTTAGAATGTCCGAAATTAGCAAGACAGGAAACAACATGTGTTGGAGGGGATTTGGAGAAAGGGGAACCCTTTACACTGTTGGTGGGAATGCAATTTGGTGTATCCTCTTTGGAGAACAGTATAGAGATTCCTCAAGAAATTTAAAATAGAACTTCCCTATGACCCTTCCATTGCACTCCTGGGTATTTACCTCAAAGAAACAGATGTAGTGAAAAGAAGGGCCATCTGTACCCCAACGTTTATAACAACAATGGTCACGGTCGCCAAACTGTGAAAAGAACCAAGATGCCCTTCAATTGATGAAGGAAGATGTGGTCCATATACACTATGGAGTATTATGCCTCCATCAGAAAGGACAAATACTCAACTTTTGTAGCAACATGGATGGGACTGGATGAAATTATGCTGAGTGAAATAAGTCAAGCAGAGAGAATCAATTATCGTATGATTTCACTTATTTGTGGAGCATAATAAATAGTATGGAGGACATGGGGAGATAGAGAGGAGAAGATAGTTGGGGTGAATTGGAATGGGAGGTTAACCATGATAAACTATTGACTCTAAAAAACTATCTGAGGGGACTGAAGTGGCGGGGGGGTTGGAGGTTGGGGTTCCAGGTGGTGGGTATTATAGAGGGCACAGATTGCATGGAACACTGGGTGTGGTGAAAAAGTAATGAATATTGTTATGCTGAAAATAAATAAAAAATAAATTTAAAAAAATATATAGAAATGAAACTGATTTATGTTCATTATTTTTGTTTCCTGCAACAATGCTGAATTGCTGTATGAGTAATAGAAATTTTGGAATAGAGTCTTTTGTATTTTCTACATGAAGTATTATGTCACCTACAAAGGGTGAGTGTTTGACTTTTTCTTTGCCACTTTGAATTTTTTTTTTAATTTTTGTTGTCTGATTGTTGAGTCTAGGATTTATAGTGTTATGTTGAACACCACTGGTGAGAGTGGGCATCCTGTCCTATTCCTGACTTTAAGGGAAACACTTTCATTTTTATCCACTGAAAGTGTTATTCACTGGGTGCTTTGTGTAGATAGCTTCTTGATATTGAAAGGAAACAAGCAACAAAACTAAACAGCAACCTAAAAAATGGGAGAAAATATTTTCACTTGACATATCAAAAATAGGGCTGCTATCAAAGATCTATAAAGAACTTCTTAAACTCAATACCCCCAAAAAATAAATAATTCAGTTAAGAAATGGGCAGACAATATGAACAGACATTTCTCAAATAAGACATACAAATGGCCAGCATACATATGAAAAAATACTCAACATCATTTGTCATCAGGGAAATATGTATGAAAACATTAATGAGATACTACTTTACACCAGACAGAATGACAAAAATTAATAAGACAGGAAACAACAAACGAGATGAAGATGTGGATAAAGGGCAACACTGTTACACTGTTGTTTGGATGCAAACAGGTACAACCACTATGGAAAACAGAATGGAGGTTCTTAAAAAACGTGAAAATAAGGATATTCAATCACCCAGCAATTGCACTGCTAGGTATTCATCACAAAGATACAGATGTACTGAAAAAAAAAAAAGGGCACCTGCAACCCAATGTTTATAACAGCAATGTCCAAAATAACCAAACTAATGGAAGTAGCTGAGATGTCCATTGACAGAGGAATGGATGAAGAAGATATTGTATTATTTATATACAATGGAATATTACTCAGCCATCAGAAATGATAATTATTTACCCCTACATCGACATAGATTGACCTGGAGGATATTATGCTAAGTGAAATAAGTCCATCCGAGAAAAGCAATTGTCATATGGTGTCACTTATATGTGGAATATAGGAAAGAGTGTAGAGGACCATCAGAGAAGGGAGGAAAAGCTCAATGGGAAGAAATCAGAGTGAGACATACCATGAGAGACTCTTAGCTATGGGAAACAAACTGAGGGTGGCTGAAGGGGAGATCGGTGGAGCAGATGGGTGCTTTCTGGGTGATGGGAATTAGTGAGGGTATGTGATGTGATAATCACTGGGAGTTATATGCAACTGATGAATTATTCAACACTACATCTGAAACTAATGATGTAATATGTGTTTGGTCATTGATTTTAAAATTATATAAGTGCTTTTGAACTAATGGATGGAAGTATATGAGAATAATCCAGTGTTTAACTTATTTAACAGTGTATAATACATTCCTTTTGTAACATCTTTTTTCAATAATATATAAATGTCTGTTCAAACTATGCATAGAAGCAATGGATGACGATTCCATGCTCATGGATCAGAAGAATAAACATTGTTAAATTGTCTATACTGCCTAGAGCAATCTATACATTCAATGTCATTCCGATCAAAATTCCACTGACATTTTAAAAAGAGCTGGAATAAACAATCCTAAAATTTGCATGGAACCAGAAGAGATCCCAAATTGCTAAGGAAATGTTGAAAAGAAAAACAAAAGTGGGGCATTATTTTGCCTGATTTCAAGAATTACTACAAAGCTGTGACCACTAAGCATGGTACTGGCACAAAAACAGGCACATACAGCAGTGGAGCAGAGCAGAGAGATGAGACATGGACCCTCAACTCCGTTGTTAAATAATCTTCGATGAGGCTGGAAAAAAATATACAGTGGAAAAAAGACAGTCACTTCAATAAATGGTGCTGGGAAAACTGGACAGCTATATATAGAAGAATGAAACTCAACTATCATCTTACACCATACACAAAGATAAACTCAAAATGGATAAAGTCCTCAGCATGAGGCAGGAATCCATCAGAATCCCAGAAGAGAACATAGGCAGTAATCTCTTAGACATAAGCCACAGCAACTTCCAAAGGCAAAGGAAACAAAAGTGAAAATGAACTTTTGGGACTTCATCGTGATTAAAAGCTTCTGCACAGCAAAGGAAACAGTCGCTGATATCTGAGATCTATAAGGAAATCCTCAAACTCAACACACACAAAATGGAGAATCATGTCAGAAACTGGGCAGAAGACATGAATCCACACTTCTTCAAAGAAGACCTACAAATGGCTAACAGATACATGAAAAAAATGTTCATCCTCATTAACAATCAGGGAGTTTCAAATCAAAACCACACTGAGATACCATCTTAGAATGTCCAAAATTAACAAGACAGTAAACAACATGTGTTGTAGAAGATATGGATAAAGGGGAAATCTCTTACACTGTTGGTGGGAATGCTAGTTGGTGCAGACACTTTGGAGAACAGTGTGGAAATTCCTTAAGAGATTAAAAATAGAGCTTCCCTATGACCCTGCAATTGTACTACTGGTTATTTACCCCAAAGATACAGATGTAGTGAAAAGAAGAGTCATTTCTACCAGAATGTTCACAGCAGCAATGTCTTCAATCACCAAACTGTGGGAAGAGCCAAGATGCCCTTCAATGGAGGAGTGGATAAAGAAGATAAGGGTCCATATATACTATGGTGTAGTATGCCTCCATCAGAAAGGATGAATACCCAACTTTTGTAGCAACATGGACAGGACTGGAAGAGATTATGCTGAGTGAAATAAGTCAATTATCATATGGCTTCACTCATTTGTGGAGCATAACAAATATCATGGAGGACAAGGGGTGTTAGAGAGGAGAAGGGAGTTGGGGTAAATTGGAAGGGGAGGTGAATCATTAGAGACTATGGACTCTGAAAAACAATCTGAGGGGATTGTTTATGGTTCACAAGCAGGGAGAGTGGGAAAGGGAGAAGCAGGCTCTCTGCTGAGCAGAGAGCCCAATGTGGTACTTGATCCCAGGACCCAGGGATCATGACCTAAGCTGAAAGGTAGATACTTAACTACTGTGCCACCCAGGTGCTCCAACAACATAGCTTCTTCTAGAAGTTTTATTTTTTCAAACTTTATGTTTAGGACTCAAATATAGTTGAATTTTGAGTGTCCAGAAGGAAAAAAAATTTCAATTTATTTCTTTGCATGTGGATATGTAGTATTTCCAAGAACATTTATGAAGAGACCATTATTTCCCCACTGTGTATTTTTGGCGCCCTTATAAAAACTAACTGACCATATACCTGTGGATTTATTTCAAATTTCTCCAAATTATTCCATTGCTCTACATGTCCATTTTTATTCCATACCATAATGTTTTCATTAACATGGCTTCATAATATATTTAAAGTCAGGAATGGTAATATCTCTCTTTTTTATTCAATTTTTTATTTAAATTCAATTAACCAACATATAATAATACACCATTAGTTTTTGATGTAGTGTTTAGTTACTTATTAGTCGCATATAATACCCAGTGCTCATCACATCACATTCCCTCCTTAATTCCCATCACCCAGTTACCCCATCTCCCCACCCCACTCACCTCCCTTTCTGTAACCTGCAGTTTGTTTCCTTCAGTCAAGAGTTTTTCTTGGTTGTCTCCCTCTCTGAATTCTTCCCATTCAGTTTTTCCTCCCTTCCCCTATGATCCTTTATTTCTTATATTCCACATATGAATGAAACCATATAATTGTTTGTTTTTTTTTCTCTCCTTTCTTTCTTTTTTTTTTTTTTCTTTTGTTGTTGTGGTTGTTTTTACTGACTTATTCCACTTAGCATAATGCCCTACAGGTCCATCCATGTCAATGTAAATGGTAAGTATTCATTATTTCTGATGGCTGAGTAACATTCCATTGTGTAAATGAACCTTATCTTCTTTATCCGTTCATCTGTTGAAGAACATCTTGGCTCCTTCTTGTTCTTCTTGATCCAAGTTACGTTGGTTATTCAGGATCTTGTAGGCTTCCAAATAAATTTTAGGATTGTATTCCTATTTTTTGGAAAATTATATTGGGATTATGATAGGGATTATCTTTAATTTGTGGGTTGCTCTTGCTCTGGGTTTTATGAACATTTTCACAATACCACTGATTTCTATCCATAAACATAGACTGTCCTATTAACTTTCACCTTGCTTAATTTCTTTCAACGTTTTGCAGTAGTAAATGCAGAAGTCTTTAACTTCTTCAGTAAGTTTATTCCTCTGTATTTTATTTTTTCAGCTATCTTAAATATTCTATTTTGATAGGCTGTTATAAGGGTGTGGAAAAATGATTGATATTTATCCTGATTTTTGTTCTGCAATATTGCTGATTTTATTAGTTCTAAGAGTTATTTTTGTGGAAATTTTAGGGTTTCCTACATATAAGTTAATATCTTCAAACACTGACTAATGTATTGCCTTATTTATAATTTAGTTGATTTTTAAAAGTTTTTATTTATTACTTAATTGCTTAGGTTAGAACAACTAATACTGTATTGAACATGAGAGGTGGAAGAGCGGATCCTTGCATTGTCCTGGTTCTTAGGAAAAGATTTCAGCTTTTCACCATTGGGAATTATGCTAGTTTTCATAAATGACCTTTATTGTGGTGAAGTAAGTCCTTCTATACTTAATTTATTGAGAGTTTTTTATTATGATGTGATGTTGAGTTATGTAAACATTTCTGAGTGTTTGGAGATGATTTTGTAATTTTTATTTTTCATCCTATCAATGTGCTATATCACACACATTGACTTCTGTTAAGTTGAAACATCCTTTAAATCCAGGGACAAATCATCTGTGGTCATATTTTATGGACTTTTTAATGCACTGTTGAATTTGGCTTGTTAGTGTCTTCTGGAGGATTATTATATATATTCATCAGGTGTTTTGGTCTGTAGAGTTTTTTTTTTTGTATCTTTGTTGTTTATTTTGTTATCTTTTTCTGGCTATGTTTCAGGGAAAATGTTGGCATTATAGAATAATTTGTTAATATGCTCACTTCTATTTTTGTAGGATTATAAAAAGAACTTGTATTTTTCTTTTTTTTCAGATTTTATTTATTTATTTGAGAGGGTAGGAGAGAGAGTGAGTGAGAGCAAAAGAGCAGGGGGAGGAAGAAGATGTCCCACAAAGAGCAAGGAGCACAATGTGGGGCTCAATCCCAGAATGCTAGGATCATGACCTAAGCCAGAGGCAGATGTTTAACTCTCTGAGCCACCCTAGCACCCGTGTATTTATTATTTTTAAAAATTTTAGGTAAAATTCATCTTTAAAGCCTTCTGCTCTTGAACTTTCATGGGTTGTTTTTATTATTATTATTATTATTATTGCTTCAATCTCTTTGGTATTAACTCATTCAATTTTTCCATTTTATCTTGATTTAGAATTATTAGATTGAAAGGTTTTAGGAATTTATACACTTCTTTTGTTTTCTCTATAGAAAAATTATTTCTAAATGGCTCTTATTCTTAATTTTATTTCTGTTGTTTCAGTTGTAATTTTCCTTTAAGAGTTTTGACTTTAGGGGACACAAGATGGCAGGGAAGTAGGAGGAGGCACCCTTTCAACCTGAACCCTAAAGTGAGCTGATTACCTTAACTAATCATTGGAGATCTTATCACACCTCTCTCAGAAATAGACAGATCATCGAAGCAGAAAAACAGTAAAGAAACAAGAGCATTGAATGACATTTGGGACCAGATAGACCTCATAGATACACAAAGAACATTCCACCCTAAAACAACAGAATACACATTCTTCTCAAGAGCACATGGAACATTCTCCAGAATAGACCGCATACTAGGTTACAAATCAGGACTCAACCGATACCAAAAGAATGAGATTATTCCCTGCACATTCTCAGATCACAATGCATTGAAACTGGAGCTCCATAACAAGGAAAAGTCCCGAAGGCACTCAAACAACTGGAAGCTAAAGACCACCTTGCTTACGAATGCTTGGATCAACCAGGAGATCAAAGAAGAACTGAAACAATTCATGGAAAACAATGAGAATGAAGACACTTCAATCGAAAACCTATAGGATACAGCAAAGGCGGTCCTAAGGGGGAAATACATAGCCATCCAAGCCTCCCTCAAAAATATTGAAAAATCCAGAGCACAGAAGCTGTCTCTACACCTTAAAGAACTGGAGAATCAACAACAAATCAAACCAACTCCACACATAAGAAGGGAAATCATCAAGATTAGAGCTGGGTTCAAAGATGTAGAAACCAGAGATACAGTAGAACGTATCAATAAAAGTAGAAGCCAATTTTTTGAAAGAATCAATAAGATCGATAAACCATTGGCGACACTAATCCAAAAGAAAAGAGAGTAAGCTCAAATACATAAAATTATGAAAGTAAATGGAGAACTCACAATGAACACCAAGGAAGTAGAAACAATCGTCAGAAGTTATTATCAACAGTTATATGCCAATAAGTTTATCAACCTAGATGAAATGGATGCATTCCTGGAAAAATATAAACTCCCAAAATTGAATCTGGAAGAAATTGACAACCTGAATAGACCAATATCTAGTAACGAGATTGAAGTGGTGATCAAAAACCTCCCAATACACAAGAGCCCAGGACCTGACCGATTCCCTGGGGAATTCTACCAAACTTTCAAAGAATAAATAGCACCTATTCTCCTAAAGCTGTTTCAAAAAATTGAAGCAGAAGAAAAACTTCCTGACTCTTTCTATGAAGCCAGCATTACCCTGTTCCCCAAACCAGACAAAGACACTAACAAAAAGGAGAATTTCAGACCAATATCACTGATGTATATGGATGCTAAGATTCTCAACAAGATCCTACCAAACAGGATCCAACAGCACATTAAAAGGATTATCCACCATGACCAGGTGGGATTCATCCCTGGGCTACAAGGATGGTTAAACATTCACAAATCAATCAATGTGATAGAACAAATTAATAATAGAAGAGAGAAGAACCACATGGTCCTCTCAATTGATGCTGAAAATGCATTTGAAAAAATCCAGCATCTGTTCCTGATTAAAATGCTTCAAAGTATAGGGATAGAGGAAACATTCCTGAACTTCATCAAATCTACCTATGAAAGACCCACAGCAAATATCATCCACAATGGGAAAAAGCTTGCATCCTTCCGTTGAGATCAGGAACACGACAAGGTTTCCCACGCTCACCACTCTTGTTCACCATAGTATTAGAAGTCCTAGCAACAGCAATCAGACAACAAAGACAAATAAAAGGTATCCACATTGGTAATGAAGAAGTCAAACTCTCTCTCTTCGCAGATGACATGATTCTTTATATGGAAAACCCAAAAGATTCCACCCCCAAACTACTAGAACTCATACAACAATTCAGCAACATGGCAGGATACCACATCAATGTACAATAATCAGTGGCTTTCTTATACACTAACGATGAAAATACAAAAAGGGAATTTTAGAGAATCGATTCCATTTACTATAGCACCAAGAGCCATAAGATACCTGGGAATAAACCTAACCAAAGAGGTAAAGGATCTGTACTTGAGGAACTACAGAACACTCATGAAAGAAATTGAAGAAGACACAAAAAGAGGGAAGAACATTCCATGCTCTTGGATCAGAAGAATAAACATTGTTAAAAATGTCTATACTGCCTAGAGCAATATATACTTTTAATGCTATTCCTATCAAAATTCCACCGGTATTCTTCAAAAAGCTGAAGCAAATAATCCTAAAATTTGTATGGAATCAGGAGAGACCCTGAATCGCAAAGGAAATGTTGAAAAACAAAAATAAAACTGGGGGCATCATGTTACCTGATTTCAAGCTTTACTACAATGCGGTGATCATGAAGAAAGCATGGTACTGGCATAAAAACAGACGCATAGACCAGTGGAACAGAGTAGAGAGCCCTGATATGGATCCTCAACTCTATGGTCAATTAATCTTGGGCAGCTATATGTAGAAGAGTGAAACTCAACCATTCTCTTACACTGTACACAAAGATAAACTCAAAATGGATAAAAGACCTCAATATGAGACAGGAATCCATCAGAATCCTAGAGGAGAACATAGGCAGTAATCTCTTCGATATCAGCCACAGCAACTTCTTTAAGATATGTCTCCAAAGGCAAATGAAACAAAAGCGAAGATAAAATTTTGGGACTTCAACAAAATCAAAAGCTTCTGCACAGCAAAGGAAACAGTCAAGAAACAAATAGGCAACACACAGAATGGGAGAAGATATTTGCAAATGATAGTACAGACAAAAGGTTGATATCCAGGATCTATAATGAACTCTTCAAACTCCACACACACAAAACAGACAATCATATCAAAAAATGGGAGAAGATATGGACATACACTTCTCCAATGAAGATATACAAATGGCTATCAGAAACATGAAAAAATGTTCATCATCACTAGCCATCAGAGAGATTCAAATTAAAACCACATTGAGAAATCCCCTTACACCAGTTAGAATGGCCAAAATTAGCAAGACAGGAATCAACATGTGTGGGTGAGGATGTTGAGAAAGGGGAACCCTCTTTCACTGTTGGTGGGAATGCAAGTTGGTGTAGCCTCTTTGGAGAACAGTGTGGAGATTCCTCAAGAAATTAAAAATAGAACTTCCCTATGACCCTGCCATTGCACTCCTGGGTATTTACCCCAAAGATACAGATGTCGTGAAAAGAAGGGCCATCTGTACCCCAATGTTTATATCAGCAAACGCCATGGTCAATGGATGAATGGATAAGGAAGATGTGGTCCATATACACTATGGAGTATTATGCCTCCATCAGAAAGGATACCCAACTTTTGTAGCAGCATGACGGGACTGGAAGAGACGATGCTGAGTGAAATAAGTCAAGCCGAGAGAGTCAATTATCATATGGTTTCACTTATTTTGGGAGCGTAACAAAAAGCATGGAGGACATGGGGAGTTTGAGAGAAGGGGCTTGGGGTAAATTGGAAGGGGACGTGAGTCATGAAAGACTATGGACTCTGTAAAACAATCTGAGGGGCTTGAATTGGCAGGGGGGTTGGGAGGTCGGGGTACCAGGTGGTGGGTATTATAGAGGGCACAGATTGCATGGATCACTGGGTGTGGTGAAAAAATAATGATACTGTTATGCTGAAAATAAATAAATTAAAAACAAAAAGAGTTTTTACTTTACATATTTAAATCTCCACTCTTTTTTCTTAGTTTGTCTAGCAAAAGGCTTGTAGATTTTGCTTATCATTAAGATGACTCAATTATCTTATTTACTTTATGCTATATATTTCATTTATTTCTGCTGTGATATTTATTATTTTATTTTTCCAACTAATTTTGGGTTTAGCCTATTCTTTTTATAATTGCTTGATATATAAATGTATGTTGTTTATTTTAGATTTTTTTCTTAATGTTGGCATTTATTACTATAAGCTTTTCATTTAGAATGCTTTTGCTGCATCCTATAAGATTTATAATATTGTGTTTCCATTTGGATAAAGATTTTTTTTCTTTAATTTCTTCTTTGTCCTATTGGTTCTGAAAGAGTGTTAGTTGTAAAATATTACTGAATTTCCAACCTATTATTTTTAGTTTCATACCACTGTGGTTAGTAAAGGATCTTGATACATTTCAAAGTTATAGATTCATTAAGAAATATTTTGTATATGTTAGGTTAATTTTTACATAGTAGTTCAAATCCACTATTATATTACTAACTTTCTGTTTGTATAATGTATTTGGTTCTAAAGGTGAATATTAAAATTGCTTACTATTACTAAGTTAGTTTATATTTTCTTCTTGAGGTCATTTAATATTTGTATTATATACTTAAGTTCAAGATATTGGGTACTAACATATTAACAAAGGTAATAGTGTACCCCTTTATCAATATGTAGCATTCCTGTCATTTGTGATAATTATCGGTTGATTGATTATAACTCTCTGTGTAATAATTTTATGTATTTATTTATTTTATTTATTTCAAGCAATGATTCTTACATGAAACTAATGAATTAAACACTACATTAGAAATTTATTCTGGCTTTTCATTTTAAAATTTAATTTAATTTTAACATTTAATTTTCATTTAAAGTCTATTTGTCTGATATAAGTATAGATCTTCCTGTTCTCTTTTCTTTACTTTTCATAGCAAATAATTTTATATCTCTTCTCTCTTTTAAAAGATTTTATTTATTTGTTTGACAGAAGGAGAACCCAAGTAGTCAGAGAGGCAGGGAGAGAAAAAGAGCAGTAAGCAGGCTCCCTGCTGAGCTGAGAGCCCAATGCATGGCTAGATTCCAGGACCCTGAGATCATGACCCTATCTGAAGGCAGAGTCTTAACCCACTGAGCCACCCAGGGCCCCCATTTACTTATATAGTGAATCAACTTTTAGAATGTATATAATTTTTGTTTATTGAGAATTTTTTAAAACAGATGTAAAAATGTATAATATGGGAACTTATCATTTGATATTTTAATACTTACTTTATACTACAATGGATATATATGTATGTTAACTTAGTAATTCCAAATAAGAATCAGAATTCAATAGTCATTGTAATTGTGATTAAAAATATAAAAGCATACAGCTATTAGCTATCATTTAATCTTGTGTAAGTTAATTAAATACATTAAATTGCATTATAAAATCAATTTTGGCAAAAATGTTGACAAAGAAGTTTCTATATATGTTTAAAGTGGTCTACTTGTTTTTAATTCAAAACATACTGAATTTTTATTATGTTCCATAACATCTTTGGATAACAAGATTTTAGTTATATCATGAATTAATCTTAACAAATAAAATTATCTTTAAGTAAAAAAAAAATTATCTTTAAGTAGACAAAGAACTCCATTCACCAATGAAATCAGCTTGAGATCAGAATTATACACATCTGGATCTCTACAGGGGCAGAAGACACCAGTGGGCAGATAAAGTGGAGTGGGAACAGTGGACTGTTATCAGGAGATAAACAAAAGGGGGAGGGAGCCACCATATGTTGAAAGACCCTAGAGGACCCGCACCCAAGGACGCACTTACAGACCACTGGATGCAATAAGCAAGAGGATTTTATTCGGGCATGCTCGGACTCCCAGGGACACTTGACCATGAAATCCGCGAGGGATGGGTCAGTGTTTGAGAGCCCTGATCTGTTTCGGGAGTCCCTTAATATAGAATTTTACAGTCCATTACATCAGAGCCCTCACTTTTCTAGCCAGTAATTTCAAAGCATTACAGTAAGGCCTACACATAGGTAGCCAATTCTTTAAAACCAACCATACATTCTGGCCAGTCACCATTCAGGTAGTGTACAGTAGAGGGTACGTGTTGAATTGCACGTTTCTAACCTTTATCTGTATACGTGCTGAATCGCACATCTCCAGCTAGCGTATGTGCTGAACTGCTCGTCTCTGGCCTTGGTACAGGAGACAACCCTTATCAATTTTATTTAGTAGTAGGGGAAATTCTTAACAGGAGAAGGGTATAACTTTATTTGATTACACAGCGAGCAAGGGTTTAAGCAATTTTTCATTTCTTAGCAAAGCATTAGAAGCATTATTATACAGAAGCCAGAAACAGCTGGGTTAAACACAGATTTTTGCTATTCGTTATCCTGTTATGCAGCTTGCTGACTCCCTTATCTATGGTCAGCTGGCCACAGTTTCTTAGTTAGCATAAGCTGGTTATAAAAAGAATGTTAAAACTTATAGGCTATACTATAGTTCTGACCTGGGGTCCTTCATTTCCCCCTTTTTCTTTATTATGGATATAATCTTATATCCATCTGTTTTGTTCTTCAATTGAGTCCTTTTGGGACTCTACTTGTTTAAGTAGTTGGTATTGCTGAGTCAAGACCATAGTTTGAACAACAGACAGGCGATCTTTAATGAATTGTACTCACCTGTTTAAGACACAAGGACCAAAAGTTAGAATTAATAACAGAATGATGAGAGGGCCCGTTATAGATGACAACAAAGTAGTAAGCCAAGACCATCTGTTGAACCAGTTTTCGAACTATCCCTGCTGGGACTGAAAATCCCTTTTTCTTTGAGCAAGTCTTTCTCTGAGTTTATCCATAATTTCTCTAACTACTCCAGTTTGATCTGCATAAAAGCAACATTCTTCTTTTAAGGCGGTCAGGGGTGCCTGTGGAATGTCACACATATTACCAAGGGGAATGGGTGGAGAGGGGGTGCAAGGCATCATCCCCTTCTCCATCCTCAGCCAGCCTCCTGCTCCCTCATCATTTCCCCCTGAACAATTTTGACCCTTAAATCTTTAAGGTGGTTGAAGGTGGAAGGTCTCATCTTCTATAACTTCTTCCTGCTGAATAGGGGCGTAGAGCTGTTCCTACCTACTGGGGTCAATATTGATCAGGTTAGGAATGTATAAGGGAGTTACAAAAGGTGGAGGCAGCTGAATCCAGCTCTGACAGTGAAGAGGCGTCCTCTCGCGCGACAAGGATCGTCTGTCGTGGTGAAGTCATTGCAGCAATGGAGTCTCGGCACCAAGTAGAGAAACACTGAACGAAGCAACAAATTAAGGTTAATAAGGCGATAAGAATGAAAAGCCCGAGAAGGAGATTTGGCCATAGTCCTCCTTCAAACCAGGAACTTAACCATTCACTGAGAGAGAGAAGGATCTTGTAGGGCCTTAATTTGGGTATTCATATATTTTATTAGTCCTGTGACATTTTTGTGATAGTCTGGGATGTACACACAACATTCTGTCTTGATAATTGCACATGTGCCATCCTGGGCTGCTGTCAGGACATCTAAGGCCATCCTATTTTGTAGGACTGTCTATAGAGCAAAAATGTTCAGAGGTTATTGATTATAGAATAAGCAATATCAACAACCTTTGAACACCTCTGCTCCATAGAGAAAGAAGTACATTGGTCAGGTTCAAGCATACAGGTAACTAGGTTTAAAGTTTGACAAGTTTTAAGTATTATTTCTGGCCTATCTGTTAGTGTAGCCCAGTATTTAGTAAGTCGGCCTCCATCATCCATTGGTGGTCTTTGGCTTCTAAGACAAATCTGGACCTGATGTGACATCATTACAGTCAGGGACTGTCCCATAGTGAGCTTTGAGGCTCCTTTTATGAGGGCTGTTCTATGCTTAGCTAAAGCATCTATTTGCAATTGCACCTCAACAGAGGTGGCCTCTAGGATAAATATGACTAAGGGATGAAACCAATAAGACAACCTTTGAGTGGTCCAGCCTTAACAATATCCTGATTACAGAGGATCATTGTCAAGTGGGAGAAAACTTGTCAAGAGATAAGGGGAGTCCCCCATGCATCATACAATCCACTCATAAACAAAGTGGGGTCATCCATTGTCTCCACAAGTCCATAGTTAATCCTATGGAGTGCAATAGGCTGGCTTTTAGGCAATTTCATTATCCCAGCCACACATAAGGTGTTAGTTAAGTTATATAATTGTAGGGGAATTAATCCCATTTTCCAGTTGTTTAATCATGTGTGAGGGGGTTCTACTAATATCCCCACAAAATAAAAAAAAGCAAGAAGACCATCTAAATGAGCTAATGTGTAACTTCTCTGAAGTTTACCTCAAATTGTTTAGCTTAGGTAAACAAACATTTAAAGACAATCAAATCTGGAATTTAACATCCATAAAGGTGTGTTACTAAAACAATTTTTCTCTCTAAAATAACCTCATTTACAGAGATAGCCAAATCAGGATTAATTCACTTGTGAAACAAGTCCAGTTTTGACAAACTTGGCCCATTATTTACATAAGCTCAGCAAGAACAGTTGAGTGTGATCAATAGATCTTTTAGCATCTGCTTTGCTGGAACTTTTTATAAGGAATTTCTAGGTTGAACTTTTAGTAGCCTCTCTGGGCCAGAAGCCAAGCCCTGTACTTGCCATCAGGCATGCCTGCAATACCTGTTGATTTGGGCGAGTTCCTCTTTTGAGATTGCACCTACCAAGGAGTGACATTCTTTACTCACCTGGGGAGGCTGTGGGAACTCTGTAAGCAAGGTATCAGGCCAACAGTCCCAAGGGGCTTTATGGCTCCAGGTTTCATAAAATCAACCTTAGTTCCTTTAAACTGTCTGGTCATATCTGACTCTTTTCAAATATGACATCCCAGTCAAAGCCTTGGTAAAATAACCAGTTCTCAATGGTGTCCTGTTAAAGGAGAACAGATTCTTATTGAACTTATGCAAATGACTGATTGCCATGGAAGAAAGAATACTTACTGAGACCTTTTGGTTTCAGAGGGTTCATATAGAGAGAAAATTTGAATGCCTTGAGCACTTTTACAAATGAGCACTTTTACATCTCTATAAGTTACAGATAACTAGGAGGAAGTATCCCTAGTCTGGAAGAGCAAACATTAGAGAACTAGCAATGTCTAAAACAAGACAAAACATTAAGAGACACAACACTATAATCTTTTAGTTCATTTAGTTCCATATTACTAAATCTGGTGAATGCGGCTTTAGTCAGTTTTGGAAATTCTTACCCATTTCAGTTTTAGGATTTTCAAGTATATCAAATATCTGTATTTGTCCTGAAAGTCCTTTATAGGAATCTCCTTGAAGATAAAACTCATTTTACAAGAGAATTAAAACAATTATAAATGACAAAAACTCAGAATGGATATGGTTAGAGCTAAAGAGACATGGGAGTTTACAATTTAGCTGCAAGAAAATCAGGTTACAATTTCTGTGACACATAACATTCTCATAATTACAATATCAAGCGATGATCTCTCAAAACATTAAAACTTTAGGAAATGCATAGAATCTCTAGAATAGTTATAGCATTTTCCCAAATGTAACCCAAGGTTTATTATTGGTTTAAATCTTGTCAACAATTGCTAAAACCTTAGAAAGTTTAAAAACACATGCCTAAATATAATTAAGGATGTTAAACACCTGATAAAACAAAATATAGGAACTGAATTTTCCAGACAGGCAAAGAGAAAACCATTTACACTTTTTAACAGATCAATTAGCTAAGAAAACTTTGCCCCTTTTAAACAGAAAGAAAACCAGCTTTTTATACCAGAAATAAAATAAAAAAGGGAAAGACACTAAGTGTGCAGTCTTAAGATAGTAGTTTTCTGGGTTTCCCTCCCATCATGAATGATGTCGCAGACAAAGGAGGGGGATTTTTCCCCTGCTGTCTTGTTCCCATCCCTCATGGGAATTTAGGATCGTTTTAGCTAAGGCCTGTCCATATAAACCCCGGACCAGGCTACTCCGTGGAGTAGATGACCATTATGCCATATGATGCCCCATGAGACTCAAGGTGCAGCCCACTCAGACTCCATAGCCGAAGTGGTGGAGCCATACAGACACATTCACACAGTCAGGCACTCTTCAGATTCAAACAGGTTGGATACCCTCCCCTTCTGGGCATCTCTGGCTAATGGGAGGTGATCAGTCTCCCCTTTCACTCTTTAAAGATTAGAGTGAGTTTCTATGGTTGCAGAAAATGGAGGATGGTAACAGGGTGTTTTCGCAGTCCCTCAAGGTTGGGCTGTTTCCTTAATCTCTCAAGGCCAAATGGCCCTTATACTAGTAAGTATAATCTGTGTGGAGGCAGGTCAGGAGAGTGCTAAATTACCTTGGAGGCTGTTTTTCTTTCTTTTTTTAGTCTGTCCTGACCATATCTAAAATTTCTTTTGTGAAGATTTTCGTTCACAAACCTTCTACAACTTTCCTTTGCATTCAGGTTTTGTCCCAAGCCATTTCCTTCCAAACAACCATCTCATTTAGGACAAAATTACCCCCCTTACCTTCAACAAAATGTATTCCCATTCCTTAAATCTTTCTTACATATCTCCTACTTTCCTACATAAAGTTTCCCTTTATTTCCATCAGTCTTAGTTACACTAAGCAGAATTTGATACTCTTAGAAACCCCTTAATCTCTAGTGAAGACTAAGTATTAACCAATTGTGAACTGCTACAACATAATTCTTCAGGTGGCAAATTTATGCATCAGTTAAGTGGAAAACAAATTTACCAACAGATTTAAATACTCTTAGTTTGCAGTAAGAAGTCAAAAAGCACAAACCTACATCCAGTAATTAACGACTTAGCATTTTATCCTATTTGGTTAAGACCTAGATGTCCACAATTTAATTCCATTTGTCATCCAAGCAAAACTTTAAAACTTTCAGATTACCAAAGACTTTGAAAGCTATTTCAGCAATTACCCATTAGAACTTTGAGACAGACAATTAACCATCAGTTTAGTTATTTCTTTGCTAACAAATTTTAATAACACAAGCTTATTTGATCTTCAGTAACTTCAAAGTTTCACATTTACTGCTGATAACTTAAAAGACAGGTCTTATCTTAATTAAACCAACAGACTTAACTTAGTTCCAACACTCATTTACGTTCCACCTGGACCCACTCCACTTTGAATGTTTACCTGAGACATGGTTGGGAAGATCTGGAGTCGGGGGGTGTTAGGTCCAGGGGGTACTCTTCTTGCTCCTTGACAGTGAAGAGAGAAGGAGCTGTGGTGCATGATCTAGAGGCCAGTCATGCAGGCTGCACACACGTTGGTACAGAAATAGGAGAAGAGGGAAACAGAAGAAACAAAGTGCTGCCAGGAGACAGAGAAAGGATTCCCAGTTTTGGAGCTCCTAAGCCCCAAAAGAGGATCAGATGCCATGCTTTCCCATCAGCCGGGGGGAGGGGTTAGGCAGTCCAAGTCAGGCCAGAGAACACAGGGAAACTTCCCCAAAACAAAGAGAGTTTCGGCAGCTGCTTGGGAATATTCCTTATAGTCTCTGTCTCGAGTTAGACCAACCCCAGTTGGCTCCAGTTATAGCCATTAACATGGGAAGTGAGTGAGGGAGAAGTTCCCACATCTATTAGGAGAAACAGAAATAAGGTTAGAGTCCCCTTTGCTAGGGATGGCCCAGTGACCTGGGTTTACTAGAAGGTTTAAACGTATTGTCCCATTTTAGATTCTGAATAAAGCAAGAAACAAATAGCCATAATACTGAACAAGACAAACAGACCAGTCACAAGACGTGCCTTGCGGCTTTGGCGCCAAACCGAAACCGATTCCGACGGTCGGGGGAAAGCAGAAACTGCTCCCTCGGCCAAAAATTGAACGTATCCCTCGGAAACGCTTGGAGCACTGAAAAATCAGGCTCCCCGAATCCCTGGGACATCTCCCAGGGTGGCAGGGGAGAAGTCTGAGTCTGTCAACTCCTTCTCAAGCTGCCCCGAACCAAACACCAGTCTATTACATGTAATAGCACAATTCCGATACCGAACACTGAATGAGACACAAACAAGAAGCAGGCAGACAAGGCAGCAGACAAGACAACAGACAGAGACAATGGCCGGCCAGCTTACCTCCCAGTGGGACCAGTGGTCCTTGGGCTGGGGTCCACGGTGGATCTCGGTGGGACTTCCAAATGAAAGACCCTAGAGGACCCACACCCAAGGATGCACTCAGACCACTGGATGCAATAAGCAAGAGGATTTTATTCGGGCATGCTCGGACTCCCAGGGACACTTGACCATGAAATCCGCGAGGGATGGGTCAGTGTCTGAGAGCCCTGATCTGTTTCAGGAGTCCCTTAATATAGAATTTTACAGTCCATTACATCAGAGCCCTCACTTTTCTAGCCAGTAATTTCAAAGCATTACAGTAAGGCCTACACATAGGTAGCCAATTCTTTAAAACCAACCATACATTCTGGCCAGTCACCATTCAGGTAGTGTACAGTAGAGGGTACGTGTTGAATTGCACGTTTCTAACCTTTATCTGTATACGTGCTGAATCGCACATCTCCAGCTAGCGTATGTGCTGAACCGCTCATCTCTGGCCTTGGTACAGGAGACAACCCTTATCAATTTTATTTAGTAGTAGGGGAAATTCTTAACAGGAGAAGGGTATAACTTTATTTGATTACACAGCGAGCAAGGGTTTAAGCAATTTTTCATTTCTTAGCAAAGCATTAGAAGCATTATTATACAGAAGCCAGAAACAGCTGGGTTAAACACAGATTTTTGCTATTCGTTATCCTGTTATGCAGCTTGCTGACTCCCTTATCTATGGTCAGCTAGCCACAGTTTCTTAGTTAGCATAAGCTGGTTATAAAAAGAATGTTAAAACTTATAGGCTATACTATAGTTCTGACCTGGGGTCCTTCAATGTGACCAGTTGGAAAGTAATACCCCAATATGAGTGAGAGTGCCCTGCGTCTGGGGACCAACATTAACTTGGAGACTGGTCAAAAGCACTCCAAAAGAGCGAAGGGTCACGGGGGTGGGGGGGAATTGTGAGAATCAGGACAGCTAGGGACAGTGTCTTAAGTCCCCTGTCCCAGGACAGCCTCCCTGGCACTGAGGCAGAGAGAGTGCGGCAGAGAAACCAAGTCTTAGTCCCTAAGCCACCAGCGTGCCCTAGAATGTGTGGGGTCCATTTCCTGTGAGAGGATGGGAGCCACGCCAGGCAGCAGAACTCGGGATCCCTGCTACAAAGCCTGAGATAAGTGCGCACATACCTCATACTCCCCTGAGGGAGTTACAAAGGCCCAGCCAGCACTCTTTGACCCGCACCATTATTTCAGAGCCTAAGACGTGCTTCCCTATCTCTCCCCTGACAGAGGTGCTCAAAATCCCAGCCTGATGCTTTTGGTCCTGTGCCCCGTGTGCCCCAGTTCTCAGTGCCTGAGATGCGTGCGGGACCTGTAGCTGCCCCTGAAAGAGGAGTGCGCAAGCTGGGCACTCTTAGACCCAGCAATATCAGGCACTCCCAGCCCAGGCCAGTGGGAAAATCTCAGTGTGTGATCCTGCTTGGAACCTCTCTGGGAGCTCCCAGACAGCCACCCCTGCCTTGGCTTTGGGTACAAGCAAAAGATCCTGCATCCCCAGGGTCTGCAACTTGGAACCTGCTCTGCCAGCAGCCAAGGGGGAACTTATTTAGGCTCTGCACCCAGACTGAGGCTTCTCTCTGAGAAGGAGATCAGGGTGCAGTTTGTTTTCGTCTAAAACTACAAAAACCATCAAAAGCAGTCAAGGTGAGAGAAAAAAAAGTGAAAAAACATAAAAACTGCCAGAGAACAAAAGCCTGAAAAAAAACCAGTTTCCTCAGAACCCAACCCCTTGAGGGGGGCGGGAGGAATTAACTTAGGAAACATCATTGACTGACTACCCACGTGGCAGGCCCCTACCCCAGAAAACAAACCAAGAAAGAAAAAGAGAGAGAGAGAAAAAAAAAAAGGACTATGAGAGAACAACCACTATTTCATAGAAAAACTTTTATTTTTGACTCATTCCCACTATTCTAGTTTTTTTTTTTTTTTCACTTAGGTAATTTTTTAACCTAATTACCATAACAGTGAGCTGTACAGTACATCAAATTCCATAATACCCTTCTAGCCTGAACTTTTTGACATACAACTATGTTTTTCTTTTGCATTTCTATTTTTTGAATATTTTACTTTTAGTTTAGTTTAGTCTAGTTTATTCCTTTTTATTTTTATCTTCTAATGTTCATATAGAGTTAAACTTCAAAGTAATCCCCTTTCCTCAATCAATATTTCCCCTATAGGTAAACCAATTTTTAATCCCCTTTTATCTTAGGAAAGTTGAGTCCTTTAACGAAGATATCAAGAGACATCCAAGAAGAATCAAAACAACCTTCCTCGCACACACTGGGAATTTATAACCACTGTCCCATCTTCTTCTTCCACCAGTGTTTCTGTGTTTTTGTGTTTGTCCTGAGAGCAGAACCTCTTTTTGACGAGGTTCTTCCGTTATTTGCCTATACATATATTTTACTCTTGTCATATACTTGTATCAGTCCTTTTGTTTGTTGGTTGGTTTGTCTACTTCATAAATCTTACCTTGGGGCCCATCTGGGCTGAACCTTCTCTTTCATCTTCCCTTTCTTTTCTGTATCTCTCTCTCTCTTTTTTTTCTTTTTTTTTTTTCTTTTTCTTTTCTTCTCTTTTGTCTCTCGTTTGGGTGGGGAATCCTAATTGCTCAGAAGTGTTCCAGGGTGCACCTTGACTGCACCACGGTTGATATATCCAGCTACATCTACTCAGTCATCTCCCACCAAAATGACTAGGAGGAGGAATGCCCAACAGAAGAAAAATACAGAGGATGGATCTTGTGCAGCAGAGCTAATGGCTATCAACATAGACAATATGTTGGAAAGAGAAATCAGGCTAACAATTATCCAGGCAATAGCTAGGTTGGAGAAATCCATGGATGACCAAACAGAATTGATTAGGGCCGAAGTGAAAGCAACCAGACAGGATTGTTCACAAGGTTAGGGTGGATCTTAAAGCTACCAGGGAGGAGGTCCACAATGCTCTCAATGAATTCCAATCTAATCTAAACTCTCTCAAAACTAGGATAACTGAGACAGAATATAGAATTAATGATCTGGAGGACAAGCAGAGAGAGAGAAAGAATAAGGAGGAAGCCTGGAACAAACAGCTTAGAAACCAGGGAAAACAATCAGGGAAATCAATGATGCCATGAAGCATTCCAATGTCAGAATTATTGGAATCCCTGAAGGGGAGGGGAAAGAAAGAAGTCTAGAAGATATAGTGGAACAAGTCCTTCATGAAAATTGTGCCAACTCAATAATGAAACTAATGGAACCAGAACTAATGGAACTAGAGGCTGAACAAACTCCACCCAAAATTATACATTCCAAAAAAAACATCACGACACCTGATAGACAAATTGAGAAATTATAATTGTAGGTATAATCTCTTGAAAGCCGCTAGGGCAAAAAGGCTCCTTACTTACAGAGGGAAGCCCATCAGAATAACATAACACCTGTCCACAGAGACCTGGCAAGCCAGAAAATGCTGGCAAGATATATTAAGGGCACTAAAAGAGAAGAACATGCAGCCAAGAATACTTTATCCATCAAGACTGATATTCAAAATGGATGGAGAGATAAAGAGTTTTCAAGACATCAAGGTTTAAAAGACTAGGCAATCACCAAGCCGACACTGCAGGAAATATAAAGGGGGGGTTCTATAAGGAAGAAAAAGAAAGAATAACAAGAATATCATTGAACAGAAATACAGATAAAATATACAGAAAGAAAGAATAACATCGAACAGAAATACAGATAAAATACAGATGTTCAAGATAATATTCAAGAATAACATTGAACAGAAATACAGATAAAATATACAGAAAGAAAGACTTCAAAGGTAACTTTATGTCAATAAAAAATGTATCTATCAATAATCACCCTCAATGTGAATGGCCTAAGTGCACCCATAAAACAGGACAGTGTTGCAGATTAGATAAAACGACAGGACCCATCCATATGTTGTCTACAAGAGACCCATTTTGAACCTAAAGATACACCCAGACTGAAAGTGAAGGGATGGAGAAGCATCTTTCATGTCAATGGCCTTCAAAAAAGGCTGGGGTAGCGATTCTCATATCAGACAAATTAGAATTTAAACTAAAGACTATAGTCAGAGATACAGTAGGATACTACATAATCCTTAAAGGGACTATCCACCAAGATGATCTACAATTGTTAATATCTATGCTCCCAATATAGGAGCAGCCAATTACTTAAGAAAACTGTTAATCAAGATAAAGAGTCATATTGATATAAATACACTAATCGTAGGAGAGCTTAACACACCTCTCTCAGAATTAGACAGATCATCAAAGCAGAAAATCAATAAAGAAACAAGAGCATTGAATGACACATTGGACCAGATGGACCTCATTGATATATACAGAACATTCCACCCTAAAACAACAGAATATTCATTCTTCTCAAGTGCACATGGAACCGTCTCCAGAAGAGACCACATACTGGGTCACAAATCAGCACTCAACCGATACCAAAAGACTGAGATGATTCCCTGCCTATTCTCAGATCAGAATGCTTTGAAAGTGGAGCTCAATCACAAAGAAAAGTTCAGAAGGGACTCAAACACCTGGAAGCTAAAGGCCACCTTGCTTAAGAATGCTTGTATCAACCAGGAGATCAAAGAATAACTGAAACAATTCATGGAAACCAAGAGAATTAAGACACTTCAGTACAAAAACTATGGGATACAGCAAAGGCGGTCTTAAGGCAGAAATACATAGCCATCCAAGCCTCCCTCAAAAAAATTGAAAAATCCAGAACACAGCAGCTGTGTCTACACCTTAAAGAACTGGAGAATAAAAAACAAGTAAAATCAACTCCACACATAAGAAGGGGAATCATCAAAATTAGAGCTGAGATCAATGAGGTAGAAACCAGAGATAGAGTAGAACGTATCAATGAAACTAGAAGCTGGTTTTTTGAAAGAATCAATAAGATCGATAAATCATTGGCCACACTAATTCAAAAGAAAAGAGAGAAAGTCCAAATTCATAAAATTATGAATGAAAAGGGAGAGATCACAATGAACACCAAGGAAGTAGAAACAATCATCAGAAGTTATTATCAACAGTTATATGCAAATAAGCTTAGCAACCTAGATGAAATGGATGCATTCCTGGAAAAATATAAACTCCCAAAATTGCACCAAGAAGAAATTGACAGCCTGAATAGACCAATATCTAGTAACGAGATTGAAGCAGTGATCAAAAACCTCCCAAAAAACAAGAGCCCAGTACCTGATGGATTCCCTGGCGAATTCTACCAAACTTTCACAGAAGAAATAACACCTATTCTCCTGAAGCTGTTTCAAAAAAATTGAACCAGAAGGAAAACTTCCTGACTCTTTCTATGAAGCCAGCATTACCCTGATCCCCAAACCAGGCAAAGACCCTACCAAAAAGGAGAATTTCAGACCAATATCACTGATGAATATGGATGCTCAGATTCTCAACAAGATCCTAGCCAACAGGATCCAACAGCACATTAAAAAGATTATCCATCATGACCAGATGGGATTCATCCCTGGGCTACAAGGATGGTTCAATATTAGCAAATCAATCAATGTGATTGAACAAATTAATAAGAGGAGACAGAAGAACCACATGGTCCTCTCAATTGATGCCAAAAATGCATTTGACAAAATCCAGCATCTATTCCTGAGTAAAACACTTCAAAGTATAGGGATAGAGGGAACATTCCTGAACCTCATCAAAACTACCTATGAAACCCACAGCAAATTTGATCCTCAATGGGAAAAAGCTTGCAACCTTCCCGTTGAGATCAGGAACAAGACAAGGATGCCCACTTTCACCACTCTTGTTCAGCATAGTATTAGAAGTCCTAGCAACAGCAATCAGACAACAAAGACAAATAAAAGGTATTTAAATTGGCAGTGAAGAAGTCAAACTCTCCCTCTTTGCAGATGACATGATTCTTTATATGGAATACCTAAAAGACTCCACCCCCAAACTACTAGAACTCATACAGCAATTCAACAACGTGGCAGGATACAAAGTCAATGTGCAGAAATCAGTGGCTTTTTATACACTAATAATGAAAATAAAGAATAGGAAATTAGAGAATTGCTTCCATTTACTATAGCACAAAGAACTATAAGATACCTGGGAATAAACCTAACCAAAGAGGTAAAGGATCTGTACTTGAGGAACTACAGAACACTCATAAAAGAAATCAAAGAAGACACAAAAAGATGGATGACCATTCCATGCTCTTGGATAGGAAAAATAAACATTGTTAAAATGTCTATACTGCCTAGAGCAATCTATACTTTTAATGCCATTCCGTTCAAAATTCCCCCAGTATTCTTCATAGAGATGGAGCAAATAATCCAAACATTTGTGTGGAATCAGAAGAGACCCTGAATTGCTAAGGAAATGTTGAAAAACAAAAATAAAACTGGGGACATCACGTTATCTGATTTCAAGCTTTATTACAAAGCTGTGATCTCCAAGACAGCATGGTGCTGGCATAAAACAGACACATAGACCAGTGGAAAAGAGTACGGAGCCTAGATATGTACCCTCAACTCTACAGTCAGTTAATATTCGACAAAACAGGAAAAAATATATAGTGGAAAAAAGACAGTCTCTTCAATCAATGGAGCTGGGAAAACTGGGCAGCTATATGTAGAAGAATGAAACTCGATCATTCCCTTACACCATACACAAAGATAAACTCAAAATGGATAAAAGACCTCAATGTGAGACAGGAATCCATCAGAATCCTAGAGGAGAACATAGGCAGTAATCTCTTCAATATCAGCCACAGCAATTTCTCTCAAGATATGTCTCCAAAGGCAAAGGAAACAAAAGCGAAGATGAACTTTTGGGACTTCATCAAAATCAAAAGCTTCTGCACAGCAAAAGAAACAGTCAAGAAAACAAAGAGGCAAACCACGAAATGGGAGAAGATATTTGCAAATGACAGTACAGACAAATGGTTGATATCCAGGATCTATAATGAACTCCTCAAACTCTACACACACAACAGGCAATCATATCACAAAATGGGCAGAAGATATGAACAGACACTTCTCCAATCAAGACATACAAATGGCACAGACACATGAAAAAATGTTCATCATCCCTAGCCCTCAGGGAGATTCAAATTAAAACCACATAGTGGTATCACCTTACACCAGTTAGAATGGCCAAAACTAGCAAGACAGGAAACAACATGTGTTGGTGGGGATGTGGAGAAAGGGGAACCCTCTTACACTGTTGGTGTGAATGCAAGTTGGTGCAGCCTCTTTGGAGAACAGTGTGGAGATTCCTCAAGAAATTAAAAATAGAACTTCTCTAGGACCCTTCAATTTCACTCCTGGGTATTTACCCCAAAGATACAGATGTAGTGAAAAGAAGGGCCATCTGTACCCCAATGCTTATAGCAGCAATGGCCACAGTCGCCAAACTATGAAAAGAACCAAGATGCCCTTCAACAGACGAATGGATAAGGAAAATGTGGTTCATATACACTATGGAGTTTTATGCCTCCATCAGAAAGGAGGAATACCCAACTTTTGTAGCAACATGGATGGGACTGGAAGAGATTATGCTGAGTGAAATAAGTCAAGCAGAGAGAGTCAATTATCATCTTATTTCACTTATTTGTGGAGCATAACAAATATCATGGAGGACAAGGGGTGTTAGAGAGGAGAAGGGAGTTGGGGTAAATTGGAAGGGTAGGTTAATCATGAGAGCCTATGGACTCTGAAAAACAATCTGAGGGGTTTATAGTGGTGGGGGGTTGGGAGGTTGGAGTTCCAGGTGGTGGGTACTATAGAGGGCACGGATTGCATGGAGTACCTGGTGTGGTGAAAAATAATGAATACTGTTATGCTGAAAATAAATAAATTTAATAAAAAAGAGAAAATAAAAAACAAAAATAATCAATGTTATTAATTGAAAAAAAAAGTGCAGAAGACATGCACAGACACTTCTCCAATGAAGACATACAAATGGCTATCAGACACATGTAAAAATGTTCATCATCACTAGCCATCATAGAGATTGAAATTAAAACCATATTAACATATCACCTTACACAAGTTAGAATGGCCAAAATTAGCAAGACAGGGAACAACATGAGTTTGAGGGAATGTGAAGAAAGGGGAACCCTCTTCCACTGTTGGTTGGAACGCAAATTGATGTAGCCACTTTGGAGAACTGTGTGGAGATTCCTCACAAAATTAAAAATGGAGGTTTCCTATGACCCTGCAATTTCACTATGGGTATTTACTGCAAAGATACAGATGTAGTTAAAAGAAGGGTCATCTGTACCCCAATATTTATAGCAGCAATGCCCATGGTCACCAAACTGTGGAAAGAGCCAAGATGCCCTTCAACGGATTAATGGATAAGGAAGATGTGGTCCACATACCCCATGGAGGATTATGCCTCCATCAGAATGGATTAATACTCAACTTCGTATCCAGTTAATCGATGGAGGTGGTGGAGATCATGCTGAGTGAAATAAATCAAGCAGAGAGAGTCAATTATTATATGGTTTCACTTACTTGTGGAGCATAACAAATAACATGGAGGACATACGGAGATGGAGAGGAGTTTGGAGTTGAGGGAAATTGGAAGGGGAGGTGAACCATGAGAGACTATGGACTCTGAGAAACAACCTGGGGGGTTTGAAGAGGTGGGCGGTGGGAAGTTGTGGGAGCCTGGTGGTGGGTATTAAGGAGGGCACTTGTTGCATGGAGCACTGGGTGTGGTGCAAAAACAATGAATACCCTGGTGGTGGGTATTAAGGAGGGCACTTGTTGCATGGAGCACTGGGTGTGGTGCAAAAACAATGAATACTGTTACATTGAAAAGAAAAAAAATACAGAAAACAATGAATTCTGTTATGCTGAAAAGAAATTTTAAAAAATGAAGGAGTATAGTGGGAACAAATTAAAATAAAAGTTGTATCTGTGAAGTAAAATTAATTAATAATAAAAAATAAAAAAATAAAAACCCCTCAACAACGTTGTTATCAAAAGAATATAAACCAACATGATTAAAGGCATATGTAAAGACTCACAGTCAATATAATCTTCAAAGCAGAAAAACTGCTTCACTGTTACAGTTAGAAATAAGACACTGTCATAAATATTATTTAACATTGTACTGGAAGATCTAGAATCAGCAGTCAGGCAACAAAAAGAAAGTACAAAACAAAACATCCAAATTGACAAGCACCAAGTCCAAACTTCAGTGTATGCAGATGACATGATACTCTGTGGAGAAAATATAAAAAGACTCTACCATCAAATTACTAGACTGATATGTATATTCAGCAGTGCTGCAGGATATAAAATCAGCATACAGACATCTGTTCCATTTCCAATAATGAAGCATCAGAAAGGTTAATCAAGGAGTCAGTCTCATTCACAATGGAACCTGACACAAGATACCTAAGAATAAACCTAATGAAA
Organism: Mustela nivalis; assembly: GCF_964662115.1. Lineage (NCBI taxonomy): Eukaryota > Metazoa > Chordata > Mammalia > Carnivora > Mustelidae > Mustela > Mustela nivalis. The sequence continues at coordinate 6,638,835 of NC_139022.1, read as the reverse complement.
GAAGTAAATGTCTCTACCTAATGAAAGAGGTAAATGTCTCTAGAACACATAAAGAAATTGTAGAGTACACAAAGAAAAGGAAAAACACTCCATGCTAACAGATGAGAAGAATAACTGTTGTTAAAATTGTCTATACTACCAAAACCAATCTACCCCTTTAATGCAGTCCACATAAAAAACTACCAGCACTTTGAGCAGAACTAGATCTTAAACTTTTTAGAGAACTACAAAAGACTCTGATAGCCAAAATAATTATCAAATTCCGTAAAGAATGTATCACAATCAGCATGCCAAAATTTAATATTCCATTTAAGAAATGGGCAGCAGATATGAACAGACATTTGTTTGTTTGTTTGTTTGTTTTTCCCAAGGAAGACATACAGAAGACTAACAAACAGAGGAAAATATTCTCAACATCATTTAACATCATGTAAATGCAAATAAACACCAAGATGAGATACCACCTCACAACTAGCAGAATGCTAAAATTAACAAAACAGAAAATGACAAATATCGGTGATGAGGTGGAGCTACAAGAAGCCTCTGTCATGTTTTGTGGTTATGCAAACCTGTGCAGTCACTCTGGAAAAGAGTATGGAAGTTTGAGCACAGTTAAGAATTGAACTACCCAATGACACAGCAATCACAGTGCTAGGTATTTACCTCAAGGACAGAAAAATACTGATTCATAGGGGTACATAGATCTCAATGTTTATAGTAGCATTATCAACCGTAGTGAAATTATAGAAAAAGACATATGTGTGTAATATAAATATATGTATATGCATATGTATCTAATATAAATATAATGCATTATATATATATATATATATATATATATATATATATATATATATCACCCACCGAAAAGAATGAAATCTTGTCATGTCCCATAATATTATTGACACAGCAAGTGTTTGTTATAATAATGAAATTTTGTAGTCACAGAAAAGCAAGTACCATATGATGTCACTCATATGTGGACTTTAAAAACAAAACAGATAAAAATAGGGATATGAAACACCATCAACAATAACAAAAGGGAAGCAAGCCATAAGGAACCCCCAAATGTAGAAAAGAGACTGAGGGTTGATGGAGGAAGTTGGCGGGGGATGTGTTATGTGGGTAATGTGTGTTAAGGAATATACATGCTGTGATGAGCTCTGGGTGATATGTGTAAATGATAAATTATTAAATTCTATACCTGAAATCAATTTCACCATATATATTACCTAACCAGAATTTAAATAAATATTTGGAATAATAAAAAATTCCATGAAATGAATATATATAGACATATTCCAATATCATTAGCACACATATTATTTCACACTTATATGGAATATACACCAAAATAGATCACATTCTAAGCTACAAAATACACCTTTACAAAAGTTTTAATAGAAGTCATGTAATGTCTGTTCTCAGAATATAGTGCAATGCAACTAGAAATAGAGTATTGGGTGTGGTGCATAAACAATGAATTTACTTAAAAGAAATTAAAAAAATAAAAATGTAAAAAAAAAGAAATCAATGTTAAAATCTAAAGTAAACATTTCATAATGTAAGGTTTAAACAATGCACATTTAAATAACATAGGCAAACACATAAATATTAAGAAAATTTTATTTTTTTTAAGTTTACTTACTTATAATCTCTACAACCAGATGAGGGATTGAACTCATGTCCCCAATGTCAAAAGCCACGTGATCTTCTAAGTGAGCCACCCAGTTTTCCCTAAACTGATGAAATACATAAAAAAAAGAAAAAAAAAACAGTGAATCTTATTGAATGCAGATATATAAAACTTACATGGAAATGTGTTTTGTTGAATGTATATATTAAGAAAGAAAAGTCTAATATCAATAATTTGCATTCATTTCTAAAGAATTATAAATAGTAGATCAAAAATACAATGCAACAAAAACTAAATTAATGACAATGTAAGAAAAAAGAAAAAGAAATGACAGGAATCATAAATACTAGAGCAATATAGTTAAATCAATAGAGAAAAATCAAGAAAAAGAAAAAAATAATTTGAAATTAGGTTATTGGATTTAAAAAATGCACTTGTTTGGTGATGAGCACTAGGTGATGTATAAAAGTGTTCAATCACAATATTGTACACCTGAAACTAATATTATGCTGTATTTTAACTAAGTGGAATTTTAATAAATCCTTAAAAATGATTAATGAAATTGATAAAATTCTAATCAGGCTAATGAAATAATAAGAAAAAGAGAAGGCACAATTGATTAATATCAGAAATGAAAGAGGGGACAGGAATACTGATCCCACTGAGAATAAAAGAATAGGAAAAGCATGGAGGACATGGGGAGTTAGAGAGGAGAAGGGAGTTGGGAGAAATTGGAAGGGGAGGTGAATCATGAGAGACTCAGAAAAACAATCTGAGGGGTTTGAAGTGGCAGGGTGGTGGGAGGTTTGGGTACCAGGTGGTGGGTATTATATAGGGCACAGATTGCATGGAGAACTGGTGTGGTGAAAAAATAATGAATACTGTTTTGCTGAAAATAAATAAATTTAATTAAAAAAATAAAATAGGAAAGGAATACTATGAATAACTCAAAGGTGACAAGTTTGATAACTTAGGGGAAATGGAGAAATTTTTGAAAGACACAGTTTGCTAAAACCCATTAAGAAGAAATAGAGAGAATGAATAGGACTTTAATAACCTTCCAGAACAGAAACTACAGGCCCAGGTGGGTTCACTGGTGAGTTTAAACGTTGAAAGAACAGATTGAATTAATTACCTACAATTACTTTCAGGACATAAAAGCAATTGGAATACTTCTGATTCCTTCTATGGTATCATCATTACCCTATTACAACAATGATATAAAAAAGACATCATTTTTTTTGTGAACATAGTTACAAACATCCTCAAAAATGCTTCAGCTTTATTACAATAATGTATAAAAGAATTACATATCACAATTAAGTAGATATATTGCAATTATGTGAGATTGAACATTGTAAAATCACTTACTGCTGTTCATTATATCAAAAGAATAAATAAGAAAATAGCCACCTCCCATATTAATAAATACTTAAAGAGCATTGTACAATATATGATACCCACTCACAATTAAACCTCTTAATATACTAGATATAGAGGTAACAGTTAATCGTGACAAAAACAATTCTACAAGAAGCTGACTGTGATATTTATAGTTAATAGTGGGAAACTAGAAACTTTCACACTAAGATCGGGAGCAATACAAGTATGTTCCCTCTCATTAGTCCTTTTCAACATTGTGCAGAAAGTAGTAGGAAATTCAATTAGAAAATCAGAAGAAATGGAATGTATATAAATTCAAAAGAAAAAATTAAAAACACTTTTGTTCAGACATAATCTATTTATTGGGTAGAAAATCCAAGAGTTAAAAAAAGCTCTCATGAAATAATGAGAAATTTAGCAAATTTGGAAGGCAAAATTTTAATATACAAACTGAAATATTGCCCTATGCCATATGGCATCAATGAATAAGTGTAATATGAAATATTAAAAACAACATAATTTACCTTAGCACCAGGAAAAAAAGAAGAATGAAATAGAAGAAAGAGGGAAAGAAAGAGAAAAAAAAATTGTTAGGTACAAATAAAATAAAATAAATATGTATCATACATTTAAGGAATATGCCACAAAATTCTCATGAATGCAGTTAGAACTAAATAAATGTTTAGATGATCCAGTTTCATGGATAGGAAGATTTAAAGTTGTGAATGTATTGATTTTACTAATTTAGATTTATAGATTTAATGAAATCCAAATCAAAGTTACATCAAGTTATTTTCTGGACATTGACAAAGTGATTATAAACTTTATGTGAGAGGAAAAAATAAGCCTAGAATAGCCAACATATTGAAAAGGAAGAAGGAACAAAGATCGATGATGTCCAAATAGAAGAATTTATACAAAGTTAGAGAAATCATGACTGGTAGTTTGGTGTGAGACTAGATGACGATATCAGTGGAAAAAAAAAGGTGGGCGCCTGGGTGGCTCAGCGGGTTAAGCCGCTGCCTTCGGCTCAGGTCATGATCTCAGGGTCCTAGGATCGAGTCCCGCATCTGGCTCTCTGCTCAGCAGGGAGCCTGCTTCCTCCTCTCTCTGCCTGCCTCTCTGCCTACTTGTGATTTCTCTCTGTCAAATAAATAAATAAATAAATAAATCTTTAAAAAAAAGACTAGAAGAAAACCAACATGAGTATAGTTAACTGAATTTTGTCAAAAAACAAAGACAACATGATGTAGCAAATACTGTCTTTTAAAAATGATGCTGGAACAACATTGTCCTGTTGCAAATAAAAAATCTAGAAAAACACATAAACTGAAAAAGCATTGTAGAACTAAATGTGAAACTACAATGTTTGTAGACAATAGCACAGGAGAAACTCAGATGATGTCAAGTATGAAAATGATCATTAGATACAGTGCCAACACGTAACTTATTTTTTTAAAGAAATCTCTACACCCAATATAGGTCTCAAACTTAAAACCCTGAAATCAAGTGCCATGTACTTCACTAATTGAGATAGCATAGGTCACAAGGAATAACTTATTTTAAAAAAAGAATCAATACACTGCATTTATTAAAAATTAATACAAAATAAAATAAAATTAAAATACATATTTATTAAAAATAAATTTTATGTTCCTTGAAAGAAAGAATTAAAAACAACAGAAAACCCCAAATTCAGAGAATTTTGAAAGAACACCTTCCTAAAACATATATGTGATAATTTTTTTAAAAAATATACAGAAAAATCTTGAAATCAACAATGAAGAAAATAACTTAATGAAGAAAATAGAGGAGTCCCAAAGACCCATCACTAAAGAATATAGACAGCAAGTAAGCATATAATGTTTCACATTACATGTCATCAGTTCTACGCAAATTAAACATAAATAAGATATTACTACGTATCTATCAAATGGTCAAAGTCCAGGCAACAACAAGACTAAATGCTGATGATGATGGGGCACAGCAGAAGTGATCATTTTTTACTGGCAGGAATGCAAAATGACATAAACACTTTGGAAGATAATTTGGCAGTTTCTTAATAAAGTAAACTCATCTTAAACATGCAATCCAGAAGCCCACAATGGGTGAAAGCATATCCACATAAAAACTACACCAGGATATCTGGGTGCCTTAGATGTTGGGTATCTGATGTTGGATCCAGTAATGATCCCAGAATCCTGGAATCCAATCCAGCATTGGGCTTCTTGCACAATGGAGAACCTGCTTCTCCCTCCACCTGCTACTCTCCCTGCTTGTGCTCGCCCTCTCTCTGACAAATAAATAAAATATTTTTTTAAAAAAATCATTACATAGATGTTCATCATAGTTTTATTTATAATTGCAAAATCTTGGAAGCTAACAAGACGTTAGCTTATCAGTCCATGTTAAAGCATGGAGGAACTTCATAACCATATTTTTAAGTGAAGGAAGCCAATCTGAAAATACTATATACTGTCTAATTCCAACTACAACATATTCTGGAATAAGCAGAACTATGAAGACACTGAATGTTCAGTAGCTGTCAGGATCATGTGTTGAGGAGAAATAAATTGGCAGAGCACAGAGGAGTTTAAAGCCAGTAAAACTACTTGCATGGCAAGTAATATAATAATGGACATAAGTCTGCAATAAAATGGGAGAGAAGGGAATTTTGTTTTGGCCAATAACAACAACAGCAGCAGCAAAATCACAAGGATCATAAAGAAGTAGGAAAACCTGGTCCTTATGTTGAAACAACCTATACTGATAGAAACTGTCCTTTAGGAAACAAAAAGATGAGTATTGCCAGATAAAAATAATAAAATAAAATAACTTGAATATAATCAAATGAGTAAATAAAAACACAGACAAATAACTAAAGGAATTTTGCTTCAAATATCAGGTAAATAAAATGAGAATATCAACAAAGAGATATGAATTTTAATACAAAACAAAACAAACAACAACAAAAAAAAAAACCAGAAAGCAATCAGAAATTCTAAAGTTGAAAACTACAAAATCTACAGTGAAAAAGTTTCTAGGGAGATACAATGGGACATTTGAACAGTCAGAAAAAAAAAAATCACTAATGAAAATGAAGGCAGGGCTATATTTATAGATTCTGAGGAGCAATACATTGAAAAAACAAAAGAGCAAAAAGACAAAAAGACAAGAGAAATGTGAAGATAGCCAATGGTATAAATGGATCATCATGAAGTAGAACAATATATGTGTTATAGAATCCCAGAAAGATATTAAAGTGAAAGAAGCAGAGAGATCATCTGAATGAAAAAACTGGCTATATTTCAAAATTGATGATATATATGATTATACAATCCAAGAAACTTAACCAAATTCAAGTAGGATACCCTCAGAAAGATCCACAAAAAGACACAAAGTATCAAAATATAAAATAAGATATTGCAAGCAGCAAGAAAAATGCAAGTTGTCATGTAAAAGAGAACATCGGTAAAATTATCTTCTGAGTTCTCAGCAGAAATTGAGAGCTTAACACAGGGAAAATATATTCAGTGATGACAGATTAAAAACTGTTAATTGCAAATATTATAAATGTAAAGTTATCCTTCAAAAAAAAAAAAAGAAAAGAAAAGAAAGAAACTAAGACATACATAAAATCAGTGAAAGGTTTTTACTGCCAGGCCTGTCTTACAGGAAGTGTGAAAGGAACACTTTATTTCAGGTTGAAATAAAATAATGATGTAATATGGATTGTAAACTTAATTTAAATTTCCTAAAGAGATTAGAAGACATATGTATGAGAATAATAGTGTGTATGAAAAATGAAGAATGAGTTTGTGAGGAAGACATTAATACCTAAAGTGAGGAGAAATTAGGTATACTAATAGAATTTATAGATGTCATTAAATTTAAGAAACAAACCAGATGCATATAGGGGAAGGTAAGACAGAGATGGAAGCAAAGCATAAAAGACTCTTATAGTTAATAAACTGAGGGTTGATGGAGAAGTGGGTGGGGTTGGGCTCAATGAGTGACAGGAATTAAGAAGGTCACTTGTGATTGGCATTAGCTGTTATGTATAAGAGATGAATCAGTAAATTTACTCCTGAAACCAAGATTACCCAATATGTTAACTAACTAGAATTCAAATAGATATTTGAAACAAATAAAATTTAAGTATCAATTAAAATTTAAATTTTAAATCTGTAGTATGTTATAGGTAATTCCCATTATAACTTTAAAGAAAATCTCTTTTTTAAATTCTTATTTTGTTATTATCATGTTCAATTAGCCAACATTTGGAACCTCATTAGTTTTTGAGGTAGTGTTCTAAGATCCATCAGTTGAGTATATCACCCTGTGCTCATCACATCACACACCCTCTTTAAGGCCCATCACCCAGTTACCCCATCTCTACTGTGTATTTTATAAAACACTACCTCTGAAACAAATAATACACTATATCTTAATTAAATTTAATTTAAATTAAAAATACAATATATTATAAATAAAATGATTACCAATATGGTATATATTTTGTTCACCATTTTAAGATTTTATTTATTTGGCAGAGAGACCCTGAGAGAGGGACATAAGCAGGGAGAGTGGGATAGGGAGAAGCAAGCTTCCCACTGAGCAAGAAGCATTATGAGGGGCTTAATCCCAGCACTATGGGACCATGACCTGAGCAGAAGGTGGATGCTAGTGACTGAGCCACCCAGGTGCTGCTAATTTGTTCATTCTCTTTGCCTTATTTAATAAGACCATTTCTACTTCAAGGTCGTAAACACATTTCCCTTTCATGTAAGAAGGAAAATAAAGGGAATTTGACCATGCCACTACAAAATAAAACCAAGTGCAGACACACAAAAAATACTGGGGAAATTAAGAAACAAATTGTATGACATAAAGAAAACAAATGGCAAAAAAGCAAAATATATTCCATATTTATCAGAAATTACCTTAAATGTAAGTGGATTAAATGTCCTAGTTACACCATCCGTTGTAAGAATGGAATAGATATAGATGATATAGATATAGACACACTATAAGACATTCAATGTATGTTGATGAAGTTTCAATACTGTGAAAAATAAAAGTATTTGAATAAAAGATAACCCATGCAAGATAGAGAATATGAAGTTGTAGTAATATGAGAGGAAGGGGACTACAAGTCTAAAATTATTCAAAAGAGTTGAGTATTCATCTTTTCTGATATATGCAAGAAGTTGGACTTGCTGCAAGAAGTTGCAGTGGCTGAGGCTGAAGAGGTTGCTGCCTGGGTTCTCCTCTAGGATTTTGAAGGATTCCTGTCTCACACTGAGGTATTTAATACATTTTGAATTTATCATTGTACATGGTGTAAGAGAAGATCCAGTGTCATCCTTCTGTATGTGACTGTCGAATTTTCCCAGAACCACTTATTGGAGACACTGTCCTTTTTTTCCATTGCATATTATTTCCTGCTTTGTCAAAAATTAGTTGAGCATAGACATGAGGGTCCATTTATGGGGTCTCTGTTTTGTTGCATGGGTGTGTTTTTGTGCCAGTACCATGCTGTCTTGATTATCACAGCTTTGTAAACTAGCTTGAAGTCAGGCATTGTGATGTCCCAAGCTTTGGTTTTCTTGTGCAACAATTCCCTGGTTCTTTGGGATCCTTTATGGCTATATGCAAATTTTAGGATTGTTTGTTTTAGGGCTGTGAATAATTTTGAGGGTATTTTGATAAGGATTGCATTGAATGTGTAGTTTTCTCTGGACAGCATATGCATTTTTACAATGTTAATTCTTCCAATCCAGGAGCATTGAATGACTTTCCATCTCTGTGTGTCTTTCTCAATGTCCTTCCTCATTGTTCTGTATTTACCTCTTTCATTAAGTTTATTCCTAGGTATCTTATGGGTTTGGGTGCTATGGTTAAAGGTATTGACACCTGAATTTCTCTTTCTCCATTCCCATTATTCGAGTATAGAAAAGCAAGAGAATTTTGTGCTTTGATTTTGGAATCCCGCACATTGCTGAATTCCTGTATGAGTTCAAACAATTTAGGGGTGGAGTCTTTTGTGTTTTCATATAAAGTATATTGTCATATGCAAAGAGATATGATTTGACTACTTCTATGACAACTTGAATGCCTTTTACATGTTATTGTTCAAATGCTGGGGCTAGGACTTCTAATGCTGTGATCAATAAAGTGGTAAGAGTGGGCTTCCCTGTCATGTTCCTGACCTTAAGGGAAGAGCTGTCAGTTTTTCCCCATTGAGAATGATATTTGCTGTTGCCTCTTCATAGATGGCTCTTATAATATGAGATATGTTCCCTCTATCTCTATATATTGAGGAGTTTTAATCATGAGAAGATGTTGTATTTTGCCAAATGTTTTTTAAGCATCAAATGAGAGGATGTTATGGTCCTTGTCTTTCTTTTGTTTATATGACTAATCACATCACTTGATTTGTGAATATTGAACCTTCCTTACATCCCAGGAATAAGCCTCACCAGGTAGTAGGGAATAACCCTTTTTTAAATTTTTTTTTAATTTTTTATAAACATATATTTTTATCCCCAGGGGTACAGGTCTGTGAATCACCAGGTTTACACACTTCACAGCACTCACCAAAGCACATACCCTCCCCAATGTCCATAATCCCACCCCCTTCTCCCAAACCCCCTCCCCCCAGCAACCCTCAGTTTGTTTTGTGAGATTAAGAGTCACTTATGGTTTGTCTCCCTCCCAAATGGATGAAGGACCTCAATGTGCGAAAGGAATCCACCAAAATCCTTGAGGAGAACACAGGCAGCAACCTCTTCGACCTCAGCTGCAGCAACATCTTCCTAGAAACAACGCCAAAGGCAAGGGAAGCAAGGGCAAAAATGAACTATTGGGATTTCATCAAGATCAAATGCTTTTGCACAGCAAAGGAAACAGTTAACAAAATCAAAAGACAACTGACAGAATGGGAGAAGATATTTGCAAACGACATATCAGATAAAGGACTAGTGTCCAGAATCTATAAAGAACTTAGCAAACTCAACACCCAAAGAACAAATAATCCAATCAAGAAATGGGCAGAGGACATGAACAGACATTTCTGCAAAGAAGACATCCAGATGGCCAACAGACACATGAAAAAGTGCTCCATATCACTCGGCATCAGGGAAATACAAATCAAAACCACAATGAGATATCACCTCACACCAGTCAGAATGGCTAAAATCAACAAGTCAGGAAATGACAGATGCTGGCAAGGATGCGGAGAAAGGGGAACCCTCCTACACTGTTGGTGGAAATGCAAGCTGGTGCAGCCACTCTGGAAAACAGCAGAGAGGTTCCTCAAAATGTTGAAAATAGAACTGCCCTATGACCCAGCAATTGCACTATTGGGTTTTTACCCTAAAGATACAAACGTAGTGATCCAAAGGGGCATGTGCACCCGAATGTTTATAGCAGCAATGTCCACAATAGCCAAACTATGGAAAGAACCTAGATGTCCATCAACAGATGAATGGATAAAGAAGATGTGGTATATATGCACAATGGAATACTATGCAGCCATCAAAAGAAATGAAATCTTGCCATTTGCAACAACATGGATGGAACTAGAGCATATCATGCTTAGCGAAATAAGTCCAGCAGAGAAAGACAACTATCATATGATCTCCCTGATATGAGGAAGTGGTGATGCAACATGGGGACTTAAGTGGGTAGGAGAAGAATAAAGGGAATAACCCTTTTGATGTATCTTGTTGAATATTTTTGTATTAGGGCACACTAGGGTTTTTATCTATAATTCTCCTTTTTCACAGGGTCTTTGCTTGTGGATTAATGTAATGCTCAGCCTAAGAAAATGACTGTGGAAGCTTTCCATTCATTACCATTTTTTTGGAAGCAGCTTCTGTGGAATAGGTATGACTTATTCTTTGGTAGAATTCCACTGGGAAGGTATCTGGTCATCGTCTCTTGTTTTTCTGGGGTAAGTTTTTGCTTCCTAATTCAATTTCCTTGCTGGTTATTGTTCTCTTCAGATTGCTTATTTCTTCCTATTTCAGACTTGGTAAATTACAAGTTTCCAGGAATGCATCTACTTCTTCCAGATGGCCTATTTTTTTTTTTTTTGGCATATAGTTTCTGATAATATGTTCTAACAATTCCCTGTTTCTTTTGCATTGGTCACGATCTCTCCCCTTTCCTTCCTGATTTTGTTAACTTAGGTCCTTTGTCTTTACTTTTGGCTACATCTGGCCAGAGGTTTATTGATCTCATTAATTTGTTCTGAGAACCATCTTCTAGTTTGTTGGTGGGCTCTGCTATTCTACTAGTTTCTGTTTCATTGATTTCTGCTCCAATCTTTATTCCTTCTTCTCTCCTGCTGTGTTTCAGCTCTATTTGCTGTTCTTTCTTCCATGTGTAAGGTTAGCATGTGCATTTGGATTTTTCTAATTTTTTGAGACAACCTTGGATGGCTAAGCAATTTCCTCTAAAGACCAACTTTTCAGTATCACACAGATTCTGAACCAATGTGTTTTCATTTTCATTAGTTGCATTTAATTTTTTAAGTTCTTTAATTTCCTGGTTGTCCCAATCATTTCTTGGTAGGATTCTCTTTGACCTCCAAATGTTTGAATTCCTTCCAAAATTCCTCTTCTGATTCAGTTCCACTTTCAAAGCATTATTGTCTGAAAAAATGCAGGGAAATATCTCAGAAATTTGGTATTGTTTGAGACCTGATTGATGACCCAGTATGTAATCTTTTTTTTTTTTAATTTTTGTGTATGTAATGTTAGTCACCCTACAGTACATCAGTATTATTTGAAGTAGAGTTCATAGACTCATGGTTTAAGTATAATATGTTTTATTGTTTTATTCAGTACATGCCCTCCTTAACAACCACCATCAGTCTCACCAATCTCCCCAAACCCTTCCCCCTCTAAAACCCTCTGTTTCGTAGAGTTTACATTCTCTCATGGTTCATCTCTCCCTCCAATACCCCCACCTTCACTTTTCCCTTCTTTCCCCTAATGTGGTCTCTGTTATTCCTTATTTTCCCAAGTAAGTAAAACCCTATGATAATTGACTTTTTCTGCTTGATACCTTATAATCATTATAATTTCCTGCAATCCCTTCCATGTTGATGCAAAAGTGGGGTATTCCTCCTTTCTGATGGCTGAGCATTATTCTATTGTATATATGGACCACATCTTCTTTATCCATTCATCTGTTGATGGGCACCTTGACTCTTTCCACACTTTGGCTTTTGTGGCCATTATGGCTATGAACACTAGGGTCCATATACCTCTTTAGCTTTGTAGTAAATAACCAGTAGTGCAATTGCAGGGTCAGAGGGTAGCTCTACTTTTAATATTTGGAGGACTCTCCACGCTGTTTTCCAAGGTGACTGCACCAACTGGCACTCCCACCATGAGTGTAAGAGTGTTCGCCTTCCTCCACATCCTCTCCAGTACTTAGTGTTTCTTACATTATTATTGTCATTTTAACTGGTAAAATGTGGTTTTGATTTGAATTTCCCTGATGGCTAATGATGATGAACATGTTCTCATGTGTCTGTTACCCATTTCTATGTATTCTTTGGAGAAGTCTCTGTTCATGTCTTCTGCCCATTTTCTGACTTGATTATCTGCTTTCTTGGTGTGGAGTTTGAGAAGTTCTTTATAGATCTTGGATGGAAGCCTTTGTCTGCAGTGTCATATGGGGATAACTTCTCCCATTCCATGGGTTGTCTCTTTGTTCTGTTGACAGTTTCCTTTGCAGTATAGAAGGTTTTTGTCTTAATCACGACTGAAACATTCATTTTTCACTTTTCTTTCCCTTGCCTATGGAGATGTGCCTTGAGAGAAGTTGCTGTGGCTGATGTCGAAGTGCTTACTGCCTATATTCTTCTCCAGGATTTTGATGGATTCCTGTCTCACACTGAGGTCATTCATCAATTTACAGTTTTTATTTGTGTATGATGAAAGAGATTGGTGGAGTTTCATTCTTCTGAACATAGCTGCCCAGCTTTCCATCAGTATTAATTGAGGAGACAGTCTTTTCTCCACTGGATATTTTTTTCCTGCTTTGTTAAATTTTAGTTGACTGTAGATTTAAGCATCCATGTCTTGGCTCTCTACACTCTTCCATTGGCATATGTATCTGTTTTCATGCCAGTACCATGCTGTCTCAGTGATCACAGTTTGTTAAATCTTGGATGAAACCTAACCAAAGAGGTAAAGGACATATACTTGTGAAAGTACCTAAACCTCAAGAAAGAAAATAAAGAAGACACACAAAATGGAAAAACCATTCATGTTCTTGGATCAGAATAATAAACATTGATAAAATCTCTGTGCTGCCCAGAGTTTCACCCCCCCCCCGATCAAAATACCATCAGCATTTTCCAAAGTGTTGAAACAAGCAATATTAAAGTGTGCATGGAACAAGAAAAGACCCTGAATCACCAACAGGATGTAGAAAAACAAAACAAAGCTCAGGGCATTTCATTGCCTTATTTCAAGGTTTATGACAAAGCTTTGATCAACCAGTACGTAATCTATTTTGGAGAAAGTTATGTTTGTACTCGACAGCAATGACATTCTCTGGTTTTAGGACTGAATGCTCTGTTTTTATCTTTGAAGTCCAACTTTTCCAGTGTGTCCTTCGAAGCTCTTGTTTCTTTTTAAACAGTCTTCTACTTAGGTGATCTATTTTTGTGTGGGGGGTGTTGTGGTCTCTGCCTATTCATGTATTATTATGAATAGGATTCTTTATTTTGTTTAATAGTTGGCTGATGTAGTTGGTTACTCCCAAGTAGGGGGCAGAGATATTTACAGTTGCTAGATTTTTGTGTTGGATAGACCCTTGGGGTATGATATTGTATCCCTCTGCACCTCTTACTACAGTCTTTGGTTTAAAATCTAACTTGTCTGATATGAGAATTGCGACCCCAGCTTTCTCTTGATTCTGTGGGATGAGGAATAGGTCTCAGTCCCCTCTCTTTCAGTCTGGAGGTATCTTTAGGTTCAAAATGAGTGTTTTATATACAACATGTGGATGGGTCCTGTCTTTTTCTTCAAATCAGAAACCCTACTGTGTTGCATGGGACCATGTAGCCTGTTCATGTTTTCAGTAAGTATCGGGAGATAAGACTTTCTTGCCGTCATGTTGCCTTTGAGGTCCTGGTTTCTATAGAATGCTTCTGTAAGTGTCTGGTCCATATTACTCTTGGGTCTTTCATCTTTCAAAGAACCCCCCATAATCGTTCTTACAGGGCTGGCTTGGTTTTCACGTATTCATTCAGTTTCTATGAATCCTCAAAGGCCCTTGTCTCTCCATCCATTCTGAATGGCAGCCTTGATGGATAACATATTTTTAGTTAGCATGTCTCCTATAGTACCCTGAATATGCCTTGCCAGCTCTTTCTGGCTTGTCAGGTCTCTGTGGATGGGTCTGATGTTATTCTAATGCTCCTCCCACTGTGTGTAATACATCTCTTCTCTGTAGAAACTTTCAAGGTAGCCTCTTTGGCTCTAAGATTCGCACATTTCACTATTATATGCCAGGACTTTGTTCTGTTTTTATTGATCTTTGGTTGGGTCCTCTCTGCTTTATAGAGAGCAAGGCTTGTTTCCTTCCCCAACTTAGGGAAGTTCTCTGCTATAATTGACTCAAATATATCTTCTACTGTCTCTCTTCCTTTCCACAGGGATCCCAATAATTCTGACACTGGGCCAAATTTATGATGTTATTGTTCTCTCTCTGTCTGTTCTCATGAGCTTCTAAATGTTTGTCCTTATCCTCCACAGCTTCCTTTCTTTCTATCAGTTTATCTTCTAGCTCACTAATTCATTCTTCTGCCTTTTTACCCTGGCTGTTTGAGTTTCCAGTTTAGACTGCATCTCATTCATAGCATTTTTTTTTAAGCTTGAACTATTTTGCCATCACTTTTCTGACTTCATTTTTTAAATTTTTTTATTTTTTATAAACATATATTTTTATCACCAGGGGTACAGGTCTGTGAATCACCAGGTTTACACACTTCACAGCACTCACCAAAGCACATACCCTCCCCAATGTCCATAATCCCACCCCCTTATCCCAAACCCCCTCCCCCCAGCAACCCTCAGTTTGTTTTGTGAGATTAAGAGTCACTTATGGTTTGTCTCCCTCCCAATACCATCTTGTTTCATTGATTCTTCTCCTACCCACTTAAGCCCCCATGTTGCATCACCACTTCCTCATATCAGGGAGATCATATGATAGTTGTCTTTCTCTGCTTGACTTATTTCGCTAAGCACGATACGCTCTAGTTCCATCCATGTTGTTGCAAATGGCAAGATTTCATTTCTTTTGATGGCTGCATAGTATTCCATTGTGCATATATACCACATCTTCTTTATCCATTCATCTGTTGATGGACATCTAGGTTCTTTCCATTCATAGCATTTTTAATGTCATCCCTATTAGATCTCATCCTGCCCTTGTAGATTTTATTTTGTCTCGAATGCTTTTCTCAAGCCTAGCTATGAACTTTGTGATTGCTCCCCTGAAGTCCATCTCTGATATCTTGCTTATATCCATATCCATTAGATCTGTGGCAGGGACCAGTGTCTCTGGTTCTTTTCATGACTTGGCATTCTTTCCCCCTTGTCATTCTGCTAAAGGCTGGTTGAGTGAATATACAGAGTCCAAAATATCAATCACAACTCAAGCAAAGTGCACCTATGAAAAAAATCCAAAGTGGTCAATACTTTGTTGAATGAAAGTGGTGAGATTTAACATCCTTGTATTCTTCCTCTTCTTAGGGTCAAAGCTCTTAGCTTCTCACCATTGAGTATAATGTTTCCTGTAGGTTTTTCATAGATAGACTTTATTATGTTGATGTATGTTCCCTCTAATCCTACTTTGTTGAGGGATTTTGTCATGAGTTGATGCTGTACTTTATCAAAAGCTTTTCCTGCACTATTGAAATGATCATGTGGTTGATGTGATGTATCATGTATAAAATGTACTCTTAAAGCACACTTGCATTGCAGGAATAAATCCCAATTGATTATGATGAATGATATTTAAAAATATATATATTGTTAGATTCAGTTGTTCTGGAGTTTCCATCTATGTCATCAGAGATATAGGCCTGTAATTCATTAGTTCTTTCTTTCCTTCTTTCTTTCTTTTTTCCCCATAGTGTCTATATCTGGGTGTGTTTTGTTGTTGTTGTTGTTGTTGTTTGTTTGTTTTTGTATTTTTGTTTTTTTGCTTGTTTCTTCACTTTTGGCATCTGCATAATTTTGGCATCATGGATGAATTTGGAAGCTTTCTTTCTTTGACTATTTTTTGGAATAGTTTGAGAAGAATGGGTGTTAAGTCTTCTATAATATGTGGTAGAATATGCCTGTGAAGCCATCTGGTTCTGGTTTTCTGTTTGTTAGGAGTTTTTTGATTATTGATTCAATTTCATTGCTGCTAATGGGTCTGTTAAAATTTTCTATTTTTTTCTGGATTCAGTTTTGGGGAATGATATGTTTCTAGGAATTTATCAATTGTTTTTAAAGTCCAAGTTGTTAGCATATATTTTTTCATAATAATCTCTTATAATCCTTTGCAATTCTCTGGTGTTAGTTGTTATATTTCCTCTCTCATTTCTAATTTTGCTTTATTCTTCTCTGTCTCTCATTCTTTCTTTCTCTCACTTTCTCTCGCTAAAGGATTTTAGTCTGAGGCTGGCTAAAGGTTTATCAATTTTTTTTTTATCTTTTCAGAGAAACAGCTCCTGGTTTCATTGATGTTCTCCATTGGTTTTTGTTTGTTTTGTTTTTTTAGTTTCTCTTCCATTTATTTCTACTAAATTTATTTATTTATTTATTCTCTTCCATTTATTTCTAATCTTTATTATTTCCTTCTTTCTACTGGTTTGGGGTTTTGTTTGTTCTTTCTCTAGCTCTTTTTGGTGTAAAGTTAAGTTGCTTATTTGAGATTTTTCTAGCATCTTAAGCTAGGTGTGTATAGCTATTAACTTCCCTTTTAGAATACCTTTTGTTGCATCTCTAAAATTTTGGACCATTGTGTTTTCATTTTTATTTGTCTTTATGTCTTTTTTATTTTCTTCTTGATTTCTTGATCCATTTGTTGTTTAGTAGCATATTATTTAACCTCATCATACTTCTGTTCTTTCTAGATTTTTTTCTTGTGGTCAATTGCTACTTTCACAGCTTTGTGGTGGGAAAAGTTGCGTAGTATGACTTCAATCTTTTTGAATTTGTTGAGACTTGTTTTGTAGGCTAAATTGTGATCTAACCACTAGAATGTTCCATGTGCACTTGGAATGGAGGTGTATTTTGCTGTTCCAGGATGGAATGTTCTGACTATATCTGCTAGTTCCATCTTGTCCAATGTGTTATTCAAAGCCACACTTTCTTGGTTGATCTTCTGATTGGGTTATCTATCCATTGAGGTAAGTGTGGTGTTAAAATCTCCTACTGTTATTGTATTATTTCTTTTATGTTTAATGTTGGTTACCTTATGTATTTGAGTGCTCCCAGATTGTGTGCATAAATATTTACAATCATTATATCTTCTTTTTGGATTGTTACCTTTATGATTATATAGTGTCCTTCTTTGTCTCTTATTCCAGTCTTTGTATTAAAGTCTACTACTTCCAATGTCAGTATTGCCATCTCATCCTTCCTTTAACTTCCATTTGTATGACAAATGTATTTCCATCCCTTCATTTTCAATTCACATGTATTTTTAGTTCTGAAGTGAATCTCCTATAGCAGCATGTAGATAGGTCTTGCTTTTTTATCCATTCCTTGTTACTTGTGTCTTTTGATTGGAGTGTTTAGCTCATTTCCATTCAAGGTAATTATTGATAGGTATATACCTATTGCCATTTTGTTAATTGTTCTCTCGTTGTTTTTGTAGTTGTTCTCTGTTCATTTCTTCTCTTGCTCTCTTCTCTCACTGTTTTCTTGCTTTCTTTAGTAATACACTTGATTACTTTCTTTTTATTTTTTGCATGTCTATTATGGCTTTTTGATTTGTGGCTACCATTCAGTTTATATATAATATCTTAGGCATGTGGCAGTCTATATAAAGTTGATGGTTGCTTAAGTTTGAACCCATGCTTTACCCCTATCCTTTCCCACATTGAAAAAAAAATTATTTATTTCTTTGACTGAGAGAGGGAGAGAGAAACAGAACAAGCAGGGGGAACAACAGAGGGAGAGGGAGAAGCAGACTTTCTAGTGAGCAAGAAACCCAATGTGGGGCTTGATCCCAGGGATCATGACCTGAGCCAAAGTCAGATCTTTAATCAGCTGAGGCACCCAGATGTCCCCCTTTCCTCACATTTTAATATATGGCATCATACTATATATCATTTTCTTTTGTGAATCTTTTTCACATATTTTTATAGACATACTTAATTTTACTGCTTTTGTGCTTCCTACTTTACTTACGCCTGCTTACGGTTTACCCTTTCTATTCAGAGTCCTCTTAACCTTTCTTTTATAAGGCTATTTAGTAGTGATAAATTCCTTTAATTCTTCTTTGTCTGAGAAACTTTATATCTCCTTCTACTCTGAATGATAGACTTTCTCTATAGAGTATTCTTGGTTGCAGGTTTTACTCTTTCAGCACTTCAATATTACCATGCCACTCTCTTCAGGCCTGAAAACATTCTGATAAGAAACATCTGGTAGCCTTTTGGAGTTTCCCTTGTAGGTAACTGTTTTTATTTTCTCTTTCTCCTTTTTATATTTTCTATCACTACTTTTTGCCATTTGAATTACTATGTGTCTTGGTGTGGACCTCAGGTTGATTTTGCTGTGGACTCTCTTACTGGATCTGGATTTCTGATTCCTTCCCCACATTTGGAAAATTTTCAGCTATTATTTTTTTTTAATATATTTGCTGCCTCCCCTTTTCCCTCTCCTCTTTCTGGTATCCATATAATGTGAATGTTATTATTCTTGATTGTGTCCTTGAGGTCCCTTTATATGCACTTTTTTTCTTTCTTCCCGCTTGTCTTCTGTTCAGCTTGACTGCTTTGATTAGTCTGTCATCAAGGTCACTAATCTATTCTTCTGCTCTCTATTGTCTACTATTTATTTCATCTAGTGTATTTTTAATTGCAGTTTGAAAGTTCCCCACCTCTGATTCGTTCCTTTTATGTTTTCTACCTCTTTGTTGAGGGTCTCCCTGTGGTCCTCCACTCTGCTTAGCCCAATGAGTACCTTTATGACCATTACTTTAAATTCGCTGTTAGGTGTATTATTTCTTTCTGTTGTATTTTGTTCTTGTCCTGTTCTTGCATTTGGGGCATGTTCCTCTGTCTCATTTTGTCTAATTCTGTGTTGTTACTATGTATCATGAAAGTAGGTTATGTCTCCTGCTCTCAAAATTAGTGGCCTTATGAAGAGGTCCCATGGTGTCCTGTAGTGTAATGTCCCCTGTTTCCAGAATCTGGTGCCTCATATGGTCCCCTATGTGTGTTTTGTTAGCCCCACTACTGTGGCTGAGCTGCATTTGCCTTCAATCCAGGCATCTGCAATGGTCTCCTCTGCCTACTGTGCACCTTGTTGGGTTCATGTGTTATTTGTGGGCCAGTGCGTAGCGTCTTTTGGCTTGAGAGTTAGGGCTGTTGTTTGCCAGAAATGCAGTATCACCAAGCAGCAGAGTGCTTTTCCTGTGTTGTCCCCTGAGAAGCTTTAGTCGGTGGTCAAGTCCTGCAGTGAAACATGATTTCTGCCCCTTCTCCATTACTAGAGTTGCACTTGGACTGGGGCGTGTGTGTGTGTGTGTGTGTGTGTGTGTGTGAGTGTTTATTTTCCCCACTTTCTAAGGTAGGAGTCACTTTGAAGTGGTGCTGGCCCCTTTTGGGACTGCTTGTACGCTGCTGGTTTGTGGCTCTTCCTTGGATAGACTCTGGCCAAAGATGTATTAAAGGGCTAATCTGCAGGAGAATGCAGGGTTAGGGTGCACAGGGTCATGAATTTCATGCTGATCTACTGTGGAAGGAGGCGGGCAGCAGCCCAAGAAAATGCCTACATAGGCTGGCCAAGTTGGGAGGGGTAGATCTCCAGAAGCTCACCAGGGTGGGGTGTGTTGTTCCCCAGCTAGGTAGAAAGCTGTCTCCTGCAGTGTCCCTGGACCTAGCCTTGGTGTATCTCAGCAGGTGTCCATTGATCTGGGGTCCCCTGTCTCAGCAAGGGCTGCTTGTTATGCCTCCTCTTTAAGGGTGGGAAGCTATTTTCCTCTTGTTTTCCAGCTTTCCCAGAGCCAAGCACCAACCGAATTTTAAACTTCCAGGTGCTAAACACCACTGATTTAAGAACTCATGTAGCCGGGCTCCTCCAGTCTCAAAGCCAAATGTTAAGGAGATTCATCTTCCCTCTATAGGTACCCTATGTCTGCAGGGTTTGTGTGGGGATCTGCACCTCTCCCCGCTCTGTACCACCATGTCCCACCCTTTCATGAACAGTCTCATGAACAGTTAGGCTCCTAACTGTTTCCCCACACCTCCTACTCCCTTTTACATGGCCTCTTCTCTACATTTACATGTGGAAAGTCTGTTCTTCTAGTCTTCCAGTCATTTTCGAGGTTATTTACACTAATGTGGCTGTTATCTAGTTGTGTCCATGGGAGGTGAGCTTAGGATCCTCCTACTCTGTCATATTCCCCAGAAGTTCCTCAATTATGATTTACATTAATCAACTCTATAAATTTTATTCATTCTTGCATTTTGAGGTTAAGGTGACTTTGTTGTATATTGTTCCTTGAATATTTTCTTAAGGATTTTGCATTGATATTCATAAATTATATTTTCTTCATTAATGTAACCTTTATTGTTGTTGTAAGTCAATGTTATAGTAGTTTAAAGCAGAGAGCTGAGAGTCTTCTTTATATTTCCCTGATCTAGAATAGTTTGAAAGAAAGTGGCTTTATTTGTTTTTTAAAGGATTGATAGAATTCTCTTGCCAAATCATCTAAACTCACTGCTTTTGGGGATCTGTTAACACTAACATTTTTTGTATATCCTCTAGAGTAATTGATTTTTAAGTTTCATTTCTTATATAATTTTTGCAATTAATGTAATGTAATGTAATGTAATGAAGAAAATAATCTCTCAGATTTTAAGAGTCACATCAAGTTCAGTCTTAGGATTCCTAAAGGTTTTCCCTTTTTAAATTCTTCAGATTGTTTATTTGTGCTTTCTTGTTTGTTGAAATTAGGCTAGGTAATAGTTGATGTCTGTATGTCTGTATGTACTGAAATTCATAGACTTATCATTACTATCATTTTTACTTTTCTATCTTTTTTAGTTTGTGCTTTACAATTCCTCCCATTATTCTTGGCTTTCTTTATTTATATATTTTCTTTTATTTATTTATTTATTTATTTATTTATTTATTTATTATTTTTTTAATAATTTTTTTATTTTTTATAAACATATATTTTTTATCCCCAGGGGTACAGGTCTGTGAATCACCAGGTTTACACCCTTCACAGCACTCACCAAAGCACATACCCTCCCCAATGTCCATAATCCCACCCCTTCTCCCAATCCCCTCCCCCCAGCAACCCTCAGTTTGTTTTGTGAGATTAAGAGTCACTTATGGTTTGTCTCCCTCCCAATCCCATCTTGTTTCATTTATTCTTCTCCTACCCACTTAAGCCCCCATGTTGCATCACCACTTCCTCATATCAGGGAGATCATATGATAGTTGTCTTTCTCTGCTTGACTTATTTCGCTATTTATTTTCAGCATAACAGTATTCATTATTTTTGCACCACACCCAGTGCTCCATGCAATCCATGCCCTCTATAATACCCACCACCTGGTACCCCAACCTCCCAGCCCCACCCCTTCAAAACCTTCATTGTTTTTCAGAGTCCATAGTCTCTCATGGTTCATGACAATTTCTAACTCCCTTATCCTCTCTAACATCCCATGTCCTCCATGCTTTTTGTTATGCTCCACAAATAAGTGAAACCATATGATAATTGACTCTCTCTGCTTGATTTATTTCACTCCGCATAATCTCTTCCAGTCCCGTCCATGTTGCTACAAAAGTTGGTATTCATCCTTTCTGATGGAGGCATAATATTCCATAGTGTATATGGACCACATCTTCCTTATCCATTCCTCTGTTGAAGGGCATCTTGGTTCCACAGTTTGGCGACCATGACCATTGCTGCTATAAACATTGGGGTACAGTTGGCCCTTCTTTTCACTACATCTGTATCTTTGAGGTAAATACCCAGTAGTGCAATGGCAGGGTCATAGGGAAGTTCTATTTTTAATATCTTGAGGAATCTCCACATTGTTCTCCAAAGTGGCTGCACCAACTTGTGTCCCCACCAACAATGTAAGAGGATTCCCCTTTCTCTACATCCCCTCCAACACATGTTGTTTCCTCTCTTGCTAATTTTGGCCATTCTAACTGGTGTAAGTTGGTATCTCAATGTGGTTTTAATTTGAATCTCCCTGATGGCTCGTGATGATGAACAGTTTTTTATGTGACTGACAGCCATTTGTTATTTCTTCATTAGAGAAGTGTCTGTTCATATCTTCTGCCCATTTTCTGATAGTATTATCAGATTTGTGCATGTGGAGTTTGAGGAGTTCTTTATAGATCATGGATAGCAACCTTTTGTCTGTACTGTCATTTGGAAATATCTTCTCCCATTACATGGGTTGCCTCTTTGTTTTCTTGACTGTTTCCTTTGCTGTGCAGAAGCTTTTGATTTCGAGGAAGTCCAAAAAGTTTATTTTGGCTTTTGATTCCTTTGCCTTTGGAGACATATCTTGAAAGAAGTTGCTGGGGCTGATATCTAAGAGATTACTGCCTATGTTATCCTCTAGGATTCTGATGGATCCCTGTCTCACATTGAGGTCTTTTATCCATTTTGAGTTCATCTTTGTGTATGGTGTAATTGAATGGTTGAGTTTCATTTTTCTATATACAGCTTTCCAGTTTTCCCATCACCATTTATTGAAGAGACTGTCTTTTTTCCACTGTATATTTTTTCCAGTTAGTTGAAAATTATTTGACCATAGAGTTGAGGGTCCATATCTGGGCTCTTTACTCTGTTCCACTTGTCTATGTGTCTGTTTTTATCCCAGTACCGTGTGTCTTGGTGATCACAGCTTTGTTGTAAAGCTTGAAATCAGATAATGTGATGCCCCCCATTTTTTTTTCAACATTTCCTTAACGATTCGGGGTCTCTTCTGATTCCATACGAATTTTTGGATTCTTTGCTCCAGCTTTTTGAAGAATACCGGTGGAATTTTGATCGGAATGGCATTAAAAGTATAGATTGCGATAGGTAGTATAGACATTTTAACAATGTTTTTTCTTCTGATCCAAGAGCATGGAATGGTCTTCCATATTTTTGTGTCTTCTTCAATTTCTTTCATGAGTGTTCTGTAGTTCCTTGAGTACAGATCCTTTACCTCTTTGGTGAGGTTGATTCCCAGGTATCTTATGGTTCTTGGTGCACTAGTAAATGGATTCGATTCTCTAATTTCCCTTTCTGTATTTTCATTGTTAGTGTATAAGAAAGCCATTAATTCTGTACATTGACTTTGTATCCTGCCACGTTGCTGAATTGCTGTATGAGTTCTAGTAGTTTTGGGGTGGAGACTTTTGGGCTTTCTATGTAAAGAATCATGTCAAGGGGGGAGAAGATGGCGGAGAAGTAGGAGGAGGTACCTTTTCAACCTGTACCCTAAATGAGCTGATTACCTACCAAAGAACTCCGATCACCCATGATATCAGCCTGAGATCAGAATTATACATGTCTGGATCTCTACAGGGGCAGAAGACACCAGTGGGCAGGTAAAGCAGAGAATGAATGGTGTACTGATATGGGAAGATAAACAAAAGGGGGAGGGAGCCACCAGAGTCGACCAGTTGGAAAGTAATACTCCAAAATGAGCGATAGTGCCCTGTGTCTGGGGACCAGCATTAACTTGGAGACTGGTTGAAAGCACTCAAAAAGAGCAAAGGATTGCAGGGGGGAAATTGTAGGAATCGGGGTGCCTAGGGACAGGGGCTTAAGTCCCTGGTCCCAGACAGCCTCCCCTGGCACTGAGCCAGAGAGAGTCCAGTGGAGAAACCACGTCTTGGTCCCTAAGCTACCAGCGCACCCGAGAGTGCATGTGTTCTGGCTCCTGTGAGGGGATGGGAGCCACACCGGACAGCGGAACACGCGATTCCTGCTACAGAGCTTGAGATACACGAGCACGCATCCCTCATAATACTCTGAAAGAGTTACAAAGGCCCAGATGGTGCTCTTTGACCCATGCCATTTATTCAGAGCCTAAGACCCACGTCCCAGTCTCTCCCCTAACAGAGGTGAGCAAAAGCCCAGCCTGGTGCTTTTGGACCTGCACCTGTTCTCAAAGCTTGAGATCTGTGCATGACCCAGAGCCTCCCCTCAAAGAAGTGGGCGCAAGCCAAGTGCTCTTAGACCCAGAAAGACCAGGCACTCCCAGCCCATGCCAGCGGAAATTCTCAGTGTGCGATTGCTGATTGGATCCTCTCTGGTGGTCTGGAGCTTCCCAGACAGCCGCCACTGCCTTGGCTCTGGGTACAAGCAAAAGGTCCTGTGTCCTCAGGGACCACAACTTGAAACCCGCTCTGCCAGTGGCCAAGGGGGAACTTATTTGGGCTCTGCAGCCAGACTGAGGCTTCTCTCTGAGAGGGAGGTCTGGGTGCAGTTTGTTTTCCTCTAAAACTATAAAAAGCATCAAAAGAAGTCAAAGTGAGAGAAATACAAAGTGAACAAGCATAAAAATGCCAGTGAACAGATACAAAGTGAACAAGCATAAAAATGCCAGTGAACAGAAGCCTGAAAAAAAAAACAGTTTCCTCAGAGACCACCCCCTTGAGGGGGGGTGGGAGGATTTAACTCATGGAACATCATTGACTGAAAACCCATGTGGCAGGCACCTCCCCCAGAAAACAAACCAAGAAAGGGGGAAAAAAAAGGAAAAGAGAACAATCACCACTACTTCATAGGAAAGCTTTTATTTTTTACTCGTTCCCACAATACTGGTTTTTTTTTTTTTTAATATAGATATATTTTTTTAACTATTTACCATCACAGTGAGTGGTACAACATCAAATTCCATAATAACCTTCTAACCTGAACTTTTTGATACACACACCTACGTTTTTCCTTTATTTTCTATTTGTTGATTTTTTTTAAATTTTAATTTAGTTCATTCCTTTTTATTTTTATTTTCTAATATTAATATAGAGTTAAACTTCAAAGTAATCTCATTTTCCCCAATCATTACTACCCCTATAGGTAAACCAATTTTTAATCCTCCTTTGTCATAGGAAAGCTGAGTCCTTTAACAAAGATATTAAGATATATCCAGGAAGAATCAAAACAACCTTCCTCACTCACACTGAAAATTTATAACCACTCTCCCATCTTTTTTTTTTTTTTCCACCACTGTTTCTGTGTTTTTGTGTCTGTTCTGATAGTATGTAAATCTTACACTTGGGGTTCTTTTGGACGAGGTTCTTCCTTTATTTGCATACATGTATATACATTTTTTCTCTTGTCATATAATTTTATCCGTCTTTTTGTTAGTCTGTTTTTCTTTGTTTACTTCATAAATCTTACCTTGGTGCGATTTGGGCTGAACATTCTCTTTCATCTTCCCTTTCTTTCCTGTCTCTCTCTCTCTTTTTCTTTTCCTTTTATTTTGTCTCTCATGTGGGTGGGGAATCCTGATTGCTCAGAAGTGTTCCAGGGTGCACCTTGACTGTACCACGGTGTATACATCCAGCTACATCTGTTCAGTCATCTCTCACCAAAATGACTAGGAGGAGGAATGCCCAACAGAAGAAAAATACATAGGATGGACCTTCTGCAACAGAACTAATGGCTACAAATGTAGACAATATATCAGAAAGAAAATTCAGGCTAACAATTATCCAGGCAATAGCTAGGTTGGAGAAAGCCATGGATGACCAAACGGAATTGATTAGAACTGAACTGAAAACGACCAGAGATCATGTTTTCAATATTAGGAAGAGCTGAAAGCTATCAGTGGTGAGCTTCACAATGTGCTCAATGAGTTCCAATCTAATCTAAATTCTGTCAACGCTAGAGTAACTGAAACAGAAGATAGAATTAGTGATCTGGAGGACAAACAGAGAGAAAGGATCAGGAGGAATCCTTGAACAAACAGCTTAGAAATCACGAAAACAGAATCAGGGAATTAAATGAAGCGATGAAACTTTCCAACATCAGAATTATTGGAATCCCTGAAGGGGAGGAGAAAGAAAGAAGTCTAGAAGATATAGTGGAACAATTTTTCATGAAAATTTTCCCAGTCTCACGAATGGAACCAGCGTTCATGTACTAGAGGCTGAATGGTCTCCACCCAAGATTATACATTCCAAAAAAACATCATGACACCTGATAGTCAAATTGAGGAATAATAATTGTAGATAAAATCTCTTGAAAGCCACTAGGACACAGAGGCTCCTTACTTACAGAGGAGAGCCCATCGGAATAAAGTCAGACCTGTCCACAGAGACCTGGCAAGCCAGAAAGGGCTGGCAAGATATATTCAGGGCACTGAATGAGAATAACATGCAGCAAAGAATACTTTATCCAGCAAGACTGACATTCAAAATGGATGGAGAGTTAAAGAGTTTCCAAGACAGGCAAGGCAACCACTAAGATGATACTGCAGGAAACATTAAGGAGGGATTCTATTAAAGAGGAAAAATCCTAAGAATAGCATCGAACAGAAATATAGAGATAATCTACAGAAAGAAAGAATTCAAAGGTAACATGATGTCAATAAAAACGTATATATCAATAATCATTCTCAATGTTAATGGCCTAAATGTGCCCATAAAACAGCACAGGGTTGCAGATTGGATAAAATGAAAGGACCCATCCATATGTTGTCTACAAGAGACCCATTTTGAAGCTAAAGATACATCCAGACTGAAAGTGAAGGCATGGAGAAGCATCTTTCATGCCAATTGGCCTCAAAAGAAGGCTGGGGTAGTGATTCTCATATCAGATAAGTTAGATTCTAAACTAAACACTGTAGTCTTTATATTTCTCCTTGCCAAGTCTCTGTGGACAAGACTGACATTATTCTGATGGGCTTTCCTTTGTACGTCAGTGTCTTCTTTGTCCTAACTGCTTTCAAGAGGTACTGCCTATAATTATAATCCTTCATTCTTACTATTAAGTGTCTCGAGGACTTTTGAGGATCTATAATCTTGGGGGGAATCCTTTAAGCCTCTAGTACATGAGATTTGGAAAATTTTCATGAAGATCTTGTTCCACTATATCTTCTAGACTTCTTTCTTTCTCCTCCCCTTCAGGGATTCCAATAATTCTGACGTTGGAACATTTCATGGCATCATTTATTTCCCTGATTCTGTTTTCATGGTTTCTAAGCTGTTTGTTCCAGCCTTCCTCCTGATCCTTTCTCTCTATCCTTTTGTCCTCCAGATTACTAATTCTATCTTCTGTTTCAGTTACTCTAGCATTGACAGAATTCAGATTAGATTGGAACTCATTGAGAGCATTGTAAAGCTCATTGCTGTTAGCTTTCAGCTCTTCCTAATATTGAAAACATGATGTCTGGTCGCTTTCATTTTGGCCCTAATCAATTACATTTGGTCATTCATGGCTTTCTCCAACCTAGCTATTGCTTGGATAATTGTTGGCCTGAATTCTCTTTCTGACATATTGTCTATGTTGATAGCCGTTAGTTCTGTTGCAGAAGGTCCATCCTCTGTATTTTTCTTCTGTTGGGCATTCCTCCTCCTAGTCATTTTGGTGAGAGATGGCTGAACAGGTGTAGCTGGATGTATCCACTGTGGTGCAGTCAAGGTGCACCCTGGAACACTCTGAGCAATCAGAGTTCCCTTCCCAAATGAGAAGAAAAAGAAAAGGAAAAGAAAAAAGAGAGAGAGAGAGAGATAGGAACAAAAGGTGAGATAAAAGAGAAGGTTCATCCCAAATGGGCCCCAAGGTAATATTTATGATATATCTAAACAAACACAAACAAAAAGCCTGATAGAAGTATATGACAAAAGAATATATTATATATATATATATATATATATATATATATATATGCAAATAAAGGAAGAACCTCGTCAAAAAGAACCCAAGTGTAAAATTTATATACTATCAGGACAAACACAAAAACACAGAAATACTGATGGAAGAAAAAGATGGGAGAGTGGTTGTAAATTCTCAGTGTGTGTGAGGAAGGTTGTTTGGATTCTTCCTGGATGTATCTTGATATCTTTGTTAAAGGACTCAACGTTCCTAAGATCAAGTGCTATATGGAATTGGTTTACCTATAGGGGTGGCATTGATTGGAGAAAGGGGATTACCTTGAAGTTTAACTCTATATGAATATTAGAATATAAAAATTTAAAAAGGAATAAACTAGACTATACTAAACTAAAACTAAAAGAAAAGAAATTTACAATATAGAAATGCAAAGAAAAACACAGGTATATGTATTAAAATTTCAGGTTAGAAGGTTATTATGGAATTTGATGTACTGGACATCTCACTGTGATGGTAAGTAGGTTAAAAATTATCTATATAATAATTAAAAAATCTATATAAAAAGTGAGCCAGAATAGTGGGAACGAATTAATAATAAAAATTGTCCTATGACGTGGGGGTGGTTGTTCTCTTGTTGTCTTTTTTTTTTCCCCCTTTCCTCGTTGGTTTTCTGGGGTAGTGGCCTGCCACGTCAGTTTTCAGTCAATGATGTTCTCTGAGTTAAGTCCTCCCACCCCCCTCAAGGGAGGGCTCTGAGGAAACAGGTTTTTTCAGGCTTTTGTTCTCTGGAGATTTTTATATTTGTTCACTTTTTTTTTTTTTTCCTCTCGCCTTGACCACTTTTGATGGTTTTTGTAGGTTTAGAGGAAAGCAAACTGCACCCTGACCTCCCTCTCACAGACAATCCTCAGTCGGGCTTCAGAGCCCAAATAAATCCCCCCCTTGGCCGCTGGCACAGCTGGTTCCCAGTTGCGGCCCCTGGGGACTCAGGATTTTTTGCTTGCACCCAAAACCATGGCAGCGGTGGCTGTCTGGGTAGCTCCAGACTGCCAGAGAAATTCCAAGCAGTGATCTCACACTGCGTTTTTCCCCTGGCCAAGGCTGGGAGTGCCTGGTCTTTCTGGGTCTGAGAGCACCGGGCTTGCACCTGTGCACACCACTCTCTGGGGAGGGTGCGGGGCACGACTCTGATGGCATGGCAGTGCACTCGCGTGGGGACTGCAAAAAGGCTGAGCTTCTGTTGGCTGGTGAGACTCCCAGCCCCTCATGGGAGCCGGGTGCCATGTGCTCTCAGGCACATTGGTGGTTCAGGGACCAAGACCTGGTTTCTCTGCCACACTCTCTCTGGCTCTGCACCAAAGGTGGGTGTCCTGGGTCTGGGGACTTAAGCCCCTGACCCTAACACCCCAATTCCCGAAATTTCCCCCACGTGATCCTTTGCTCTTTTGAGTGCTTTCTACCAGACTCCCAAGTTAATGCTGGTCCCCAGGTGCTGGTCACTCTCGTATTGGGATATTACTTTCCAATGGGTCACCTCTGGTGGCTTCCCCCACCCTTTTGTTTATCTTCCAATATCAGTCTGACTTTCCCACTCCACTTTACCTGCCCACTGGCATCTTCTGCTCCAGTAGAGATCCAGACGTGTATAATTCTGATCTCACGCTGATTTTATGGGTGATTGGAGTTCTTTTGAAGATAATCAGCTCACTTTAGGGTCCAGGTTGAAACGGTGCCAGGGTTTTTTCTTCTAAAAAAAATTTGGGTTATAACTTTTCTAAGATCAGAATGTATCCTAAATCTAGCACAGGGCTTTGTTATAGTCCCCAGACTGACCAAATTCTCTCCGGTTTATTTTTCTTTATTCTCCCAACCAACTTATCTTATTAACTCATTTATTAGTAATTTTAAAAATTCGTCTTTATAGTCATATATCATCCCTTTATTGTGTTTACCCCTACATATGTTTTTCATTCCTTAAAATTTTGTGAGATAGGTTCTTCTAAGAGACCAAAATACTCCCAAAATTAAGTGGGTGATCCTGTTCTATTCACCAGTCTAATATATATATACATATATACATATATATGTATATATGTATATATATATTTATTTATATATTTTTCTTCTCTTTTTCTGAACTTCTTTTTAACCCTTTTGGTTCCCCCCAATGATTTGGGGTATCTTCTGATTTGGTTAAAGCTCGTTTTCCTGGGGTCTTTGTCAATATTTCAGTACTTTATTCGCTCCTTCATATAATTTTAGCTGGATAAAATGACAAGGTGGAAACACTCACAAAAAAAAGAACAAGAGGCAGTGCCAAATTCCAGGGACTTAATCAATATGCACATTGGTAATATATCAGACCTAGAGTTCAGAATGATGATTCTTAAGGTGCTAGCCAGGCTCGAAAATGGTATGGAAGATATTAGAGAAACACTGTCCTTAGAAATAAAAGCCCTTTCTGGAGAAATAAAAGAACAAAAATATACCCAAGTTGAAATTTTAAAAAAGCTATTAATAAGGTGCATAAAAAATGAAGGCTCTTACTACTAGTATAAATGAGACAGAAGAGATAATTAGTGATATAGAAGACCAAATGACAGAGAATAAAGAAGCTGAGCAAAAGAGAGACAAACAACTACTGCACCACAAGGGGAGAATTCGTCAGATAAGTGATACCATAAGACAAAACATTAGAATAATTGGGATTTCAGAAAAAGAAGAAAGAGGGGAGCAGAAGGTATATTGGAGATAATTATTGTAGAGAATTTCCCTAATATGGCAAAGGGAACAAGAATCAAAAACCAGGAGGCACAGAGAACCTCCCTCAAAATCAATAAATCAATAAGAATAGTTCCACACCCTGTCATCTATTAGTAAAATTTACTAGTCTTAGTGACAAAGAAAAAAATCCTGAAAGCAGCCTGGGACAAGAAGTCTTAACACACAGTGGTAAAAATATTATATTGGCAGTGGACTTACCCACAGAGACCTGGCAGGCTAGAAAGAACTGGCATGATATATTCACAGGACTAAATGAGAAAAACATGCAGCCAAGAATACTCTATCCAGCTAGGTTATCATTGAAAGTAGAAGGAGAGATAAAAAGCTTCCAGGATAAACAAAAACTAAAAGACTTTGTAAACACCAAACCAGCTCTATAGGAAATATTGAAATGGGCCCTCTAAGCAAATCTAGAGCCTAAAAGTAGTAGATCAGAAAGGAACAGAGTTAATATGCAGTAGCAGTCACCTTATAGGCAATATAATGGCACTAAATTTATATCACTCAATAGTTACCCTGAATGTAAATGGGCTAAATGCCCAAATCAAAATACACAGGTTATCATAATGGATTAAAAAAAATCCATCCATATGTTGTCTACAAGAAACTCATTTTACACCCAACGACACCTCCAGATTTAAAGTGAGGGGGTAGAAAACAATTTACCGTGGTAATGGACATCAAAAGAAAGCTGGGGTGGCAATGCTTAGATCAATTAGATTTCAAGAAAAAGAATATAATAAGAGATGAAGAAGGACACTATATCATACTCAAAGTATGCATCCAACAATATGATCTATCAATTTTAAATATCTATGCCTCTAACATGGGAACAGCCAACTAGAGAAACCAATTAATAACAAAATCAAAGAAATTAACTGACATTAACACTCTGCCCACTGAAATGGACAGATCATCCAAGAAAAAGTTCAACAAGGAAATAAAGCCCTTCAATGACACACTGGACCAGATGGACATCACAGATATACTCAGAACATTCCATCCCAAAGCAACAGAATACACATTCTTCTTTAGTGCACATGGAACATTCTCCAGAATAAATCACATCTTGGGTCATACATCAGATCTCTACTGGTATCAAAAGCCTGAGATCATTCCCTACATATTTTCAGACCACAATGTTCTGAACCTAGAACTCAATCACAAGAGGAAATTTGGAAAGAACCCAAATACATGGAGACAAAAGAGCATCCTTCTAAAGAATGAATGGGTCAACCAGGAAATTAAAGAATTTTTAAAAAATTCATAAAAACAAATGACATTGAAAACACAATGGTTCAAAATCTGTAGGACACAGCAAAGGCAGGCCTGAGAGGAAAATATATAGTGGTATAAGTCTTTCTCAAGAAACAAGAAGGGTCTCATATACACAACCTCACCCTACATCTAAAGGAGCTGGAGAAAGAACAACAAAGAAAGCCTAAGCCCAGCAGGAGAAGAGAAATCATAAAGATCAGAGCAGAAATCAATGAAATAGAAACAAAAAATAAACGAACAAACAAACAAACAAAAACAGAACAAATCAATGAAACTAGGAGCTTGTTCTTTGAAAGAATTAATACGATTGATTAACTCCTGGTCAGACTTATCAAAAAGAAAAGAGAAAGGACTCAAATAAATAAAATCATTAATGAAAGAGGAGAGATCACAACCAATACCAATTAAATACAATTATAAGAACATATTGTGAGCAACAATACACCAGCAAATATGACAATCTGAAAGAAATGGATGCATTCTTAGAGACATATAAACTACCGCAACTGAACCAGGAAGAAATAGAAAACTTGAACAGACCCATAACCAGGAAAGAGAATTAAACAGTCATCAAAAATCTCCAAACAAACAAGACCCCAGAGCCAGACAGCTTCCCAGGCGAATTCTCTGAATCATGTAAAGAAGAATTAATTCCTATTCTTCTGAAACTGTTCCAAGAAATAGACATGGAAGGGAAACATCCAAACTCATTTTATGTGGCCAGCATCACCTGATCCTAAAACCATACATGGATCCCATTGAAAAAAGAGATTTACAGACCAATATCTTGATGAACACAGATGTGAAAATTATCACCAAAATACTAGCCAATAGGATCCAACAGTACATTAAAAGGATTATTCAACATGACTAAGTGGGATTTATTCCAGAGCTGCAAGTTTGGTTTAACATCTGAAATCAATGTGATACAATACATTAATAAAAGAAAGAACAAGAAACATATGATACGTTCAACAGGTGCTGAAAAAGCATTTGACAAAGTACAGCATCCCTTCTGGATGAAAACTCTTAAAAGTGTAGGGTTAGAGGGCACATACCTCAATATTATCAAAGCCATCTATGGAAAACATCGCAAAAAGTTATTCTCAATGAAGAATAACTGAGAACTTTTCTGCTAAGGTCAGGAACACAGCAGGAATGTCCATTATCACCACTGCTATTCAACATACTACTAGACGTCCTAGCCTCAGCAATCAGAAAACAAAAATAAATTAAAGGCATCCAAATTGGCAAGGAAGAAGTCAAACTATCACTCTTTGCAGACGACATGATACTATATGTGGAAAACCCAAATGACTCCACTCCAAATCTGATAGAACTTGCACAGGAATTCAATAAAGTTTCAGGATATAAAAATCAATGCACAGAAATCAGTTCCATTTCTTTACACCAACAACAAGACAGAAGAAAGAGAAATTAAGGAGTCAATCCCATTTACAATTGCATCCAAAACTATAAGATACCTAGGAATAAACCTAACCAAAGAGGCTAAGAATCTATACTCAAAAAACTATAAAGTACTCATGAAAGAAATTGAGGAAGACATAAAGAAATTGAAAAATGTTCCATGCTCATGGATTGGAAGAACAAATATTTTGAAAATATCTATGCTAGCTATTATATATCATATATATATATATATATATATATTTACATATCATATATATATATATATATATATATATATATATATATATATGATGTAATACTATGCATCTATCAAAAGAAATGAAATCTTGCCATTTGGGAGGACATGGATAGAACTAGAGGTTATTATGCTTAGTGAAATAAGTCAATCGGAGAAAGACAACTATCATTTGATCTCCCTGATATGCGGAAGGGGAAATGCAACATGGGAGATTTGGGGATTGGAAAAGAGTAAATTTAAGTAAATGTTTGAGAAAAGTTAAAGTTAAAAAGTTCTCATGGAATATGTTGTATTAAACATCTACTTGTAATGCTAAGTAGATTAAAAATTAAGATAAGAATCATGAGAATGAATTTATTATTTTTTTAATTTGTTTTTAAATTAACATATACTGGTCTATTAGCCTCAGGGGTACAGGTCTGTGAATCGCCAGGATTACACACTTCACAACACTCACCATAGCACATACCCTCCCCAATGTCCATACCTCCACCACCATCTTTTTATCCCTCTCCCCCAGCCATCCTCAGTTTGTTTTGTGACATTAAGAGTCTCTTATGGCTTTTCTCCCTCCTGATCCCATCTTGTTTCATTATTCTTTTTAATCTACTTATCATTACAATTAGATGTTTAATACAACATATTCCATGAGAACTTTTTAACTTTAACTTTTCTCAATCATTTACTTGTGTTTCTTGTCACTGCCTATAACCTTCATGGTAATCCTTTTTCACTATTTAATACTATGCCTATATGTAAACATGTTTAATTTTCATGTATCTCTGGAATGTTGAGACCTTTAGCAAAGATAACAAGATACACACAGGAAGAACTGAAATAAACTTCCTCACCCACATCAAAGGTTTATAACCACCTACCCATCTTATTCTTCTGTCAGATTTTTCTGCATATTTTTTTGTTATTGTACTATATAAATATTGTTCCTGGGGTCCATTGTGACTGGGTTTTTCTCTTCTATTTTCATTTAATTGTATTGGTCTTCTTCTTCTTTTACTCATTTTTAAGTAGATACCTTAAAAATCTTAATTTTGGGGCTTATATTTGTGAAGTTATTTCTTTTTTCTTTTCCTCTTTTTTCTCTAATTTTCCTTTCTGGTGTGTGTGTGTGTGTGTGTGTGTGTGTGTGTGTGTGTGTGTTTACTTCCGACTTCTCCAAAACATTCCAAGGTGCACACTGACTGGACTGTAGTTGGGATATTCAAATATACATCTCCTCAAAAACCTCTCACCAAAATAAGTAGTAGGAGGAACACCCAAGAGATGAAAAATTCAGAAACTGTGACCTCTGCCACAGAACTATTGGATGTGGACATAAACAATAGGTCAAGAAAGGAAAAGCAACAATTATCTAGGTAATGGCTGGGCTGGATAAGACCCTTAGTGACAACATAGGAACTCTAAAGACGGAAGTGAGGGCTGATCTGGCAGCAGTAAAAAAATGCAATTAATGAGATCCTATCTAATTGAAATACTTTTATGTCTAGGGCAACTGAGTCAGAAGAAAGAATTAGTGATATAGAAGCCAAACTGATATAAAGGTAGGATCAGGAGGAGGTCTGGAACAAACAACTTAGAAGCCATGGAAACAGAATTAGGGAAATAAATGACACCACGAAACATTCCAACATCAGAATTATTAGAATATCTTATGGGGTGGAGAAAGAGAGGAAGACTAGAAGATAGAGTTGAACAAATTCTAGATGAAAATTTCCCGTCTTGGGGATGGAGCAAGTTTTCATGTCCTAGAGGCAGAAAGGACACCCCCCCAAGATCAATGAGTGTAGAAAGTCCCCCAGACCCTTATTTGTGAAATTCATTAATCATAATTTTAGACAGGAGGTCTTAAGGGCAGCTAGGGGAAAGAGATTACTTAAGTACAATGGAAGAACCTTCAGAATAATGTTAGGCCTGTCCACAGAAACCTGGAAATCTATAAAGGCCTGGGAAGACATATCCAGGACACAATGAGAAAAACATGCAGCCAAGAATAATTTATTCATCAAGCCTGACATTCCAAATGGTTGGAGAGATAAAGAACTTCCAAGACTGGCAAGGTTTAAGAGATTATATGATGACCAAGAAGGTGCTACAGGAAATATTAAGGGGGGGATCTTTAAAAGATGAAATAATGCAAGAGTGACATAGAACAGAAATTTACAGAGACAATCTTTAGAAACGAGGACTTCACAGGCAATAGGATGTCAATAAAAACTTATCTCTCAATAATTATTCTCAAAGTGTATGGCCTAAATGATCCCATAAAACCACACAGGGTACAGACTGGATTAAGCAATAGGACCTGTCCATATGTTATCTACAAGGGAAACATGTGGAACCTACAGATGCATCTAGACAGCAAGAGAAGGAATGGGGACACATCTTCCATGCAAAGGGCCTCAAAAGAAAGATGGGTTTGTGATTCTTATACAGATAAATTAGACCTTAAGCTAAAGACTGTAGTCAAAGATAGAGAAGGTTACTACATCATTCTGAAAGGCTCTATTCTCCAAAAAGATCTAATAATTATAACTATGCCCCCAACATGGGAGCAACAATCTACATAAGCCAACGCTTAATCAAAGTAAAGAGTCATATTGATATGAATGCTTTCATTGTAGGGGATTTTTTTAATATTTTATTTATTTATCAGAGAGAGGGGAGAGAGCGAGCACAGGCAGACAGAATGGCAGGCAGAGGCAGAGGGAGAAGCAGGCTCCCCGCCGAGCAAGGACACTGATGTGGGACTCGATCCCAGGATGCTGGGATCATGACCTGAGCCGAAGGCAGCTGCTTAACCAACTGAGCCACCCAGGCGTCCCTCATTGTAGGAGATCTTAACACACCACTCTCAACGATAGACAGATCATTTAAGCAGAAATTCAAAACAGTTACAAGTGCTTTGAATGACTCATTAGACCAGATGGACTTCATAGATATATACAGAACGTTCCACCCTCAAACAACAGAATACACTTATTGAGCACACCTCAAAATTTCTCCGGAATAAACCACATACTAGGTCCCAAGTCAGAGCTCAACTGATACCAAAAGATTGAGATTACTCCCTGCATATTCTCAGACCACAATGCTTTGAAACTGGAACCCATCCGCAAGAAGACGTTTGGAAGGAATTCAAACACGTGGAAGGTAAGGAATATCTTCCTCAATAATGTCTGGATCAACCAGGAAATCAAAGAACTTCAATAATTCATGGAGCCAATGAGAATGGTGACACCTCAGTCTGAAATCTATGAGATACGGCAAAGGCAGTCCTTAGTCTTAAGTCCTAAGGGGGAAATACGTAGCCATGCAAGCCTTACAATAAACAAACAAACAAACAAACAAATAAAACAATTGAAAACCCCAAATACACCAACTCCCCTGACTACAACTGGAAAGTCAACAAAAATTAAGCCCAACCCACACAAAGGCAGGGAAAGAATCAAGATTAAAGCAGAGATCAATGAGTCAGAAACAGGAGATAGAGTAGAACACATCAATGAAACTAAAAGCTGATTCTTTGACAGAATTAATAAGACTGATAAACCACTGGCTTAACTATCCCAAAAGAAAAGAGAGAGGTCTCAAATTAATATAATTATGGATGAAAGGGGAGTGACCACAACTCACACTGAGGAAATAGAAACGATCATTCGAAATTATCATCAACAACTATATGCCAATAAGTTAAGCATTTGAGAAGAAATGGAAAATTACCCAGCCTTTCAAAGGGATATGAATTTTGTCCTTTGGAGTGCATATGGACCCAGAGAGCAGATACTAATGTGAAATAGGTAAGGCATGGAAGACAAACACTATAGGATTTCACTCCTGTCTGGATTCTGAAAAGCAAAACAAATGAATAAACAAACACAAGCAGAATCAGAATGACAATATAGATAACAAACAGATAGTTCTCAGAAGTGAGGTGAGTGGGGCATGGAAGAAATATGTAAAGAGGTGTAGGAGACATATTCTTCCCATTTTGCGTTGGGTAAGTCATGGGGATGACAGGCATAGCATAGGGAATATGATTGATTGTACTGGAATGGTGTCTGTGGTGACGGATGGCAGCTACAATTGTCATCTTTATAATAAAAGGTAAAAACTTGTCCAATCATTATAATGTTCATCTGACATTAACAAAATATTGAATGTCAACTATGCTTCAAAAAAAAAAATGAGTGAGGAAGTATACATATGTAATAGGAATGGGTTTGTCTGAGAGTGAGAGAAACCCAAAGACACTCCAGCTGGAATTATCCTCACTCAACCAGTCTAGGGGCAAAAGACAACTGGTCTCTTGGGGAGACCCCACTCTTTACTTTTGTTGTAATTTACATCCAGTTCACTTCTTTGCAGATTTCTGTTTCATCTTTTGTTACCAGCTTCTTCCTGTGTGCCGCTTGGTTGGTGTTCAGTCCCAAGCCACATGCTTTTCTCTTCATGGTCCACACGGGAAAGCCCATTTACTCCGGTTTTCTGAGAGGACCTCTCTGCTCTTATTCTTCTCTCCCCTGAGCTCTAGAGCCTGTGTATCTGTGCAAGGATGAGATGGCTCCATCTGGCAGCTCACTATTTCAACAAGTAATTTATGCGAACTTCATATGTGCTGCTGGGGAAGAGCTATGGAATGCCCCTGAAAACTTTTATTTATTTATTTATTTTCAGTTTCAGGGGTACAATTTAGTGATGTATCAGTTACATATAATACATAGTACTCATTTCATCAAATGCTCTCCATAATGCCCATCACCCAGTTACCCCATGTCCCAGCTACCTCCTCTCCAGCAACCCTCAGTTTGTTCCCTAGTGTTGAGTCCCTTATGCTTTGCCTCCCTCTCTATATGTATCTTCTTTTAATTTTTCTCACGCTCCCCTACATTAATTGTTTTTGTCTCTTACATTACATTTATGATAGAAATCATATGGCATATGGCTTTCTGTAACTGATATCTTTCCCTTAGAATATACCCACTAGTTCCATCCTCATCCTTACAAATGACAAGATTTCAGCTTTTTGGTGGCTGATTCATATTACATTGCATCTATGTACCACATCTTATATATACAGACTTTTATAAGTTCTGCTTTTGCAACCAGCTGTTTATAATACTTTGTGGTGTATCTTCCTTAAGCAGACACCCTTCCCTCCATGGTATCGTCAGCTGTACCAAACCAGATTCAATTTTCCATCCTCCTACCTTCCAAATAGCAGTCATATTTCCTCTTGTAGCTTTGAAACATTTATATGATCACACATTTGATTGATTTCTTGAGTGTCCAGGATGATTTGAAAAGTATTTACTTGTATTCGAGGGAGGAGTGAAATTTAACTCACCCCCCCCCCCAGAATTTTCTGATTCAGTGCAGGACGTGAAGACAATGAACATGGTGATGGGGTGAATTTTGTTGTCCCCCATCTATGGGAGCAGAATGACACCATGATATTGGCAAGCAGATACTTAGTGGTAACACAGTTTCATCCCTTCTAGGTTGAGGTTTATTGTGGGAAGATGTACTAAACATAATGCCTACCATTTTCTTCATGTATGTTTAAGCTTTGATGGAAGAGCTGAGAGTCGCTTGTTTTCAAATGATATGTTGTCTGACTTAGGTAAACACTGAGCTTTCATGGGGTCTAATGACCCATGTCTTCATTAATGTCCATCTCAGTGTTTTAATTAATGGAGCCTTTGTGTGGCAAATTTACATTTGTAGAGTTTGAGTCCTTCTGCCTCACTATAATCATAATTATAAATACAACCCAAATATTAATTTTTCTTCTTGAAGCACAGTTACCTCTTTTCCTCTAAAACATGGCTTCCAGGTGATGATATCAATCAGGGGTGTCACTGAGAAAGCCTCCAATAATTGGTTAGCTGACCTGCCTGGTGGTTGGTCACCTGAATAAGGCAATCTGCGAAATCCCTGGTGATTGGCCAGGGCATAGTGGTGACAACACATGGTGGTGACATCAAATGAAGAAGGCATTGTAGTGTCCTGGGGTACTTATGAAAGCTTGGCAACAGCCCAGACTGTAGTGAGGAGAGAGATGGTGGTTCAGTCACAGTTCTTCCTACTCATTCTTTAAACTTCCCCTGTCCATGGCCAAGCAGGCACCATTACCATGGGCTCACTATGTGCCCATCAATCTGGAGACCCACAACTCTACAGTCTGATAGGCTGAGGTATCACCTTGACAGTGGGGTAAATATGTACTTTTGGACCTTGAGACCAAGAAATCAGTTCTTTGTGTGGCCAAAGACAAAACTTGACAGCAGACTCAACATGTGCCCATGGACCTGGAGACCAACAAGTAAGCTGAATGGTAAGCATGCAAGCACCTTGACAGTAGGATCACCATGGGACCTTGGATAGTGAGCCCAAGAAAGGAGCTCTGGGATAGTCCAAGCAGACAACTGAACTTGAGGTTCACCATGTGCCCTTGGATATGGGAACCAACAACTCAACTCTTTGCTTCACCAAGCAGACACCATGACATTGGGTTCACCATATGCCCTTGGACCTGGAGAGCAACAATCCAGCACTGTGATAAGCCAAGCAGGTGACTTCACTACTGGCACAACATAGGCCCATGAACCTGGAAACTACAAAATCAGTTCTCTACTAGGCCAAGAAGGTACCTGGATAGCAGGCTCATTATATGCCCCTTGGACCTGGAGAAAAACTCAGATGCCTGATTTGCTAAGAAGGCACCTGGTAAGCAAGCACTCCATGGGCCCTTGGATATCAAAACCAACAACTCAGCTCTATGCTCAAGCAACTAGGAGTGTTTATCGCTTTGATCTTGAGACCAAGAACTGAGCTGTCTGGCATGACTAGCATGCACCTGGACAGCAGTTTCACAGTGTGCCCTTGGACCTGGAGACCAAAAATGCAGCTCTGCACCAGACCAAGAAGGCAAATGGACAACAAGCTCAGCATGTTTCCTTGGACACAGATCTTTCCTTCTGCCCAGAGTAGAAGGCACACAAACACTAGGATTTCTAGCTGGCTTCAGATTAGGAGATCTCCAAACCTGCTCAACATTGCACCGGTTTTTACAATGCATCCATGAAGACCTTGGAGCCTAAAAAACAAGAGCCCTCCATCCCAGGGT
Organism: Mustela nivalis; assembly: GCF_964662115.1. Lineage (NCBI taxonomy): Eukaryota > Metazoa > Chordata > Mammalia > Carnivora > Mustelidae > Mustela > Mustela nivalis. The sequence goes on along the minus strand of NC_139022.1, from coordinate 6,597,882 downwards.
AGAATGGGACTAAGAAGCCACTGGGACACCAACTTGACCCAAAAAATCTATGACTGCATGCTTTTCACCTCTCAGAGAAGTGAGAATTCAAGTCTCTTCTCAGTTGTGATGTCCTTCAGCCTGAGGTCCTTGTGGCATGCTCTCTCTGCATTATTCATTTGGTGGGAGTTCTCCTGAAACTAAAACTACACCATGCCCTAGGAGATGAAACGGACCACTGGTTTGAAGACTTTGTATTCAAATTTATGGCAGGAAATGAAGAGGGGCAATGGGAGGATGTTGTGGAGGAGACCCAGGCTCTGAACCCTGTGGAGTCATTGGCTCAAATCTTCCAGTTGAAAGAGAAGTGTTACATTCTCAAAGGAGGAATAGAGACCTTAAAGTAGGAAGCCAAGCAGTGCACTGAGAGGCAGGCTCAGCTCCATGAGGTGGAGAGTTTCTTCATTCAAATGAAGGTCTTCCTAGATGTTTCTGCCTTACACACTATGCCCAAGGGTTAATGTTTGTGCACCCACCACTATGGCATTGAAGGGGAGCTGGGAAATAAGTGTTCATGTCCCCAATTAATGATATGTTATTAATGTGAATATTAGGCAAATAAACCATTTAAAATTAAAAACAACAACAACAAAAAAATTGATTATTTCTAAATAACTGATTTACAAAGAACAACCTGTGGGTCATTATAAAGGGAAGCCTGTCTTAAAATCATTACTATCCCTTATGATTCATTGCATTCTCCTGAGGTTTGGATCTCAATGGCTCTGAGAATATATCAGTCAAGTATGCAGAGTTGACATTGAGGATAATCTGCCCGGCCTCATCAACACGTTCAGACATACTCATCTCTAGAACCAAAGCAGAGGACCTAAGTTCAGCAGCATTCTGATTGGAAGGAATAGAGAATCGGTGTATATGTTCACAGGTATATCTGCCTAATGCATTGGCAGAGACCAATTTTCCAGATTTTTACTAAATTTGAGGTTGGCCCCTGATGTTATAGCTTCAGATTCTGACCAGGAAAACAGCTGTTGGTCCACGACAAATTTGTCTGTGATGTAGTCTTGGAAGAATAAATGTGACAAGTCCAGGCAAGAAGGGTAGAGCAACCCCAGAGGTGAGGGAAGATTCCCTGATTCTGGGTGAGTAGGTTTGGGGTACGAGAAGGAGGCAGAATGGTATGAATGTCCAGGATGTTGGGCTCCATTCTGACCAAAGAATCACTGCAGGAATTGGGGAGACAGGTGGGATTCATATTGGGTACTTTAAGTGCACGGATCTTTGCACAGAGTAAGGCACAGTGGGACAGAATTGGGAACACGTGCACCTTGGAGACAGTAGGGTCTTCTTGGGTACAAGGAATGGGGCCACTCTCAAGAGTCAGTGCTGACCTTCTGATAAATTGGAAACTGGGGGTCAGAATGGAGTTGGAAGGTGAGATTCCTAGCTGTCCCCTCCTGGGCTATGGTCCATCTTAACTCTAGGGATATAGAGTGGGAGTGCAGGTGGGATGCAAATACCAGTGATCTGGCATCTACTTTTGACTCCAACTGAGATTTTAGGGGATGTTCCCAGTGCTGTGGCTCCTGCTTTGAGCTCAGTAGTGACAGTGTGCTCATAGAACCTGGGCGTGTACAGATAGGAACCATGAGGACGCTTCTTGGAGTTGAAATGTATGTCAAGGGAACTTGGAAAGTGGGAGACTTGCAACCATAAGATGGATGATGTCTGAGCTGATTTGAGGGTGCTGCTTCCAGGAGCCTGTGTGGAGGCTGGAAGAGTCCAGTTCACTTAAATGTGAGGGGTATATGTGTTGCTTATGTGATGCTAGGTCTCAAAAACTCCTGGGATTAGCTGCTCAGATCATGCTCACTGTACCAATGGTTCCACACACATCAGCCCCCTGGGTGTGCTGGCACCCCAGAGCTGCTCACTCCTTCAGTCCCCATTGCTTCATTCCAAAATGAGGGTGACTTTCATAGGAGGTGACTGTGTGAGCAGGAGGCAGGAGAAGGCAGGTTTGTGAAGGGGAATCTACAAGAGCAGGGACAGGTGTAGTCTAGGGAAGGGAGAGGAGGGGGGCCTACAGACTGTGAGCCTAGTCCTTGCCCTGGCCCTTTCTCCCTAAAAGCAAAATAACAGCTTTGAGAAAGTAGTGGGTGAGATGACTGTCCCATACCCAGCCTTCATTGCCTCTTTGGGCCATAGGGCATCACAGGACACCATCTGCCAAGGCACAGATCAGCACCAGATCCATCCTGCCTCCTTCAGTATTGCTTGACACCCACACTTTAAGTTTCTGGGGCCCTTAAGGACATTTGGAACCCAATTGAACCAGGCAGGGACTGCTAGACTTAGGGGTGTGCTGACAGGTACAGCACTACTACAGATAGGAAGGAAGGTAGAGAGGTAGATTTATAGATTCCCAGAAGCCACAGGTATTTCTGAAGGTCCCTTCACAGAGGCAATCTTCACCCATTTTGGCTGCTTCCATTCTTTTCAGTGGTTACAAATTAATCTGAAGTGAAAAATTGTGCACCGTGTTTCATGGAATCACAAATTTTCATTCTCTGGGTTCAGGAGAGGGCTTGCTAGGTTACAGGGTTTAGGTTTTGTTTCTGTAGAACCCATCAAATGATATTACCAGAGCTGCTCTTACCTTGACCTTCCCACCTTCAATGTAGGAGAGCTGGCTCTTTCAAACATTTGATATTTGTATTGTGTTTTATATTAACCAGTTATCCTAAAAGGAAAGTAGTACTGATAATTCAATCAGGTTTTCACTTGCATTTTCCTCTTGGCTAGGGATATTGAACAGGCGTTTTTGTTTTGTTTTAATGCTTATGTGCTATCTGCATGTTCTTTTTGATGTAATGTGTGTTCATGTCTTTCCATTTTCAGTTTAGTTTATTTTTTTCCTATTAAATGTTGAGAGCTGTTTGCATGCTCTTCTTAGAAATTCTTTGTCAGATATGTACCTTGAAAATATGTTCACCTAGGCTATAACTTGTGTTTTTGTGATCCTAATATGATTAAAGTTCTTAGTAGAGTATTCTTTTTCAATATTGGTAAACTCCTGTTTATCAAATGTTTTCTTTTTTGCAGTGTATTTTTAGTGCTGTGATTAAGGACCCACCAATCCCTAGGTCCTAAAGATATTCTCCTGGGAATCCATTTAAAAAGTATTATACTTTTATGCTTTATTTTATTTCAGTTTTGTCATAAATTTGAGTTAACTGTTGTATAAGTGGAGGTTAGGTATCTGTATTTTGGTTTGCTCTGGTTTTGTTTCTATGCCAGTTTCTATGCTCTGTCAAATATTCTTTAAAAAACTGTCCTTCTCCTTATGTGGATTATTTACCATTGTCAGAAATCAGTAAGCCATGGGACGCCTGGGTGGCTCAGTTGGTTAAGCAGCTGCCTTTGGCTCAGGTCATGATCCCAGCGTCCTAGGATCGAGTCCCACATCGGGCTCCTTGCTCCGCAGGGAGCCTGCTTCTCCCTCTGACTCTGCCTTCCACTCTGTCTGCCTGTGCTCACTTTCGCTCTCTCTGACAAATAAATAAATAAATAAATAAATAAATAAATAAATAAATAAATAAGTAAGCCTTACTGGTATAGGTCCACTTCTGGATCCTTTCTTCTCTTTTATTGATCATTTCCTCAACCAGTCCTCAGATGGAACACACTGATTTCTCCCATTTAACTCCTCCTCCTCCTCTTCATGTTGTTGTTCTTCTGCTGCTGCTGCTGCTGCTATTGCTTTATCTTCTGTGTTTTCTCCAGCTCCTCCTCCTTCTCCTTCTTCTTCTCCTTATTCTTTTTCTTCCTCTCCTCCTCCTTCTTCTAGCCCTCCTCCTCCTCTTCCTCCTTCTCCCTCTTTTTATTCTCATTTATACTTTTCTTAAAAATTTTATTTAGTTACTTGAGAGAGAGAGCACAAGCTGTCAGAGTAGCAGGCAGAGGGAGAGGAGGATGCAGGCCGCCTCCAAGTAAGGAGCCTGAATTGGGACTTGATTCCCTGGAATCATGACCTCAGTTGAAAGCAGTTTCTTAACCAACTGAGCCACCCAGGTACTCCTATAATTTTTTAACATCTTAAATTGATTTTATTTTTTCCAGTGTTCCAAGATTCATTGTTCATGCACCACACCCAGTGTTCCATGGAAGACATACCCTCCTTAATAATCAACATGAGCCTCACCCATAAACCCACTTTCCCTTCTAAAATCCCCAAGTTATTTCTCAGAGTCCACAGTCTCTCATGACTCTTCTCCCCTCTGATTTTCCCCAAATAACTTTTCATTTTCGTCTTGTAATGTCCTCCAAGTTACTCCTCATGCTCCCTAAGAGGTGAAACCATCTGATACTTGACTTCCTTTGTTTGACTTATTTCACTCAGCATAATCTACATCAGTAACATCCATGTTCTTACAAAAGGTGGGTATTCATCCTTTCTGATAGTTGTGTTACATTCCATTGTATATATGGACCCATCTTCATTATCCACTCCTCTGTTGGAGGGCATCTTGGCTCTTTCCACGCTTTGGCAATTGTGACTATTGCTTCTATGAACATTGGGGTACTTATGGCATTTATTTTCACTACATCTGTATATTTGGGATAAATAACCAGTAATACCATTGCAGGCTCATAGAGTAGCTCTGTTTGTAATTTTTTGAGAAATCTCTACATTGTTCTCCAAAGTGGCAGCACCAACTTGCATTCTTACTGAGAGTTTAAGTGGGCTCCCCTCCCTTTTCTCCACTTCCCCTCCAATCCTTGTTTCTGCTCCTGTTGATATTGGCCATTCTAACTGGTATAAAGATAATATCTCAATGTTTTGTTTTGTTTTTAAGATCGTATTCATTTATTCATTTATTCATTTATTTATTTGACAGAAAGAGGGAGAGGGAGAGAGAGAGAGATCAAAAGTAGGCAGGGAGACAGGCAGAGAGAGAGTAGGATGCATGTTTACCGCCAAGCAGAGAGCCCAATGTAGGCCTTTATCCCAGGACCCTGAAATCATAACCTGAGCTGAAGGCAGAGGCTCAACCCAATGAGCCACTCAAGTGTCCTTCAATGTGGTTTGTATTTAAATTTCCCTAATGACTAGTGACGAACTTTTTTTTCATGTGTTTCATAGCCATGTTTGTCCTCTTTGGAGAAGTGCCTGTTCATGATGTCTGGCTTTTTTTTTTTTTTTTTTAATGATTACTTGTTTTTTTATGTATTGAGTTTGAAGAGTTCTTTACAGATCTTGGAAATCAGTCCTGTGTACGTAGGGTCATTTGCAAATATTCTGTGTGTTGCCTCTTAATTTTGTTGTCTGTTTGCTGTACAGTAGCTTTTGATCTTGGTGAAGTACCAAAAGTTCATTTTCACTTTTGTTTCCTTTGCCAGATCAGATACCTTGAAATGAAACCTAATGAAAGAAGTAAAGGATCTGTACTCTAGGAACTATAGAACACTCATTAAAGAAATTGAATTAGACCAAAAAAAAAAAAAAAAGGAAAAACCTTCCATGCTCATGGAACAAAAGAATAAACGTTGTCAAAATGTCTATACTCTCAGGAGACAAGATGGCGGGGAAGTAGGAGGAGGCGCCCTTTCAAACTGTACCTTAAATTGAGATGATTACCTTTCAAAGAACTCCTATCACAGACGAAATCAGCCTGAGATCAGAATTAGACACGTCTAGATCTCTACTGGAGCAGAAGATGCCAGTGGGCAGGTAAAACGGAGTGGGAAAGTTGGACTGATATCAGAAGATAAACAAAAGGGGGAGGGAGCCACCAGAGGCAACCCCTTGGAAAAGTAATATCCCAATACGAAAGTGCCCTGTGCCTGGGGACCAGCATTAACTCGGGAGTCCCTGTCTGGTAGAAAGCACTAAAAAAGAGCAAAGGATCACCAGGGGGAAATTGCAGGAATCGGGGTGTTAGGGTCAGGAGCTTAAGTCCCTAGACCCAGGACAGCCACACTTGATGCAGAGCCAGAGAAAGTGTGGCAGAGAAACCAGGTCTTGGTCTCTGAAACACAAGCTTGCCTGAGAGTGCATGGCTCCCAGCTCTCACAAGGGTCTGGGAGTCTCCCAGCCAATAGAAACACAGCTTTTTTGCAGTAGCAACACCAGTGCCCTGCTCTGAGTCATGCCCCACCCCTCCCCTGAGACAGGTGCACACAGGCAGCAGCCCACTGCTCTTGGACCCAGAAAGACCAGGCACTCCAAGCCCGGGCCAGTGGGAAAATCTCAGTGTGCGATTGCTGCTTGGAACTTCTCTGGTGGTCTGAAGCTGCCCAGACAGCCACCGCTGCTGTGGTTTTGGGTACAAGCAAAAAATCCTGAGTCCCCAGGGGCCGCAACTGAGAACCAGCTGTGCCAGTGGCCAAGGGGGGATTTATTTGGGCTCTGAAGCCCGACTGAGGATTGTCTGTGAGAGGGAGTTCAGGGTGCAGTTTGCTTTCCTCTAAACCTACAAAAACCATCAAAAGCAGTCAAGGCTAGAGATAAAAACAAAAGTGAACAAATATAAAAACCTCCAGAGAACAGGCCTCCAGCCTGAAAAAAGAAACAGTTTCCTCAGAGCCCACCCCCTTGAGGGGGGCAGGAGGACATAGCTGAGAGAACTTCAGGGACTGAAAACCCACGTGTCAGGCCCCTCCCCCAGAAAACCAACTGGGAAAGGAAAAAAAGATGACAAGAGAACAACAAGCACTACTTCATATGACAATTTTTATTATTAATTCGATCCCACTATTCTGGCTCATTCTTTTTATATACTTAATTTTTTTATTATTATATAGATAATTTTTTAACCTATTTACTGTCACAATGAGATGCCCAGTACATCAAATTCCATAATAACCTTCTAACCTGAACTTTTTGATACAGACACCTGTGTTTTCCTTTTGCATTTCTAGTTTTAAATATTCTTTTTGTTTAATTTTAGTTTAGTTTAGTTTATTCCTTTCTTAATTTTATTTTCTAATATTCATATAGAGTTAAACTTCAAGGTAACCCCCTTTCCCGAATCAATGCCACCCCTAAAGGTAAACCAATTCCAAATCCCATCTTATCTTAGGAAAGTAGAGTCCTTAAACAAAGATATCAAGATACATCCAGGAAGAATAAAAACAAACTTACTCAACCACACTGAGAATTTACAACCACTCTCCCATATTTTTCTTCCACCAGTATTTCTGTGTTTTTGTGATTGTCCTGATAGTATATAAATCTTACACTCAGGGTTCTTTTTGACGAGGTTCTTCCTTTATTTGTATATGTATATATATATATATATAATTTTTTCTCTTGTCATATACTTTTATCACTCTTTTCTTTGTCTGTGTCTGTTTGTATACTTCATAAATATTACCCTGGGGCCCACTTGAGCTAAACCTTCTCTTTTATCTCACATTTCTTTCCTGTCTCTCTCCCTCTCACTTTTTTTTTTCTTTTCCTTTTCTTTTTCCTCTTATTTGGGTGGGGAACCCTGATTGCTCAGAAGCATTCCAGGGTGCACCTTGACTGCACCAAAGTCGATAAACCCAGCTACACCCATTCAGACATCTCTCACCAAAAGACTAGGAGGAGGAATGCCCAACAGAAGAAAAATACAGAAGATGGACCTTCTGCAACAGAGCTAATGGTTATCAACATAGACAATATGTCAGAAAGAGAATTCAGGTTAACAATTATCCAAGCAATAGCTAGGTTGGAGAAAGCCATGGGTGACCCAAAGGAATTGATTAGGGCCGAACTGAAAACGACCAAAGATCATGTTTTCAATATTAGGGAAGAGCTGAAAGCTACCAGTGGTGAGCTTCAAAATGCTCTCAATGAGTTCCAATCTAATCTAAATTCTCTCAATGCTAGAATAACTGAGACAGAAGATAGAATTAGTGATCTGGAGGAAAAACAGATAGAGAGAAAGGATCAGGAGGAAGCCTGGAACAAACAGCTTAGAAGCCACAAAAACAGAATCAGGGAAATAAATGATGCCATGAAACGTTCCAGCATCAGAATTATTGGAATCCCTGAAGGGGAGGAGAAAGAAAGAAGTCTAGAAAATATAGTGGAACAAGATCTTCATGAAAATTTTCCAAATCTCGTGAATGGAACCAGCGTTCATGTACTAGAGGCCAAAAGGTTTTCCCCCAAGATTACAGATCCTTGAAAGTCCTTGAGACACATAGTAGTAAGAATGAAGAATTTTAATTGTAGGCAGAACCTCTTGAAAGCAGCTAGGACAAAGAAGATCCTTACGTACAGAGGAAAGCCAATCAGAATAGCGTCAGACCTGTCCACAGAGACCTGGCAAGCCAGAAAGGGCTGGCAAGATATATTCAGGGCACTGAATGAGAAGACATGCAGCCAAGAATACTTTATCCAGCAAGACTGACATTCAAAATGGATGGAGAGATAAAGAGTTTCCATGACTGGAAAGGCTTAAAAGGCTATGCAACCACAAAATCAATACTGCAGGAAATATTAAGGGGGCTTCTTTAAAGGAGAAAAAAGCCCAAGAAGAGCATTGAACAGAAATATAGAGACAATCTACAGAAAGAAAGACTTCAAGGTTAACATGATGTCAATAAAAATGTATCTATCAATAATTACCCTCAATGTGAATGGCCTAAATATGACCATAAAGTGGCACAATGTTGCAGACTAGATAAAACAACAGGACCCATCCATATGTTGTCTACAAGAGACCCATTTTGAGCCTAAAGATAGATCCAGACTGAAAGAGAAAGGATGGAGAAGCATCTTTCATGACAATGGGCCTAAAAAGAAAGCTGGGGTAACAATTCACATATCAGATAAGTTAGATTTTAAACTAAAGACTACCGTCAGAGATACAGAAGGACACTACATCATTCTTAATGGGACTATCCACCAAGATGATCTAACAATTGTAAATATCTATGCCCCCAATATGGGACAGCCAATTACATAAGAAAACTGTTAATCAAGATAAAGAGTCATATTGATATGAATACACTAATCGTTGGAGATCTTAACACAACTCTCACAGAAATAGACAGATCATTAAAGCAGAAAAGCAATAAAGAAACAAGAGCATTGAATGAAACATTGGCCCAGATGGACCTCATAGATATATACAGAATATTCCACCTAAAAAAAACAGAAGGTTCATTCTTCTCAAGTACACATGGAACCTTCTCCAGAAGAGACCACATACTGGGTCACAAATCAGGACTCAACTGATACCAAAAGACTGAGATAATTCTCTGCACATTCTCAGATCATAACATTGAAACTAGAGTACAATCACAAGGAAAAGTTCCGTAGGAACTCAAACACCTGGAAGCTAAAGACCACCTTGCTTAAGAATGCTTGGTTCAACCAGGAAATCAAAGAAGAACTGAAACAATTCATAGAAATCAATGACAATGAAGACACTTCATCCAAAACCAATGGGATACAGCAAAGGCAGTCCTAAGGGGGAAATATGTAGCCATCCAAGCTTCCCTCAAAAAAATTGAAAAATCTAGAACACAGCAGCTGTCTCTAAACCTTATAGAACTGGAAAATCAACAACAAATCAAACCAACTCCACACATAAGAACGGAAATCATGAAGATTGAGCTGAGATCGATGAAGTAGAAACCAGAGATACAGTAGAACGTATCAATGAAACTAGAAGCTGGTTTTTTGAAAGAATCAATAAGATCGATAAACCATTGGCCACACTAACCCAAAAGAAAAGAGAGAAAGCTCAAATACATAAAATTATGAATGAAAAGGGATAGATGACAATGAACACCAAGGAAGTAGAAACAATCATCAGAAGTTATTATCAACAGTTATATGCCAATAAGCTTAGCAACCTAGATGAAATGGATGCATTCCTGGAAAACTATAAACTCCCAAAACTGAATCAGGAAAAAATTGACAACCTGGATAGACCAATATCTAGTAACGAGATTGAAGCAGTGATCAACCCTCCAGAAAACAAGAGCCCAGGACATGAAGGATTCCCTGGGATATTCTACCAAACTTTCAAAGAAGAAATACCATCTATTCTCTTAAAGCTGTTTCAAAAAAATGAAGCAGGGGTGCCTGGGTGGCTCAGTGGGTTAAGCCTCTGCCTTCGGCACAGGTCATGATCCCAGGGTCCTGGGATCGAGTCCTGCATCAGGCTCTGTGCTCAGCAGGGAGCCTGCTTCCTCCTCGCTCTCTGATCTATGTCTGTCAAATAAATAAATTAAAAAAAATTTGAAGCAGAAAGAAAACTTCCAGACTCTTTCTTTGAAGCCAGCATTACCCTGATCCCCAAACCAGGCAAAGACCCTACTGAAAAGGAGAATTGCAGACCAATATCACTGATGAATATGGATGCTAAGATTCTCAACAAGATCCTAGCAAACAGGATCCAATGGCACATTAAAGAGATTATCCACCATGACCAAGTGGGATTCATCCCTGGGATACAAGGATGGTTCAACATTCACAAATCAATCAATGTGATAGAACAAATTAATAAGAGAAGAGAGAAGAACCAAATGCTCCTCTCAATTGATGCAGAAAGAGCATTTGACGAAAATCCAGCATCCGTTCCTGATTAAAATGCTTCAAAGTGTAGGGATAGAGGTAACATTCCGGAACTTCATCAAATCTATCTATGAAAGACCCGCAGCAAATACCATCCTCAATGGGAAAAAGCTTGCAGCCTTCCCGTTGAGATCAGGAATATGACAAGGATGCCCACTCTTACCACTCTTGTTCAACATAGTATTAGAAGTCCTAGAAACAGCCATCAGAAAACAAAGAGAAATAAAAGGTATCCAAATTGGTAATGAAGAAGTTAAACTCTCTCTCTTTGCAGATGACATGATTCTTTATATGGAAAACCCAAAAAACTCCACCCCCAAAATACTAGAACTCATACCGCAATTCAGCAATTTCGTAGGATACAAAGTCAATGAACCGAAATCTGTGGCTTTCTTATACACTAATGATGAAAATACAGAAAGGGAAATTAATGAATCGATTCCATTTACTATAGCACCAAGAACCATAAGATACCTGGGAATAAACCTAACCAAAGAGGTAAAGGATCTGTACTTGAGGAACAACAGAACACTCATGAAAGAAATTGAAGAAGACACAAGATGGAGGATCATTCCATGCTCTTGGATCAGAAGAATAAACATTGTTAAAATGTCTATACTGCCTAGAACAATCTATATTTTTAATCCTATTCTGATCAAAATTCCACCGGTATTCTTCAAAGAGCTGGAGCAAATAATTCAAAAATTTGTATGGAATCAGAAGAGACCCCGAATCGCTGAGGAAATGTTGAAAAAAAAACAAAAATAAAACGGGGGGCATCATGTTACCTGATTTCAAGCTTTACTACAAAGATGTGATCACCAAGACTGCATTGTACTGGCATTAAAACAGACACATAGACCAGTGGAAAAGAGTAGAGAGCCCAGATATGGACCCTCAACTCTATGGTCAAATAATCTTCGACAAAACAGGAAAAAATATACAGTGGAAATAAGACAGTCTCTTCAAAAAATGGTGCTGGGAAAACTGGGCAGCTATATGTAGAAGAATGAAACTCGACCATTCTCTTACACTGTACACAAAGATAAACTCAAAATGGATAAAGACCTAAACGTGAGACAGGAAACCATCAGAATATTGGAGGAGAACATAGGGAGTAATCGCTTCGTTATCAGCCCCAGCAACTTCTTTCAAGATATTTCTCCAAAGGCAAAGGAAACAAAAGCAAAATGAACTTTTGGGACTTCATCAAAATCAAAACTTCTGCACAGCCAAGGTAACAGTCAAGAAAACAGAACGGCAACCCACGGAATGGGAGAAGATATTTGCAAATGACAGTACAGACAAAAGATTGATATCCACAATCTATAATAAACTCCTCAAACTCAACACACACAAAACAGACAAGCCTATCACAAAATGGGCAGAAGATATGGACAGACACTTCTCCAATCAAGACATACAAATGGCTATCAGACACATGAAAAACTGTTCATCATCACTAGCCATCAGGGAAATTCAATTTAAAACTACTTTGAGATATTACCTTACACCAGTTATAATGGCCAAAATTAGCAAGACAGGAAACAACATGTGTTGGAGGGGATGTGGAGAAAGGGGACCCTCTTACACTGTTGATGGGAATGCAGGTTGGTGCAGCCTCTTTAGAGAACAGTGTGGAGATTCCTCAAGAAATTAAAAATAGAACTTCCCTATGATCCTGCCCTTGCACTCCTGGGTATTTACCTCAAAGATCCAGAAGTATGGTAAAGAAGGGCCATCTGTACCCCAATGTTTATAGTAGCAATGGCCACCGTCACCAAACTGTGGAAAGAATCAAGATGCCCTTCAATGGACTAATGGATAAGGTAGATGTAGTGCATATACACTATGGAGTATTATGCCTCCATCATAAAGGATGAATACCCAAATTTCATAGCAATATGGACGGGACTGTAAGAGATTATGCTGAGTGAAATAAGTCAAGCAGAGAGAGTCAATTATATATGGTTTCATTTATTTGTGGAGCATAATAGCATGATGGACATGGGAAGTTAGGAGAAGGGAGTTGGGGGAAATTGGGAGGGGAGGTGAACCATGAGAGACTATGGACTCTAAAAAAACAATCTGAGGAAATTGAGATGGCAGTGGGGTGGGAGGTTGGGGTACCAGGTGGTGGGTATTATAGAGGGCACAGATTGCATGGAGCACTGGGTGTGGTGAAAAAATAATGAATAATGTTATGCTGAAAATAAATAAAAAATAAATTAAAAGAAAAAGACGTGTGAGCATGTATTCAAAGATCCTTTGGTAGGAAAGACCATGATGTGTTTGAGAAGCTAGTGTGTAGAGGGTGTATAAGAAGCTATTCTCTTTATTTTATAGCCACATTTAGTTTTTTGACCTGAAGCATAATCACTTTTCTGGTTCATCCACATTTATTCACTAGTCAGATTATTTGATTTTTTTCTAGAAAACAAGGATTTCTTTCACTTATACTCTTCAGAATAATACACAATAAATTTGTATAGTAATTTCTAAAAATGTAGATCGAAAATATAATAGGAACATATAGATAATTCTTCTGGATAATACATTCTGGAGTGAATTCGGGATTAATCCTTCTGGACAGTGTCTCCTTAAGGATATCCACATTTGGATAGAACAATTTTTATAAAATGGAATGGTAGCACATGTTAGGGTAATTTCGGTTAGAGATCATTCATGTCATACTCAAGCACTCTGACCCTTTGGTTTCCCACACTAACTGAACACTCCTTGACTAAGAATGGGATTGGAATAGGAAGGAAAGACTTAAAGGCTCAGAAAGTTAGGTGGAGCAATGGGATTTTAAAATAGCTCCAACAGACCGGGGGACAAGATGGTGGGGAAGTAGGAGGAGGCGCCTTTTCAGCCCGTACCCCAAAGTGAGCTGATTACCTACCAAAGAAATCCAATCACCCATGAAATCAGCCTGAGATCAGAATTATACACGTCTGGATCTCTACAGGGGCAGAAGATGCCAGTGGGCAGGTAAAGCGGAGTGGGAACAGTGACTGATATTGGAAGATAAACAAAAGGGGAAGGGAGCCACCAGAGATGACCGGTTGGAAAGTAATACCCCAATATGAGCGAGAGTGCCCTGCATCTGGGGACCAGCATTAACTTGGAGACTAGTTGAAAGCACTCGAAAAGAGCAAAGGATCATGGGGGGGGGGATTGTGGGAATCGGGGCGGCTAGGGACAGGGGCTTAAGTCCCCGGTTCCAGGACAGCCTCCCCTGGAGCTAAGGCAGAGAGTGCAGGGGAGAAACTAGGTCTTGGTCCCTAAGCTGCCAGCTCACCTGATAATGCCTGGAGTCCATTTCCTGTTGAAAGACCCCCCCTCTGTCGTTAACTAATTAACTGCTCTTTTGTTGTGTAAGAGTACCCCTCCTCCCCTTGCAGTGAAAAGACCCTTCCCCCAGGGTTGAATTCAATGTAACTGCTCTTTTGCCTTTCTGTAACTGCTTGGCTTTTAGGGCATGACACTTGTCTCCTGTTTGAACAAGATACCTTCTCCTAATAGCTGAGGCATGGTCACATAGGCAAGGGGGCTGCATGGTCTCGTAGGTCACGTAGACAGGGGGCTGCATAGTCATGTAGACAGGATGTCTTTCTGCTGAGTAAAAAGGTCAAACTTCCCCTCTTTGTTTCCCCTTCCCGCCTTTCTCTTCGCGCGAGGGGGTCTTCCAAAGCCAATCCGCTAAGACCAAGTATGCCTTTTTTCAAATGTTCAAATTGTCAGCCAATCAGCCCCGTCCCATCCGGGACTTGTATGTACCTGTCTATAAAAATCCTGCACCACCCCAGCCAGGTGTGCTCAGCTAGCAGGAGCTGCTGACCACCCGCAGGCGCCTGTGCTACAATAAAGAACCTCTTGCTGTTTGCATCCTGTGGCAGTGTTGAATTCTTGGGTAAGGGGATCTGCGGGTCTTTCACGCGGGTCTTTCACTGTGAGGGGATGGGAGCAACGCTGGGTGGCAGAACGTGTGAGCCCTACTATAGAGCCTGAGATACTCCCCTGAGAGAGGTACAAAGGCCCAGCTGGCGCCATTGTTTTAGAACCTAAGATGCCTGCACCAAACTCTCCCCCCAGAGAGGTGTGCGGAAGGCCCAGCCTGGTGCTTTCGGACCTGCGCCCCGTTCTCAGAGCCAGAGACCCACAGTCCCCCCTGAAATTGGTGATCGCAAGCCAGGCACTCTTAGGCCCAGAAATACCAGGCACTCCCAGCCCGGGCCAGCGGAAAAATCTCAGTGTGCAATTGCTGCTTGGAACATCTCTGGCGGTCTGGAGCTGCTCAGACAGCCACCACTGCCTTGGCTTTGGGTACAAGCAAAAGATCCTGTGCTTGGAACCTGCTCTGCCAATGGCCAAGGGGGAAATTATTTAGGCTCTGCAGCCAGACTGAGGCTTCTTTCTGAGAGGGAGGTCAGGGTGTGGTTTGTTTTCCTCTAAAACAACAAAAAAAACCATCAAAAGTGGTCAAAGTGAGGGGGGAGACAAATAGGCGGGGAAGTAGGAGGAGGCGCCCTTTCAACCTGCACCCTGAAGTGAGCTTATTACCTTTCAGAAAACTCTGATCACCCATGAAATCAGCCTGAGATCATAATTATACACGTCTGGATCTCTAACAGAGCAGAAGGCGCCAATGGGCAGGTAAAGTGGAGTGGGAATGGCGGACTGATATTGGAAGATAAACAAAAGGGGGAGGGAGCCACCAGAGGCGACTGGTTGGAAAGTAATACCCCAATACGAGCGAGAGTGCCCTGCATCTGGGACCAGCATTAACTTGGAGATTGTTTGAAAACACTCCAAAAGAGCAAAGGATCATGGGGGAAATTGTGGGAATCGGGGCAGCTAGGGATAGGGGCTTAAGTCCCTGACCCAGGACAGCCTCCCCTGGTGTTGAGGCAGAGACAGTGCGGTGGAGAAACCAGGTCTTGGTCCCTAAGCCACCAGCGTGCCTGCGAATGCATGGGTTCGAGCTCCTGTGAGGTGATGGGAGTCATGCCGGTCTGCAGAACATGCAAGCCCTGCTACAAAGCCTGAGATATGCACCTATGTCCCTCATACTCCTCTGAGAGTTACAAAGGCCTGGCTAGCGCTCTTTGACCTGCACCATTGTTTCAGAGCCTAAGATGTACGCCCCAGTCTCTCCCATGACAGAGGTGCACAAAAGTCCAGCCTGGTGCTTTCGGACCTGTGCCCCATTCTCAGTGCCAGAGACGTGTGCGCTCGACCCATAGCAGCCCCTGAAAGAGGTGTGCATAAACCTGGCACTCTTAGACCCATAAAGACCAGGCACTCCCAACCTGGGCCAGCAGGAAAATCTCAGTGTGTGATTGTTGCTTGGAAGCTCTCTGGCAGTCGGGAGTTTCCAGACAGCCGCCACTGCCTTGGCTTTGGGTACAAGCAAAAGATCCTGCATCCCCAGGGACTGCGACTTGGAACCTGCTCTGCCAGTGGCCAAGGGGGAACTTATTTAGGCTCTGCAGCCAGACAGAGGCTTCTCTCTGAGAGAGAGACAAGGGTGTGGTTTGTTTTCCTCTAAAACTACAAAAACCATCAAAAGCGGTCAAAGTGAGAGAAAAAAAAAGTGAAAAAAAAAAGAAACATAAAAACCGCCAGAGAACAAAAGCCTGAAAAAAAAAAAACAGTTTCCTCAGAGCCCACTCCCTTGAGTGGGGTGGAGTACGTAACTCAGGAAACATCATTGACTGACAACCCACGTGGCAGGGCCCTCCCCCAGAAAACAAACCAAGAAAGAAAACTAAAAGAGGAAAAAAAAAAAGTACTAAAAGAAACAACCACTACTTCATAGGAAAACTTTTATTTTTCACTTGTTCCCACTGTTCTGGTTCATTTTTTTTTTTTACACATAGGTAATTTTTTAATCTATCTACCATCACAGCAATCTGTACAGTACAGCAAATTCCATAATACCCTTCTAACCTGAACTCTTTGATTCATACACCTATGTTTTTCTTTTGCATTTCTATTTTTTGAATTCCTTTTTTTAAATTTAGTTTAGTTTAGTCTAGTTTTTATCCTTTTTATTTTTATCTTCTAATATTCATATAGAGTTAAGCTTCAAAGTAATCCCCTTTCCCCAATCAATACTATTCCTATAGGTAAACCAATTTTTAATCCCCTTTATCTTAGGAAAGTTGAGTCCTTTAACAAAGATATCAATACATCCAGGAAGAATCAAAACAACCTTGCTCACCAACACAGAATTTATAACCTCTCTCTGATCCTCTTCTTCCACCAGTGTTTCTGTGTTTTGTGTTTGTCCTGATAGTATATAAATATTACACTTGGGGTTCTTTTGGACGAGGTTCTTCCTTTATTTGCATATATATATTTTTTCCCCTGTCATATACTTTTTATCAATCTTTTTGTTTGTCTGTTTTTGTTTGTCTACTTCATAAATCTTACCTTGGGGCCCATCTGGGCTGAACCTACTCTCTCATCTACCCTTTCTTTCCTGTATCTCTCTCTCTCCTTTTTTCTTTTCTTTTTCTTCTTCTTTTTCTTTTTCTTTTCTTTTATCTCTCGTTTGGGTGGGGAATCCTGATTGCTCAGAAGTGTTCTAGGGTGCACCTTGATTGCACCAGGGTCGAAACATCCAGCTACATCTGTTCAGTCATCTCCCACCAAAATGACTGGGAGGAGGAATGCCCAACAGAAGAAAAATACAGAGGATGGACCTTCTGCAACAGAGCTAATGGCTATTAACATAGACAATATGTTAGAAAGAGAATTCAGGCTGAAAATTATCCAGGCAATAGCTAGGTTGGAGAAAGCCATGGATGACCAAATGGAATTGATTAGGGCTGAGCTGAAACCGATGAGAGTTGATGTTCACAGTGTTAGGGAGGAACTTAAAGCTACCAGGGGGGAGGTTCACAAAGCACTCAATGAGTTCCAATCTAATATAAACTCTATCAAAGCTAGGGTAACTGAGACAGAAGATAGAACTAGTGATCTGAAGGACAAACAGATAGAGAGAAAGTATCAGGAGGAAGTCTGGGGCAAACACTTAGAAGACACAAAAACAGAATCAGGGAAATAAATGATGTCATGAAGCATTCCAGTGTCAGAATTATTGGAATCCCTGAAGGGGAGGAGAAAGAAAGAAGTCTAGAAGATATAGTGGAACAAGTCCTTCATGAAAATTGTCCCTATCTCATGAGTGGAGCCAGAGTTTATGTACTAGAGGCTGAACGGTCTCCACCCAAGATTATACATTTGAAAAAAACATCATGACACCTGATAGTCAAATTGAGGAAGTATAATTGTAGGTATAATCTCTTGAAAGCCGCTAAGGCAAATAGTCTCCTTACTTACAGAGGGAAGCTCATCAGAATAATGTCAGACCTGTCCACAGAGACCTGGCAAGCCAGAAAGGGCTGTCAAGATATATTCAGGGCACTAAATGAGAAGAAAATGCAGCCAAGAATACATTATCCAGCAAGACTGACATTCAAAATGGATGGAGAGATAAAGAGCTTCCAAGACCATCAAGGCTTAAAAGACTATACAACCACCAAGCTGACCATGCAGGAAATACTAAGTGGATTTCTATAAAAGAGGAAAAATCCTAAAAATAGCATTGAACATAAATATAGAGACAATCTACAGAAAAAAAAAAGACTTTAAAGGTAACTCTATGTCAATAAAAACGTATCTATCAATAATCACCCTCAATGTGAATGGCCTAAATGCGCCCATAAAATGGCACAGGGTTGCAGACAGAATAAAACGACAGGACCCATCCATCTGTTGTCTACAAGAGACCCATTTTGAACCTAAAGATACACATAGACTGAAAGTGAAAGGATGGAGAAGAATTTCTCATGCCAATGGGCATCAAAAGAAGACTGGGGTAGCAATTCTCATATCAAATAAATTAGACTCTAAGCGAAAGACTGTAGCCAGAGATACAGAGAGACACTACATCATTCTTAAAGGGACTATCAAGGAAGATGATCTAACAATTGTAAATATCTATGCCCCCAATATGGGAATAGCCAATTACTTAAGAAAACTGTTAATCAAGATAAAGAGCCATATTGATATGAATACACTAATCGTAGGAGATCTTAAGATGCCTCTTTCAGAAATAGACAGATCATCAAAGCAGAAAATCAATAAAGTAACAAGAGCATTGAGTGGCACATTGGACCAGATGGGCCTCATAGATACATACAGAAAATTACACCATAAAACAATGGAATACTCATTTTTCTCAAGTGCACAGGGAACCTCCCAGAAGAGACCACATACTGCATCACAAATCAGGACTCAACCGATACCAAAAGGCTGAGATTATTCCCTGCATATTATCAGATCACAATGCTTTGAAACTGGAGCTCAATCACAAGGAAAAGTTCAGAAGGGACTCAAACATCTGGAAGCTAAAGGCCACCTTGCTTAAGAATGCTTGGATCAACCAGGAGATCAACGACTCAAACAATTCATGGAAAACAATGAGATTGAAGACATTTTGGTCCAAAACCTATGGGATACAGCAAAGGCGGTCCTAAGGGGGAAATACATAGCCATCCAAGCTTCCCTTTAAAAAAATAAAAATTGAAAAATCCAGAATACACCAGTTGTCTCAACACCTTAAAGAACTGGAGTGTCGAGAACAAATCAAACCAACTCCACACATAAGAAGGGAAATCAAGATTAGAGCTGCGATCAATGAGGTAGAAACCAGAGATACAGTAGAATGTACCAATAAAAGTAGAAGTTGGTTTTTTGAAAGAATCAATAAGATCAATAAACCATTGGCCACACTAATCCAAAAGAAAAGAGAGAAAGCCCAAATTCATAAAATTATGAATGAAAAGGAGAGATCACAACCAACCATCAGAAGTTATTATCAACAATTATATGCCAATAAGCTTAGCAACCTAAATGAAATGGATGCATTCCTGGAAAACTATAAACTCCCAAAATTGAACCAGGAAGACATTGACAACCTGAATAGACTTATATCAATTAACAAGATTGAAACAGTGATCAAAAACCTCCCAAAAAACAAGAGCCCAGGACCTGATAGATTCTCTGGGGATTTCTACCAAACGTTCAAAGAAGAAATAACACCTATTCTCTTGATGCTGTTTCAAGAAATTGAAGCAGAAGGAAAATTTCCAGACACTTTCTATGAAGCCAGCATTACCATGATCCCCAAACTAGGAAAATACCGTACCAAAAAGTAGAATTTCAGACCAACATCATTCATGAATATGGATGCTAAGATTCTCAATAAGATCCTAGCAAAAATGATCCAAACACATTAAAAAGATTATGCACCATGACCAGGTGGTATTCATCCCTTGGCTACAAGGATGGTTCAACATTCACAAATCAATCAATGTGAAACAACAAATTAATATGAGAAGAGAGAAGAACGACATGGTCCTCTCAATTGATGCAGAAAAGCATTTGAAAAAACCCAGCATCCGTTCCTGATTAAAAGGCTTCAGAGTATATGGATAGAGGGAACATTCCTGAACTTCAACAAATCTATCTCTGAAAGACCCACAGCAAATACCATCCTCAATGGGAAAAAGCTTGCAGCCTTCCCGTTGAGATCAGGAACAAGAAAAGGATTCCCATTTTCACCACTCTTGTTCAACATTGTATTAGAAGTCCTTGAAACAGCAATCAGACAACATAGAGAAATGAAAGGTATCCAAATTGGCAATGAAGAATTCAAACTCTCTATATTCAGAGATGACATGATTCTTTATATGGAAAACCCAAAAGACTCCACCCCGTAACTACTAGAACTCATATAGCAATTCAGCAACATGGCAGGATACAAGGTCAATGGGCAGAAATCAGTGGCTTTCTTGTACACTAACAATGAAAATACAGAAAAGGAAATTAGAGAATCGATTCCATTTACTATAGCACCAAGAACTATAAGATCCCTGGGAATAAACCTAACCAAAGAGGTAAGGGATCTATACTTGAGGAACTACAGAACCCTCATGAAAGAAATTGAAAAAGACACAAAAAGTTGGAAGACCGTTCCATGCTCTTGGAGCAGAATAATAAACATTGTTAAAATGTCTATACTGCCTAGAGCAATCTATACTTTTAATGCTATTCCGATCAAAATTGTACCAGTATTCTTCAAAGAATTGGAGCAAATAATCCAAAAATTTGTATGGAATCAGAAGAGACCCCAAATCGCTAAAGAAATGTTGAAAAACAAAAATAAAACTGGGGGCATCACGTTACCTGATTTCAAGCTTTACAACATAGCTGTGATCACCAAGAAAGCGTGGTTTTGGCATAAAAACAGACACATAGGTCAGTGGAACAGAGTGGAGAGCCCAGAGATGGACCCTCAACTCTATAGACAAAGAATCTTCGACAAAACAGGAAAAAATATACAGTGGAAAAAAGACAGTCTCGTCAATCAATGGTTCTAGGAAAACTGGACAGCTATATGTAGAAGAAGGAAACTCGACCATTCTCTTACAGCATACACAAAGATAAACTCAAAATGGGTAAAATACCTCAACGTGAGACAGGAATCCATCAGAATCCTAGAGGAGAACATAGGCAGTAATCTCTTTGATATCAGCCACAGCAACTTCTTTCAAGATACGTCTCCAAAGACAAATGAAACAAAAGTGAAAATAAACTTTTGGGACTTCATCAAAATCAAAAGCTTATGTACAGCCATAGAAACAGTCAAGAAAACAAAGAGGCAACCCATGGAATGGGAGAAGATATTTGCAAATGACAGTACAGACAAAAGGTTGATATCCAGGATCTATAATGAACTCCTCAAATTCAACACACACAAAACAGGTAATCATATATATATATATATATATATATATATATATATATATATATATATGGGCAGAAGATATGAACAGACACTTCTCCAATCAAGACATACAAATGGCTATCAGACACATGAAAAAATGTTCATCCTCACTAGCCTCAGGTAGTTTCAAATCAAAACCACATTGATATAACACCTTACACCAGTTAGAAAGGCCAAAATTAACAAGACAGGAAGCAACATGTGTTGGAGGGGATGTGGAGAAAGGGGAACCCTTTTACACTGTTGGTGGGAATGCAGGTTGGTGGAGCCTGTTTGGAGAACAGTGTGGAGATTCCTTAAGAATATAAAAATAGAACTTCCCTATGTCCCTGCAATTGCACTCCTGGCTATTTACCCTAAAGATACAGATGTAGTTAAAAGAAGGGCCATCTGTACCCCAATGTTTATAGCAGCAATGGCCACGGTCGCCAAACAATGGAAAGAACCAAGATGCCCTTCAACGGAGGAATGGATAAGGAAAATGTGGTCCATATACCCTCTGGATAATTATGCCTCCATCAGAAAGGATGAATACCCAACTTTGTAGCAATATGAATGGGACTGGAAGAGATTATGCTGAGTGAAATAAGTCAAGCAGTCATAGTCATTTATCATATGGTTTCTCTTATTTGTGGAGCATAACAAATAGCATGGAAGACATGGGGAGTTAGAAAGGAGAAGAGAGTTGGGGGAAATTGGAAGGGGAGTTGAATCATGAGAGACTATGGACTCTGAAAAAATATCTGAGGTTTGAAGTGGCCAGGGGTGGGAGGTGGTACCAGGTGGTGGGTACTATAGAGGGCACATATTGCATGGAGCACAGGGTGTGGTGAAAAATTAATGAATACTGTTATGCTGAAAATAAATTAAAAAATAAATTTAAAAAAATAAATGTGTAGATTGCTTTAGGGAGCATAGACATTTTCACAATATTTATTCTTCCAATCCTGGACCATGGAACATTTTTCCATTTCTTTGTGTCTTCCTCGATTTCTTTCATGAGTACTTTATAGTTTTCTCAGTATAGATTCTTACTCTCTTTGGTTAGGTTTATTCCTAGGGATCTTAAGGTTTTCGGTGCAATTGAAAATTGGATTGAGTCCTTAATTTCTCTTTCTTTTCTCTTGTTGTTGGTGTAGAGAAATGCAACTGATTTCTGTGCATTCATTTTATATCCTGACACTTTACTGAATTCCTATACAAGTTCTAGCCATTTTGGAGTGGAGTCTTTTGGGTTTTCCACATATAGTATCACATCATCTGTGAAGAGTGATAGTTTGACTTCTTCTTTGCCAATTTGGATGCCTTCAATTTCCTTTTGTTGTCTGATTACTGAGGCTAGAACTTCTAGTCCCATGCTGAATAGCAGTGGTGATAATGGACATCCCTGCCGTGTTCCTGACTTCAGCAGAAAAGCTTTCAGTTTTTCTCCATTGAAAATGATATTTGCGATGGGTTTTTTTATAGACGGCTTTGATGATATTGAGGTATGTGCCCTCTGTCCCTACACTTTGAAGAGATTTGATCAGGAAGGGATGCTATACTTTGTCAAATGCTTTTTCAGCATCTATTGAGAGTATCATATGGTTCTTGTTCTTTCTTTTATTGATGCGTTGTATCACATTGATTAATTTTGTGGATGTTGAACCAAACTTTTAGCCCTGGAATAAATCCCACTTGGTCGTGGTGAATAATCCTTTTAATGTACTGTTGAATCCTACTGGCTAGTAGTTTGGTGAAAATTTTCGCATCTGTGTTCATCAAGGATATTGGTCTGTAGTTCTCTTTTTTGATGGGATCCTGTTTGGCTTTGGGATCAAAGTGATGCTGGCCTCATAAAATGAGTTTTGGAGTTTTCCTTCCATTTCTATTTTTTTGAACAGTTTCAGGAGAATAGGAATTAGTTCTTCTTTAAATGTTTGGTAGAATTCCCCCGGTAAGCCGTCTGGCCCTGGGATTTTGTTTGTTTGGAAATTGTTGATGACTGTTTCAATATTCTTACTAGTTAAGGGTCTTTTCAGGTCTTCTATTTCTTCCTGGTTCAGTTGTGGTAGTTTATATGTCTTTAGGAATGCATACATTTCTTCCAGATTGTCAAATTTGTTGGCGTAGAGTTGCTCATAGTATGTTCTTATAATTGTTTGTATTTCTTTGGTGTTGGTTGTGATCTCTCCTCTTTCATTCATGATTTTATTTATTTGGGCCCTTTCTCTTTTCTTTTTGATAAGTCTGGCCAGGAGTTTATCAATCTTATTAATTATTTCAAAGAACCAGCTCCTAGTTTTGCTGATTTGTTCTATTGTTTTCTTTTGTTTGTTTTGTTCTCTACTTCATTGATTTCTGCTCTGATCTTTATGATTTCTCTCTTCCTGCTGTGTTTAGGGTTTCTTTCTTGTTCTTTCTCCAGCTCTTAGGTGTAAGGTTAGATTGTGTACCTGAGACCTTTCTTGTTTCTTGAGGAAGGCTTGTACCACTATATATTTTCCTCTCAGGACTCCCTTTGTTGTGTCCCACAGATTTTGAAGCATTGTGTTTTCATTATCATTTGTTTCCATGAATTATTTTCAATTCTTTAATTTCCTGGTTGACCCATTCATTCCTTATAAGGATGTTGTTTAGTCTCCATGTATTTGGGTTCTTTCTAAATTTCCTCTTGTGATTGAGTTCTAGCTTCAGAGCATTGTGGTCTGAAAATATACAGGGAATGATCCCAATATTTTGATACCAGCTGAGACCTGATTTAGGACCGAGGATGTTGTCTATTCTGGAGAATGTTCCATGTGCACTAGAGAAGAATGTGTATTCTGTTGCTTTGGGATGAAATGTTCTGAATATATATGTGATGTCCATCTGGTCCATTTAAGGACTTTATTTCCTTGTTGATATTTTGCTTGGATGATCTGTCCATTTCAGTGAGGGGAGTGTTAAAGTCCCCTATTATTACTGTATTATTGTTGATGTGCTTCTTTGATTTTGTTATTAATTGGTTTATATAGTTGGAGGCTCCCACGTTAGGGGCATAGATATTTAAAATTGTTAGATCTTCTTGTTGGACACATCCTTTGTGTTTCATATAGTGTTCTTTCTCATCTCTTATTATAGTCTTTGGCTTAAAATCTAATTGATCTGATATAAGGATTGCCACTCCTGCTTTCTTCTGATGTCCATTAGCATGGTAAATACTTTTCCACCCCTCACTTAAAATTTGGAGGTGTCTTCGGGTCTAAAAGGAGTTGTTTGTAGGCAACATATAGATGGGTTTTGTTTTCTTATCCATTCTGATACCCTATGTCTTCTGATTGGGGCATTTAGCTCATTAATATTCAGGGTAACTATTGAGAGAGATGAATTTAGTGCAATTGTATTGCCTGTAAGGTAACTGTTACTATATATTGTCCCTGTTCCTTTCTGATCTACTACTTTTTGGCTCTCTCTTTACTTAGAGGGCCCCTTTCAATATTTCCTGTAGAGCTGGTTTGGTGTTCGCATAATCTTCCAGGTTTTGTCCTGGAAGCTTCTTATCTCTCCTTCTATTTTCAATGATAGCCTAGCTGGATATAGTATTCTTGGCTGCATGTTTTTCTCATTTTGTGCTCTGAAAATATCATGCCAGCTCTTTATGGTCTGCCAGGTATCTGTGGATAAGTCTACTGCCAGTCTAATATTTTTACCATTGTATGTTGTGGACTTCTTTTCCCGGGCTGCTTTCAGGATTTTTTCTTTTTCACCAAGACTTGTAAATTTTACTATTAGGTGACAGGGTGTGGACCTATTCTTGTTGATTTTGAGGTGGGTTCTCTGCACCTCCTGTATTTTGATGCTTGTTCCCTTTGCCATATTGGGGAAATTCTCTCCAATAATTCTCTCCATTCTACCTTCTGGTCCCCTCTCTCTTTCTTCTTCTTCTGGAATCCCAAATATTCTAATGTTGTTTCGTCTTATGGTGTCACTTATCTCTCGAATTCGACCCTCATGGTCCAGTAGCTGTTTGTCCCTCTTTTGCTCAGCTTCTTTATTCTCTCTCATTTGGTCTTCTAGATCACTAATACTTTCTTCTGCCTCATTTATGCTAGCAGTGAGAGCCTCCATTTTTATTGCACCTCATTAACAGCTTTTTTGATTTCAACTTGGTTAGATTTCAGTTCTCTTCTTTCTCCAGAAAGGGTTTTTGTATCTCCAGAGAGGGTTTCTCTAATATCTTCCATGCCTTTTTCAAGCATGGCTAGAACCTTGAGAATTGTCATTCTGAACTGTAGATCTGACATATTACCAATGTCTGTATTGATTAGGTCCCTAGCCTTTGGTCCTGCCTCTTGTTCTTTTATTTATTTATTTATTTATTTATTTAGTGGTGAATTTTTCTGCCTTGTCATTTTGTCCAGATAAGAGTATATGAAGGAGCATTTAAAATACTAAAAGGGTGGCAATAACCCCGGGGAAATATGCTTTAACCAAATCAGAAGAGATCCCAAATTGTGAGGGGCGAGAAAGGGGATAAAAAGAGGTTTAGAAAGAAAAAAAAAAAAAAGAAGAGAAATGGAAAGAAAAAAACAATTAAAAAAAGAAAAAATATATATAAATATTATATATTATATATATACATATATATATGATAAAGTAGTTTTAAATGTTAATAAAGAAAAGGGTAAAAGTTAAAAAATATTAGCAGAAGAAGAGAAAAAAATGAAAAAGGAAAAAAATTAATTAATTGCAAGACCAAAGAATCATGGGGAGAAAGCCATGAGTTCCGTGCTTTGCTTCTTCCTCCTCTGGAATTCTGCTGCTCTCCTTGGTATTGAAAGTGCACTCCTTGGTAGGTAAACTTGGTCCTGGCTGGATTTCTTGTTGATCTTCTGGGGGAGGGGCCTGTTGTAGTGATTCTCAAGTGTCTTTGCCCCAGGCAGAATTGCCCTGCCCTTACCAGGGGCCGGGCTGAGTAATCCGCTCTGGTTTGTTTTGGGGAGCTTTTGTTCCCTGAGCACTTTCTGTAGAGTTCTGGAGGACGTAATTAAAATGGCGGCCTCCTGGTCTCTGTCCCATAGGAGCCGAGAGCCCGGGGCCCCACTCCTCAGTGTGCCCTCAGAGAACAGCTCCCATTTACACTCGTCTCCCTGGCCTCCGGCCGTGCTCCAGGCTCACCGAGCCTGCAACCAGTTCAAGGTAACCCCGAGCAGAGAACTCACTCCTCATTCTGTCTCTGTAGCCGGTTTCCCCATTCTAATTCCTGCAAGCTCTGTGACACTCAGCCACCCCCGATCCTTCTGTGACCCTGTGGGACCTGAGGCCACGCTGACCCTGCGTGGGCTTCACCCCGGTTTAGCCTGTGGAGTGATGTCCCTCAGTGGAACAGACTTTTAAAAGTCCTGATTTTGTGCTTTGTTGCTCCACTGCTTGCCGGCCCCTCCCCATGGGGTCTATTTTCCCGTCACTTTGGATTCACATCTCTGCCAGTCCTACCTTTCAGAAAGTGGTTGATTTTCTGTTTCTAGAATTGCTGTTCCTCTTCTCTTTGAACTTCTGTTGGATTTGTAGGTGTTGTCTACGGCCATACCACCCTGAACGCGCCCGATCTCGTCGGATTTGTAGGTGTTTGCAATCTTTAGATAAGCTATCTAGCTGATCTCCTGCTAGCTGAAGTAGTCTCAGCCTGCTATTTCTCTGCCATCTTGACTCCTCCTCCCCAGTATAGACATTTTAACAATGTTTATTCTTCTGATCCAAGAGCATGGATGGTCTTCCATCTTTTTGTGTCTTATTCAATTTTTTTCATGAGTGTTCTGTAGTTCTTTGAGTACAAATCCTTTACCTCTTTGAGGGCTTTATTCCCAGGTATCTTATGGTTCTTGGTGCTAGAGTAAATGGAATCGATTCTCTAATTTCCCTTTTTGTATTTTCATTGTTAGAGTATAAGAAAGCCACCGATTTCTGTACATTGACTTTGTATCCTGCCATGTTGCTGAATTGCTGTATGAGATCTGGTAGTTTGGGGGGGGTGGAGTCTTTTGGGTTTTCCATATAAGGAATCATGTCATATGCGAAGAGAGAGAGTTTGACTTCTTCAATGCCAATTTGAATACCTTTTATTTCTCTTTGTTGTCTGATTGCTGTTGCTAGGACGTTTAATACTATGTTGAACAAGAGTGGTGAGAGCGGGCATCTTTGTCATGTTCTATTCTCACCAGAAAGGCTGCAAGCTTTTTCCCATTGAGGATGATATTTGCTGTGGGTTTATCATATATAGATTTTATGAAGTTCAGGAATGTTTCTCTATCCCTATCCCTATACTTTGAAGCATTTTAATCAGGAATGGATGCTGGAATTTGTCTAATGTTTTTTTTTTTTTTTCTGTATCAATGAAGAGGACCATGTGGTTCTTTTCTCCTCTCTTATTGATTTGTTCTATCACATTGATTGATTTGCGAATGTTGAAACTTCCTTGTACCCCAGGGATGAATCTCACCTGGTCATGGTAAATAATCTTTTTTTTTTTTTTAATTTATGTTTTATTTATTTTCAGCATAACAGTATTCATTGTTTTTCTATCACACCCAGTGCTCCATGCAATCCGTGACCTCTCTAATACCCACCTCCTAGTTCCCCCAACTTCCCACCCTCCCACCACTTAAAACCCCTCAGATTGTTTTTCAGAGTCCATAGTCTCTCATGGTTCACCTCCCCTTCCAATTTCCCCCAACTCCCTTATCCTAACTTCCCATGTCCATCATGCTATTTGTTATGCTCCACAAATAAGTGAAACCATATGATAACTGACTCTCTCTGTTTGACTAATTTCACTCAGCATAATCTCTTCCAGTCCCATCCATGTTGCTACAAAAGTTGGGTATTCACCCTTTCTGATGGAGTCACAATACTCCACAGTGTGTATGCACCACATTTTCCTTATCCATTCGTCCGTTGAAGGGCATCTTGGTTCTTTCCACAGTTTGGCGACCATGGCCATTGCTGCTATAAACATTGGGTTACAGATGGCCCTTCTTTTCATGACATCTGTATCTTTGGGGTAAATACTCAGTAGTGCAATGGCAGGGTCAAAGGGAAGTTCTATTTTTAATTTCTTGAGGAATCTCCACGCTGTTCTCCAAAGAGGCTGCACCAACTTGCATTCCCACCAACAGTGGAAGAGGGTTCCCTTCCCCTTTCTCCACATCCCCTCCAACACATGTTGTTTGATGCTGCCCCTCGAAATAATTTGTTACTTAAACTTTAACCCCTGGAGGATTTTATTAGTTACTAAGCACATTTAGTCTTATGGAATACATAAACTGGCAACAGGTCTTTGTGGAGAAGGATGGTATACAACCGTGAAGCTGGGCAGCTGGGGATGCCCAGCTCGCTCAGGTCAGAACGCAGCCCCTTCATAGAAGCTGGGCAGCTGGGGATACCTCACTTCTTCAGGGCGGAATGCCGCCCCTTCACAGAATCCAGGAAGCCGGGAACACCTGGCCCACCCAGGGGGGACTGCTGCCTGCTTCAGGGAAGCCCAGCACCCAGGAATGCCAGCGCAGCTCAGGGTGGAATGAAAACCGCCTGCTTTCTTTATCCATTATCACTCCTTTCTCTTCCCAAAAGCGCCTGTTGTTAGTTAGATGAGTCCTTTGAGTGTGCTTGTTTAACTATAAAATTTATCATCCTTCTTGCTTGTCTGCAAGATGGGATTAACATTTGATCTTCATCAATCTTTCTGTTGGCTATTGTTTCTATCCAATAAAAGTGAGACGGTGGAGTTGCTGGGGACAGCAGTCCTTTCCAACTGTTGTCCCCTGCTCTCAGTCTTTTGCAGCTGACTTGTTTGTGCCTAATTCTTCTCTCGTCACCAACTGGAAGTGGCAAGTGGCACCTGAACATGGGACGGGGCCAGACCAGACCTGATCTAATCAGAAATAAAACAGGGGAAGCCCCAACGTGAGTTTTTTCCCATGCCTTTTACCTACTGGTAAGTTGTGGGTCATTATCACAGGGTATGGGTAATCTAGAGAGCACAAATGTTTATTGCCCTTACCTTTATTTATTGAGAAGGCTCCTGAAGGCAGGAGGAACAAAAGTCAGCGAGGGCCAACTTATGGAGATTTTAAAGGTAATTGAAGAACATTGCTCCTGGTTCCCTATATTAGGGACTTTAGATTTACAAACTTGAGAAAAAGTAGGTCACGAATTAAAACTTTTGTATATGAAAGGAAAGCAAATTCCAGTCCCTATATGGCCTACTTGGACCCTCATTTGCTCTTTTTTGGAGCCTTTACAAACCCCTGATTCGGAGAGCGATAATGAATGTTCAGGAGAAACTAAGAAAGAGGAACCTGAACATGCCATCCAGGAGGAGAAAGAAACTATTAAGGCCACCAGGAAGGAATATAGAAATGAGGAAACTCCTCCTCATCCTCCTCCAGTAACAGAACAAAAGGTGCCCATGGCAATGTCGCCATTGGCTCCGCTGTTCTATAAGAAGGCACCATTTAATGAAAAACATGAAAAGTACATGCTATCGGCTGTTCAAAAAGGCCTCCTTGAAGCACAGCAAGCGGGAGATCTACATTCCTTGCATTTTAATTTCCCGATTATTATTACAGAACATGATCCTAACAACTCTAACGGTGTCTATGAGGCCAAGCATGATCAATTTCCCTTCAAATTGTTGAAGGAACTAAAACAGGCAGTACAAAACTATGGAGGTAATTATCCATTTCAATGGGAATTATTGAAGGCATCGCAGAAGGCAATTGACTTATTCCGATGGATTGATCATTGGTAGCAAGAACAGTTCTATCTCCAAGTGAGTTCTTGCAATTCAAAACATGGTGGCAAGATCAAGCAGAAAGAGCAACTGCCCATAATAGAGCTCATAATATTCCTATTTCCATGGAATAGCTCATGTGTCTTGGACCATGGGCCCAGGTTCAAGACCAGGTATTGATGAGTGATCAAGCTGTTGAGCAGCTCCGGTGTTGCTGTTTGAGAGCATGGGAGAGAAAAGAATCTCAGGGAGATAAGTTCTCTTCTTTTCAAAAAGTGGTACAGGGTCCAAGAGAGCCCTATACTGATTTTACTGCAAGATTACAAGAGGCTGTCAGAAGACAGATAAATAATCTTGAGGCTGCAGATACCATTATGCAACTGTTGGCTTATGAGAATGCTAATTCTGATTGTAAGAAGTTGCTAGCACACTTTAAAGGCAAGGGAACATTGACAGATTATATTAAGCTATGTCAAGGAGTAGGAACAGAGACCTATAAAGCTGATTTGTTAGCTCAAGCAATGGCTGCTCTGACCACAGGAAAATTTAAAGGACTATGTTTCAACTGTGGGCAAGCAGAGCACAGATATTATTCTTACTTTGGGATATAAAAATAGGCCAATATGTATCGGCAATCATTCCAGTTGCCTTGTCCCTGGTTATCAGAGATGGTTGGTGGACCTTCCTACTAACAATTATTTGGCTAAAGCTCAGTTACATTTACTCTTCATTAAAGGATTTCAAGCCTACAAATATTGGAGTCCTAGCTATAACACAGCACCCCTTATTCCCAAATGAAAACCAACACAAATGTGGTCTGATGAGGGAATTCGCCCTTTATGGAAGGATTGTAGAGCTTCTCACCCCAGTATTGTTATTAATGATTCCTATGGAATAGTATGGGACTGGTCCCCACAATGGCAGTCACCAATTGCACTGGGGAACCCTGCTCCCTTCATCCAAAGTTAAAATGGCAAGTTTTTGATGATCCCATTTTACCGCAAACCTTAGCTTCAGGAAATGCACCTCTGGTGTTGCTTGGGCAAGGACTTTCTATGCCATCTCCTTTTGTTGATTATCATAAAAGACAAAAGGATTTATGGAAGGTCACTACCACTTTAAGTCACATAAGAGTTTAGAATGGCTCTTACAGTCATCTGTCTAATAAAAATGCATTTTCTTTTTTCCTTATGGATGAAGAATGGGTAAGAGTTTGTGTTAGAGATCCCTATGTTTTTGTTATTGGAAAAATGACTTTTATTCATAGTAATAGAGAAATAAATTGTCTAAACTGTAAGATGTTCACCTGTGTAGATAAGAATGTTTATACAGACAATTCTGTCATTCTTTTAGCCAGAAGAATAATAGGTATTTGGCTACCAGTGAAGCACCACTGTGTTTGGGAAAGTTCTCAAGATGTACATATATTTTTAACAGTATTGAAGAACTGGGTCCATAGAACAAAAAGATTTTTTGAGTTACTTATAACAGCTATTCTAGGAATTATAGCCACTACCGCTACAGCTACCACTGCAGGAATGGCCTTGCATCAAACTATACAAACTACACAATTTTTACAGAAGTGGCACAAGAATGCCAGCAAGGCCTGGAATCAGCAAACTGAAAGGGTCCATAGACAAAAGGATGAGACTAATACAAAGCGAAGGTCAAGCAAAGCTTTATTTCGCGCCAAGCATCGAGAATCACTGACCAGCCAGGGCCATCTCTTGCCAAGAGGCGACCTCTCCCAGTCTCACAGACTAACTTTTATAGAGTAAAGGCCATGTGGTTGAGCCTGGCCACACACAGATGGCCAACTGAATTACATTCTACCCCGTTATAGTCATCTAATTCAGCCTATGACCTTGGCTAGAATTTGTCTGGAGCCCAAAAGGCAGGCTCACACTCCTTGGCGGGTAATACATGTGCTTTCCCTTGATTGGACATCTCCAGCTGGCCTGGTTCATCCTTGGCGGGTAGAATGGTAATACTTGAACTTTCACTGATTTGACGTTTCCACCTGGCCATACACGTCCTTGTATGTGGGCTCCATTATCAGGGGCTGGTCAGGCATATTTCACCAGTTCTGTTTCTAAGCGCTTTTCTCTTCGGGGCAAGGGGCAGTTTCAATCTAAGTTTACTGCATAAACAACAAAATGGCTCTCTCTGGATATGTAGGCCCTTACATTCCCCCCTTTTCTTTGGAGATTAGTCAAATGTTTGACTATTCTATGTCCCTCTGTTGTAAGGGGTTATATTGAGTTTGTAAGATTAGTATCTTTATCACCCCAATCCTTCTTTTGTATAAATGATATCAGGGCGTTTATAGCATAGGGGCCAAAGAGTAACATCAATAATAGTAAGATTAAGGGACCTGCAATTGCTGATATTAGGGAATTTATTCATGGAGATCAGTTGAATAAATTTTCATATCATCCCTAGGAGTCCTAAAGTCCCCCTTTTTCTAAGAATAGTATGTTAAGCCCCCTTCTACTTTGCAGTACCATTTCAGCTAGAGAGCTTAGGTAATCAGTTAGCTTATCTATATTTTCGTGCATGTGACGTAAATCAGCATCTACTTGGGATCCCAGAGCCTCAAAATCTACTTTTTTCTTTTATTAAGGCTGAGGTTCCTATTGCTGTAGACCCCACTAATTCTGCAGCCACTAAGGCTGGAATTAGGATGGGGACCATACATTTTGTTCACCCTGTCCCTGCAGTAAGATGCTGGAATCCTTCGATCCCCTTATAATAACCTACTTGGGGAAGGATGTGAGCTGTTATACAGAGTTCATTCCATGAAGTTTCGGAATAAAGCAAGATTAAGGCATGGTGTTTGCCCTGAATTACAAGCAAACCAGGCCCTGACTGGGGCCTTAAGGAAATTAGTGAAGACGGTAGGGACCATTATAGCTTCACATAAGTTTTTTTTTTTTTTTTTTTTTTTTTTTATTGGGAAGATTGTTTCCCTTTCCATGTCGCAAAGCAAAGTCCCTTACTTCTTATATCTCCTAAAGTTGGTCTCCTAAAGTTAGGTATTTTTTCCCATTCACAGGAGTTATAAGAGCTTTCCTTTTTAATTTGGCCCTTTTGGGTCCCTATAGTAAGATTGCTCCCCATGCCAATATAATATGGCAGCTGAGGATTTAAACATATCCAGCAGTCTCGAGTGACATTAGGACCTAAAGCACTCAAAAAATTAAACATTGTATCTACCAGTGGAAATAAAACATTTTATAGCATTATTGCCATTGTCAACCTTTTCTCTTTTATTTTTTATGATAGTTTTCCTCAGGGTAGATGTGGCGGGTAGCTTGTTTGGTTTTAATGCTTGGGAGGATTTAAAACTGGTTTGAGCCCTATAGGCCGAATTATCTTCTGGATGGTGAATTGCCCTCCTCTATCTGCATCAGTTCATAATATCTAAGGCCCTAAGATCGGCCATATTCCCAGAGACGATCTTTGGGGTTGATCATTGTAATAGATATATTTGTACAATATTTTCCAAATTGGTGGGATGCAATTGAAGGAAAGATCCCTGTGGCTAAATTTTTAACAATTTCCTTTTGTGTTACACAGTTATCTGTTCTGATGGGTACTACCATTATGTGGGGGTCACAGTTTATTCCCCAATCAGAGGTTATTGTCTCACATTCCCACCATGCACAGTAATAGACTGAAGCTCTTCCACACCCTGTATGAGTCCCTGTGTAAGGACACATGTAGTAAGAAGCATGTGTGACACAAGGAATTACAGGTGCCAACTGACATATGGTTACATTAAATTGTATAGTTAGATGATGGGTCAGCCATTTATTGCTTTTTATAACCTTTTCAATTTTTGTTAATCCCATTTGTTTAATTTTCCATCTATACTTTTCTGTCTGATGGGGTGACTCGGAAGTTTTTACATAGACCGGTAATAATAGAAGTAACAATAAACTTAATGAACTTATTGTTGTTGGTTTTTTTTGTTTTTTTTTTTTTTGAGTCTTAGCTTTAGTCCATGGTCAGCGGGGTCCATCGGCAATGGCGTCCATCTCTGGGGAGCATCCCTGTCTTCGGCTCGTTTGACGTGACCCGCATGAATCCAGGCCCGGATGCCTTCTACTTTTATTGCCGTGGGGGTGGTCAGGATGACAGTAAATGGTCCCTTCCAACGAGGTTCCAAGTTTTCCACTTGGCGGCAGCACATTCAAACCAAATCCCTGGGCTGGTAAGGATGTGGTTCCAGCTCCGTCTCCATTTCAGTGTGGGCTGTTCAGATCCCTGCATGGGCTCTTTTTAAGACAGGCTGCAATGCCTGCAGTGACTGGAGTACAGACTGACCAGTCATTTTTGCTAGGGCAACCTCTTGTAGCTGAGGGCAGAGCGGGGGGTGGGGGTGTTTCCCAAACATTATTTTAAATGGGGTCACCTTGTTTAAATATGGTGTACATCACGCCATGAGGATGGCAAAAGGAAGGAAAGTCATCCATCCACCACCAGCCTCCAGAATTAGCTTTGTCAAAGTCTCTTTAAAAGTCCAGTTCATTCTCTCTATTTGCCTGAAACTCTGGGGCCAGTAGGCACAAAGTAGTTTTCAATTAGTGCCCATGGCCTTGGCCAATACATGTGAGACTGAACTCACAAATGAAGGGCCATTGTTTGACCCGATCGTGAGAGGTAACCCAAACCTCTAGTAGCTTTTGGCTATCACTCCTGCCATCTCATGTTTGGCAGAAAAGACCTCTACCCAGCCTGAAAAGGTATCCATAAAAACTGATATATACTTGTGTCCATATTTTCCCAGTTTTATCTCTGTAAAATCCATTTCCCAATAAATTTATGGCTCTTTACCTCTTTTTTCCCCTCCTTCCATTCTAGTTCTTCGTGCATTTATCTCCTGACATTGAGCACATCTATCAACCACATTCTGAGCCATACACCATAATTTAGAAACCTGAAACTGCTAGCCCATAAGCTTCTTAAGCTTGTGTGTCCCCAAATGAGTGCCCTGATGTATTTGGCTTACTAATTTCTTCCTAGTCTTAGCCTAGTACCCTTCATAGTCTAGTTTAACCCATTTTTGTAAATCTTATAAATATTCCTCTAATGTTTACCTCAAGTTGTCTAACTTAGGCAAACAAACATTTAAAGACAACCAAATCTAGAATTTAACATCCATAAAGGCATGTTATTAAAACATAATTTTTCTCTCTAAAATAACCCTCATTTCCAGGGATAGCCAAATCAGGACTAATTTATTTGAAAAACAAGTCCAGTTTCAACAAACTTGGTCTAATTATTTACATAAGCTCAGCAAGAACAGTGAGTGTGATCATATAGACCTTTTAGAATCTGCTTTGCTGGAACTTTTTATAAGTAATTTCTAGGTTGAACTTTTAGTAGCCTCTCCAGGCCAGAAGCCAAGCCACATACTTGCCATCAGATGTGCCTGCAATACCAGTCGACTTGGGCGAATTCTTCTGAGGCTTTGCACCTACCAAGGAGTGACATTATTTACTCACCTGGTGAGGCTGCTGGGAACTCTGTAAGCAGGGTATTAGGCCAACAGTTCCAAAGGGCTTTACGGCTCCAGGTTTCATAAAGTCAACCTTAGTTCCTTTAAACTGTCTGGTCATATCTGAGTCTTTTCAAATATGACATTCCAGTCAAAGCCATGG
Source organism: Mustela nivalis (assembly GCF_964662115.1). Lineage (NCBI taxonomy): Eukaryota > Metazoa > Chordata > Mammalia > Carnivora > Mustelidae > Mustela > Mustela nivalis. The sequence continues at coordinate 6,562,018 of NC_139022.1, read as the reverse complement.
TAAAATAACCAGTTTCCAATAGTGTCCTGTTACAAGGAGAACAGATTCTTATTGAACTTATGTAAATGACTGATTGCCATGGAATAAAGAATACTTACTGAGCCCTTTTGTTTTAAGAGGGTTTAGATAGTGAGAAAAGTTGAATGCCTTGATTTGTTTGCAAATAAATATTTTTCCATTTCTGTAAGTCACAGATATCTTTTTTTTTAAGATTTTATTTATTTGACAGACAAAGATCACAAGTAGGCAGAGAGGCAGGCAGAGAGAGAGAGAGGAGGAAGCAGGCTCCCTGCAGAGCAGAGAGCCCGACATGGGGCTCGATCCCAGGACCCTGGGATCATGACCTGAGCTGAAGGCAGAGGCTTTAACCCACTGAGCCACCCAGGCGCCCCAGTCACAGATATCTTAAGGAAAAATGTTTTCTTGGTCTGGAAGAACAAACATTAGAGAACCAGCAATGTTTAAAATAACCAATACGACACTATAATCTTTTAGTTCATTTAGTCCCATATCACATTCCATGTTGCTAATTCTGGTTTAGTCTGAATGCAGCTTTTACTTCCGGAAATTCTTATCCGTTTCCATTCCAGGATTTTAATATACCAAACACCTGTATTTGTCCTGAATGTCTCCCATATGAATTTTCTTTAATGCAGAATTCATCTTACAAGAGAATTAAAACAATTACAAATGACAAAAACTCAGAATAGATATGGCTAAATTACCAGGTGATGACCTTATCAAAACATTAAAACTTTAGGAAATGCATAGAATCTCTAGAATAGTTACAGCATTTACCCAAATGTAACCCAAGGTTTATTATTGGTTTAAATCTTGTCAAAAATTGCTAAAACCTTAGAAAATTTTTAAAACACATGCCTAAATATAATTAGGGATATTAAACACCTGATAAAACAAAACATAGAAACTGGGTTTTCTGGGCAGGCAAAGAGAAAACCCTTTACATTTCAATTAATTGAAGAAAACTTTGCCCTTTTAAACAGAGAGAAAACCAACTTTTCTATATCAGTGTCTTCCCCTTTTTTATTTTTAAGCGTGCAGTCTTAAGATGTGAGTTTTCTGGGTTTCCCTCCCATTGAGAATGACATCACAAACAAAGGGAGGGGGATCTTTCAGATGCTGTCCTGCAGGAACTTAGGAGCGTCTTAGCTAAGGTCTGTCCGTATAAACCCCGGACCAGGCTACTCTGTGGAGTAGATGACTGTTATGCCATATGACACCCCACGAAACTCAGGGTGCAGCCCACTCAGACTCCGTAGCCGAAGCGGTGGAGCCATACAGACACATTCACACAGTCAAGCACTCTTCAGATTCAAACAGGTTGGACATCCTCCCCTTTGAATATCCCTGGCTAATGGGAGGTGATTAGTCTCCCCTTTTACTCTTTACAGATTAGAGTGAGTTTCTATGGTTACAGGCAATGGAGGATGGTAACAGGATGTTTTTGCAGTCCCTCAAGGTTGGGCTGCTTCCTTAATCTCTCAAGGCCCTTACACTTGGAAGTATAATCTATGTGGAGGCAGGTCAAATCACCTTGGAGGCTGTTTTTCTTTATTTCTTATTTAAACAGGATCAGGCATCTGGTCTTTTCTCCTCTTTTTTTTTTTTTTTTTTCCTTAGTCTGTCCTGACCATACCTAAATTTTTTTGAAGATTTTCTTTCACAAACCTTCTATAACTTTCCTTTGTATTCAGGTTTTATCCCAAGACATTTTCTTCCAAACAACCATCTTATTTAGGACAAAATTACCTTCTCTTACCCTCAACAAAAATGTATTCCCATTCCTTAAATCTTTTTTTACATATTATCTACTTTCCTACATACAGAGTTGTTTCCCTCATTTTCATCAGTCTTAGTTACATTTAGCAGAATTTTGTACTCTTAGAAACACCTTAATTAGTTATTAACCAATTGTGAATTATTACAACAGAATTCTTCAGATGGTAAATTTATGAATTACTTAAGTGCAAAACATGTTTACCAACAGATTTCAAAAGCACAAACCTAGTTTCAGTAATTAATGACTTAGCAGTTTATCCTGTTTGGTTAAGATCTAGATGTCCATAATTTAAAACCATTTGTCATCCAACCAAAACTTTAAGCTTTCAGGTTACCAAAGACTTTGAAAGCTACTTCAGCAATTACCCATTAAATTTTGAGACAGACAATTAACCATCAGTTCAGTCATCTCTTTGCTAATAGATTTCAACAGATTTTAACAGAAATAATGAGAGCTTATTTGATCTTAAGTAAACTCTGAAGTTTTACATTTACTGCTGATAACTTAAAAGACATACCTTAATTAAACCAACAAACTTAACTTAGTTTAAATACTGATTCACATTCTATCTGGGCCCACTCCACTTTGAATATTTACCCGAGACATGGGTGGGAGGATTTGGAGTGGGGGGTGTTATGTCCAGGGACTGACTGTTCTTCTTGCTCCTTGCCAGTGAAGAGAGAAGGAGGCTAGTCATGCAGGCCGCATGCACGTTGGTGCAGAAACATGAGAAGTGGGAGATAGAAGAGACAAAGTGCCACCAGAAGGCAGAGAAAGGATTCCCAGTTTTAGAGCTTATTAACTTTAACAGAGGAGCAGACATCATGCTTTGCCACCAGTAAGGGGCAAGGGGCTAGGCAGTCCACATCGGGCCAGAGAGGGCAAGGAACTTACCCAAAACAAAGGAAGTTTCAGCAGCTGCTTGGGAATATTCCATAAAGTCTCTGTATCGAGTTAGACCAACCCCAGTTGGCTCCAGTTATAGCCAGCCATTAACACAATAAATGAGTAAGGGAGAAGCCCCAGATCTATGAGGAGGAATGGAGAGATGAAAATTAGAGTCCCGTTACTCTGCTTGCCCCATTCCTTCAAACACAACAAGCAACACAACAAACAACACAACAAGCAACAAGAAGACAAGACAAAGACAACCACAGGCCCAGCGGCCCCTCTTCAACCAGATGTTAAACCCAAAGATGTGCAAGATATAATCCCAGCTTAAAAACGTAACCTGCCACTGTAGTGAATTTTCTTGGTTCCCTATGTGCATCCATAAACCCAACGGTTGTGGTCCCCTTGACACGCTCGTTGGTGGGGATTTACCTGGTCCCCTAGATGCACCCAATGTTGGGGATTTTCTCAGCCCCTGGATTGCCTGGGAGAGCCCGTACCCCCTGGAAATCCCCCCCTGAGGAATGAGGCATCCCCGCATCCACTCCAGCCCTGGGAGCTATGCTGCATCCAGCTTCTCCCCTGTGGACTTTATTACCCTGGAGCTCCGCAAACAAACAGACAAGACAGACAAACAGACAGATAGGATCTCAAGGGGTCTTGAGATCTTACCTCCAGAGGCTCTCTGATGCTGGCTCAGTTCTTGCCATTTCATCCCAGACGAGCCCCCACTGAAAGGGTCCATAGACAAAAGGATCAGACTAATACAAAGCAAAGGTCGAGCAAAGCTCTACCAAGCATCGAGAATCAAACTGACCAGCCAGGGCCATCTCTTGCAAAGAGGCGACCCCTCCCAGTCTCACAGACTAACTTTTATAGAGTAAAGGCCATGTGGTTGATCCTGGCCACACACAGGTGGTTAACTGAATTACATTCTACCCCATTATAGTCATCTAATTCAGCCTATGACCTTGGCTAGAATTTGTCTGGAGCCCAAAAGGCAGGCTCACACTCCTTGGCGGGTAATACATGTGCTTTCCCTTGATTGGACATCTCCAGCTGGCCTGGTTCATCCTTGGCGGGTAGAATGGTAATACTTGAACTTTCACTGATTTGACGTTTCCACCTGGCCATACACGTCCTTGTATGTGGGCTCCATTATCAGGGGCTGGTCAGTCATATTTCACCAGTTCTGTTTCTAAGCACTTTTCTCTTGGGGGGAAGGGGCAGTTTCAATCTAAGTTTACTGCATAAACAACAAAATGGCTAGCTCTGGCTCAGTAGGCCCTTACAAAACGTTCATAGATCAAAAATTAGATGAATGTGTCTCTGATTTTAAAGCAGCCATGATATATATAGATGATCTTCAGAATATAAAGCTTAGATTTCATATTTTATGTGATTGGAATGTTTCTTCTGTCTGTGTTACTCCCCATGCCTATAATGAATCAGAAGTATCTTGCAGCAAAATTCGCCGACATATTACTAACCATTATGGTGATAATCTAACCTTAGATATTAAACAACTTCAAGATATGATTCTAAGTATTACTCACTCGTCATTACAATCCATTCCAGGGGTGAGTTTTACTCAAAGAATTAATGATATTCTGTCTGATTTAAACCCTTCTACTTGGATCACACAAACTGGTCTTGGTGTTATAAGTGAATTGATTATTCTTCTTATTGCTGTAATCTTTTTATTCTTCATCTTCAGAAGCGAAAATCCCTCCAACGACTGAAAAATCAAGAAGCTGCAAAACCAACTTTTCTACTACTTCACAAACAAAAGAGGGGAGATGCTGCTGCCCCTCGGAACAATTTGTTACTTAAACTGTAACCCCTGGAGGATTTTACTAGTTACCAAACACATTTAGATATGGCCTTAAGAAATACATATACTGGCAACAGATCTTTGGGGAGAAGGACGATATACGACCGTGAACCTGGGCAGCTGGGAATGCCCGGCTCGCTCAGGGCGGAATGCTGCCCCTTCACAGAAGCTGGGCAGCCAGGAACGCCTGGCCCACCCAGGGCAGAATGCCGCCTGCTTCAGGGAAGAGAAGATCCCAAAAACCCAACCCAGTCAACTCAGGGTGGAACGAAAACCTCCTGCTTCCCTTATCCGTTATTGCTTCTTTCTCTTCCCAAAAGCGCCCATTGTTAGTTAGAAGAGTCCTTTGAATGTGCTTGTTTAACTATAAACTTTATCCTCCTTGCTTGTCTACAAGAGGGGATTAACATTTGACATTCATGGATCTTTCTGTAGGCTCTTGTTTCTATCCAATAAAAGTGAGATAGGAGTTGCTGGGGGCAGCAGTCCTTTTCAACTGTTGTTCCCTGCTCCCAGTCTTTTGCAGCTGACTTGTTTGTGCCTAATTCTTCTCTCCTCCCTGACTGGAAGCGGCACCAGACTTGTTAATGTTGTCCATTCTAACTGGTGTAAGGTGATATCTCAATGTGGTTTTAATTTGAATCTCCCTGATGGCTAGTGATGATGAACATGTTTTCATGTGTCAGATAGGATTTGTCTGTCTTCATTGGAGAAGTGTCTGTTCATATCTTCTTCCCCTTTTTTGACAGGATTATCTGTTTTGTGTGTGTTGAGGTTGAGGAATTCTTTATAGATGCTGGATATCAACCCATTGTCTGTACTGTTATTTGCAAATATCTTCTCCCATTCTGTGTGTTCCACTTTGTTTTCTTAATATTTCCTTTGCTTTGCAGAAGCTTTTAATTTTGATGAAGTCCCAGAAATTTATTTTGGCTTTAGTTTCCTTTGCCTTTGGAGACATATCTTGAAAGAAATTCCTGTGGCTGATATCGAAGAGATTACTGCCTATGTTCTCCTCTAGGATTCTGAGGGATTCCTGTCTCACTTTGAGATCTTTTTTCTGTTTTGAGTTTATCTTTGTGCATGGTGTAAGAGAATGGTCGAGTTTCATTGTTCTACATATAGCTGCCCAGTTTTCCCAGCACCATTTATTGAAGAGACTTTCTTTTTTCCACTGTATATTTTCTCCAGTTTTGTCAAAGATTATTTGCCCATAGAGTTGAGGGTCCATCTCTGGCAACAGACCAGTTCCACTGGTCTATCTGTCTATTTTTATGCCAGTACCATTCTGTTTTGGTGATCAGCTTTGTAGTAAAGCTTGAAATCAGGTAGCATAATGCCCCCAGTTTATTTTTGTTTTTCAACATTTCCCTAGCAATTCGGGGTCTCTTCTGATTCCATACAAATTTTTGGATTATTTGCTCCAGCTCTTCGAAGAATACCATTGATCAGAATGGCATTAAAGTATAGATTGCCCTAGGCAGTATAGACATTTTAACAATGTTTATTCTTCTAATCCAAGAGTATGGAATGGTCTTCCATCTTTTTGTGTCTTCTTCAATTTCTTTCATGAGTGTTCTGTGGACCCTCGAATACAGATCCTTTACCTCTTTGTGAGGTTGATTCCCAGTTATCTTATGGTTCTTGGTGCTAGAGTAAATGGAATCGATTCTCTAATTTCCCTTTCTGTCTTTTCATTGTTAGTGTATGAGAAAGCCACTGATTTATGTACATTGACTTCGTATCCTGCCATGTTGGTGAATTGCTGTATGAGTTCTAGTAGTTTGGGGGTGGAGTCTTTTGGGTTTTCCATATAAATAAACATTTTTTTTTGCGAAGAAAGAGAGTTTGACTTCTTTATTTCCAATTTGGATACATTTTATTCCTCTTTGTTGTCTGATAGCTGATGCTAGGACTTCTGATACTATGTTGAACAAGAGTGGTGAGAGTGGGCATCCCTGTTGCGTTCCTGAACTCAACAGGAAGGATGCAAGGATTTTGCCAATTGAAGATGATATTTGCTGTGGGGCTTCCATAGATAGATTTTATGAAGTTCAGGAATGTTCCCTCTATCCCTATACTTTGAAGCATTTTAATCAGGAATGGATGCTGGATTTTGTCAAATGCTTTTCCTGCATCAATGGAGAGGACCATGTGGTTCTTCTCTCTTCTCTTATTGATTTGTTCTATCACATTGATTGATTTGCGAATGTTTAACCATTCTTGTAGCCCAGGGATAAATCCGACCTGGTCTTGGAAGCTAATCTTTTATATATTATTTATTTATTTGACAGAGAAAGATAAAAAGTAGGCAGAGAGGGAGGCAGAGAGAGAGAGAGGGAAGCAGGCTCTCCGCTGAGCAGAGAGCCTGATGCGGGACTCGATCCCAGGACCCTGATATCATGACCCAAGCCAAATGCAGTAGATTGACCCACTGAGCCACCCAGGTGCCCTGGCTGCAAAACTTTTTAATGTGCTATTGGATCTTGTTTGCTAGGATCTTGTTGAGAATATGAGCATCTATATTCACAGGAATATTGGTCTGAAATTCTCCTTTTTGGTAGGGTCCTTGTCTGGCTTGGGGAAGAGGGTAGTGCTGGCTTCATAGAAAGAATCTGGAAGTTTTCCTTATGCTTCAGTTTTCTGAAAGAGATTCAGGAGAATAGGTGTTATTTCTTCTTTGAAAGTTTGGTAGAATTCCCCAGGGAATCTGTCAGGTTCTGGGCTCTTGTATTTTAGGAGGTTTTTGATCACCACTTCAATCTCGTTACTAGATATCAGACTATTCAGGTTGTCAGTTTCTTCCTGGTTCAATTTTGGGAGTTTATAGTTTTCCAGGAATGCATCCATTTCATCTAGGTTGCTTAGCTTATTGGCATATAACTGTTTATCATACATATAACTGTTGTCATAACTTCTGGTGATTGTTTATACTTCCTTGATGTTAGTTGGATCTCTCCCTTTCATTTCTAATTTTAGGAATTTGGTATTTCTCTCTTTTCTTTTGGATTAGTGCAGCCAATGGTTTATCAATCTTATTGATTCTTTCAAAAAAAAAACAGCTTCCAATTTCATTGATACGTTCTATTGTATCTCTGGTTTCTACCTCATTGATCTCAGCTCTAATCTTGATGATTTCCCTTTTTATGTGTGGAGTTGGTTTGATTTGTTGTTGATTCTCCAGTTCTTTAAGGTGTAGAGACAGCTGGTGTATTCTGGATTTTTCAATTTTTCTGAGGGATGCTTTGATGGCTATGTATTTCCCCTTAGGAATGCCTTTGCTCCATCCCATAGGTTTTGGACCAAAGTGACTTCATTCTCATTGGTTTCCATAAATTGTTTCAGTTCCTCTTTGATCTCCTGGTTGATCTAAGCATTATTAAGCAAGGTGGTCTTTAGCTTCCAGGTGTTTGTGTTCCTTCCGACCCTTTCCTTGTAATTGAGCTCCAGTTTCAAAGCATTATGATCTGAGACTGTGCACAGAATCATCTCAATCTTTTGGTATTGGTTGAGTCCTGATATGTGACCCAGTATGTGGTTTATTCTGGAGAAGGTACCATGTGAACTTGAGAAGAATGAGTATTCTGTTGTTTTAGGTGGAATATTCTGTATATATATATGAGGTCCATCTGGTCCAATGTGTCATTAAATGCTCTTGTTTCTTTATTGATTTTCTGCTTCAATGATCTGTCTTTTTCTGAGAGAGGTGTGTTAATATCTCCTACTATTAATGTACTCATATCAATATGACTCTTTATCTTGGTTAACAGTTTTCTTATGTAATTGGCTGCTCCCATATTGGGGGCATAGATATTTGCATTTGTTAGATCATCTTGGTGGAAGTCCCTTTAAGAATGATGTAGTGTCCTTCTCTATCTCTGACTACAGGCTTTAGTTTAAAATCTAATTTGTCTGATATTAGAATTGCTATCCCGGCCTTCTTTTGAGGCCCTTTGGCATGAAAGATGCTTGTCCATACCTACACTTTCAATCTGGGTGTATCTTTAGGTTCAGAATGGGTCTCTTGTAGACAACATATGAATGGGTCCTGTCGTTTTATCCAATCTGCAACCCTGTGGCATTTTATGGGTGCATTTTGGCCATTCACATTGAGAGTGATTATTGATAGATACATTTTTATTTACATCTTGTTACTTTTGAAGTTTTTCTTTCTGTAGATTTTTTTTATATTTCTGTTCAATGCTATTCTTACTATTTTTCCTCTTTCATAGAACCCCCGTTAATATTTCCTGCAGTGTTGGCTTGGTGGTTGCATTGTTTTTTAAGCATTGCCTGTTTTGGAAACTCTTTAACTCTACATCCATTTTGAATGTCAGTCTTGCTGGTTAATGTATTCTTGGCTACATGTTATTTTCACTTAGTGCTCTGAATATATCTTGCCAGACTTTTCTCACTTGCCAGGTCTCTGTGGACAGGTCTGATGTAATTCTGATGGGCTTTCTTCTATATGTAAGAAGCCTCCTTGTCCTAGCGGCTTTCAAGTGATTATAACTACAATTACAATTCCTCAATTTGACTCTCAGGTGCCTTTTTTTGTTTGTTTGTTTGTTTTGTTTTGTTTTGTTTTATCTATAATCTTGGGTGGAGGCCGTTCGGCCTCTAGTACATGAAAGCTGGTTCCATTCATGAGACTGGGATAATTTTCATGAAGAGCTTGTTCCACTATATCTTCTAGACTTCTTTCTTTCTCCTCCCCTTCAGGGATTCCAATAATTCTGATGTTGGAACATTTCATAGCATCATTTATTTCCGTGATTCTGTTTTCGTAGTTTCTAAGCTGTTTGTTTCAGGCTTCATCCTGATCCTCTCTCTCTATCTGTTTGTCCTCCAGATCACTAATTCTATCTTCTGTCTCAGTTACCCTAGCTTTTAGAAAATTTAGATTAGATTGGAACTCATTGAGAACATTTTGAACCCTATCCCTTCTGGCTTTCAATTCTGCCCTAATCAGTTCTGTTTGGTCATCCATGGCTTTCTCCAACCTATCTATTGCCCGGATAATTTTTAGCCTGAATTTTCTTTCCAACTTGATAGCCATTAGCTTTGTTGCAGAAGGCCCATTCTCTGTATTTTTCTTCTGTTGGGCATTCCTCCCACTATTCATTTTGTTGAGAGATGGCTGAATGGATGTAGCTTGATGCAATGACTTTGGTGCAGTAAAGGTGCACCCTGGAACGTTTCTGAGTGATCAGGATTCCTCACCCAAACCAGAGAAAAACGAAAAGAAAAATAAGAAAGAGAGAGAGACAGGAAAAAAAGGTAAGGTAAAAGAGAAGGTTCAGCCCAAATGGGCCCCAAGGTAATATTTATAAAGTATACAAACAGACACAGACAAACAAAAAGACTGATAAAAGTATATGACAAGAGAAAAAATATACATATATAAGCAAATAAAGGAAGAACACCATGTTTAAGATTTATATACTATCAGGACAAACACAAAAACACAGAAACGCTGGTGGAAGAAAAAGATTGGTGAGTGGTAATAAATTCTCAGTGTGGGTGAGGAAAGTTGTTTTGATTCTTCCTTGATGTATCTTGATATTTTTGTTAAATGACTGAAATTTCCTAAAATAAGGAAAGATTTAAAATTGGTTTACCTATAGGGGTAGCATTGATTGGGGATATGAGAGTACTTTGAATTTTAACTCTATATGCATATTGGAAAATAAAAACAAAAAAGGAATAAACTAGGGGAGACAAGATGGCGGGGAAGTAGGAGGAGGCACCCATTCAACCTGTACTCTAAAGTGAGCTGATTACCTTCCAAAGAACTCCTATCACATACAAAATCAGTCTGAGATCAGAATTATACATGTCTGGATCTCTACAGTAGCCGAAGACGCCAGTGGGCAGGTAAAGTGGAGTGGGAACATTGGACTGATATCAGAAGATAAAAAAAAGGGGGAGGGAGCCACCAGAGCTGACCCATTGGAAAGTAATATCCCAATACAAGAGTGCCCTGAGTTTGGGGACCAGCATTAACTTGGAGTCTGGTAGAAAGCACTCAAAAAGAGCAAAGGATTGTGGCGGGGGGTTGGAATTGTGGGAATCAGGGTGGCTAGGGACAGGGGCTTAAGTACCCAAACCCAGGACAGCTACCCCAGACTAAAAGCCAGGGAGAGTGCGGTGGAGAAAACAGGTCTTGGTCCCTGAGCCACCAGCACGCCTGAGAGCGCTTGGGGTTCAGTTCCCTTGAGGAGCTGGAAGCCTTACCAGCTGCCAGAAGCACAGCCTTTTTACAGTCCCCACGCAAGTGTCACGCCATGCAATCGGAGTCTGAGTAGCACCCTGCACCCTCCCCTGAGAGAGGTGTGCACAGTTGCCAGGACAGTGCTCTTGGACCTGGAAGACCAGGCACTCCCAGCCCAGGCCATCAGGAAAATCTCAGTATGTGATCACTGCTTGGATCCTCTCTGGTGGCCTGGAGCTTCCCAGACAGCCACTGCTGCCGTGGTTTTGTGTACAAGCAAAAAATCCTGTGTGCCCAGGGACCACAACTCAGAACCTGATCTGTCAGCAGCCAAGGGGAATTTATTTGGGCTCTGCAGCCTGACTGAGGATTCTCTTTGACAGGGAGGTAAGGTGCAGTTTGCTTTCCTCTAAACCTAAAAAAAAATCATAAGCAGTCAAGGTGAGAGAGAGAGAGAGAGAGAAAAGTGAACAAACATAAAAACCTCCAAAGAACAAAAGTCTGAAAAAAACCAGTTTCCTCAGAGCCCACCCCCTTGAGGGGGACGGGAGGACATAACTCAGAGAACATCATTGACTAAAAGCTCACATGGCAGGCCCATCCCCCAGAAAACCAACCAGGAAAGATAAATAAATAAATAAATAGATAGATAGATAGATAGATAGATAGATGATAGATAGATAAATAAATATGACAAGAGAACCACCACCACTACTTCATAAGATAACTTTTGTTGATAATTCGTTCCCACTATTATGGCTCATTTTATTTTACATATAGATAATTTTTAACTATTTAACATCACAATGAGATGTTAAGTACATCAAATTCCATAATAACCTTCTAACCTAAACTTTTTGATACATACACCTGTGTTTTTCTTCTGCATTTCTATTTTTTAAATTTCTTTTTTTAAATTTTAGTTTAGTCTAGTTTATTCCTTCTTTATTTTTATTTTCTAATATTCACATGGAGTTAAACCTCAAGGTAATCCCCTTTCCCCAATGAATATAACCCCCTTTTATCTTAGGAAAGTTGAGTCCTTTAACAAAGATATCAAGATACATCCAGGAAGAATCAAAACAACCTTTCTCGCCCACACTGAGAATTTATAACCACTCTCCAATCTTTTTCTTCAACCAGTGTTTCTGTGTTTCTGTGTAATATACATCTTACATGTGGGGTCTTTTTGACGAGGTTCTTCCTTTATTTGCTTATATATATGTTTTTTCTCTTGTCATATACTTTTATCAGTCTTTTTGTTTGTCTGTTTTTGTTTATATATTTCATAAATCTTACATTGGGGCCCATTTGGGCTGAACCTTCTCTTTTATCTTCTCTTTTCTTTCCTCTCTCTCTCTTTCTTTTTCTTTTTATTTATCTTTCGTTTGGCTGGGGAATCCTGATTGCTCAGAAGCGTTCCAGGGTGCATCTTGACTGCACCAAGGTCAGTGCATCCAGCTATATCCGTTCAGCCATCTCTCACCAAAATGACTAGGAGGAGGATTTCCCAACAGAAGAAAAATACAGAGGATGGGTCTTCAGCAACAGAGCTAATAGCTATCAACATAGACAATATGTCAGAAAGAGAATTAAGGCAAACAATTATCCAGGCAATAACTAGGTTGGAGAAAGCCATGGATGACCAAAGGAATAGATTAGGGCTGAACTGAAAGCGATTAGAGATGATGTTCACAATGTTAGAGCAAAGCTGAAAGCTACCAGGGTTGTTCACAATGCTCTCAATGAGTTACAATCTAATCTAAATTCTCTCAAAGCTAGGGTAACTAAGACAGAAGATAGTAATCTGGAGGACAAACAGATAGAAAGTATCAGGAGGAAGCCTGGAACAAACAACTTAGAAGCCACAAAAGCAGAATCAGGGAAGAAATAGGACAAGATGGCCGGAAGTAGGAGAGGCGCCTTTTCAACCCCAAAGTGAGCTGATTACCTACCAAAGAACCCCAATCACCCATGAAAACAGTCTGAGATCAGAATTATACAAGTCTGGATTGCTACAGGGGCAGAAGACGCCAGTGGGCAGGTAAAGTGGAGTGGGACCAGCGATTGATATTGGAAGATAAACAAAAGGGGGTGGGAGCCACCAGAGGCAACCAGTTAGAAAGTAATACCCTAATACGAGTGAGAGTGCTCTGTGTCTGGGGACCAGCATTAACTTGGAGACTGGTTGAAAGCACTCCAAAAGAGCAAAGGATTGCCGGGGGGGGGGTGGATTGTGGGAATCTGGGTGGCTAGGGACAGGGGCTTAAGGGCCTGTTCCCAGGAAAACCTCCCCTGGTGCTGAGGTAGAGAGATTGTGGCAGAGAAACCAGCTCTTGGTCCCTATGACGCCAGCGTGCCTGAGAACGCATGGGGTCCATTTCCTGTGAGGGGATGGGAGTCAAGTTGGGCAGCAGAACACGCTCCAGATTACTCTGTAGCCCTGCTACAGAGCCGGCGAGACTCTCATGAGAGGTACAGAAGCCCAGCCAGTGCCCTTTAATACATGACATTGTTTCAGAGCCTAAGACACCTGCACTAAACTCTTCCCCCCCCCCAGAGAGGTGCACAAAGGCCCAGCCTGGTTCTCTCAGACCTGTGCCCTGTTCTCAGAGCCTGAGACCCATGCACAAACCACAGCCTCCCCTGAAATTGATGCATGCAAGCCAGGCGCTCTTAGAGACAGAAAGACTAGGCACTTCCAGCCTGGGCCAGCAGGAAAATCTCAGTGTGCGATTGTTGCTTGGAACCTCTCTGGCATTCTGGAGCTGCCCAGACAGCCGCCACTGCCTTGGCTTTGGGTACAAGCAAAAGATCCTGCATCCCCAGGGACCACGATTTGGAACCTGCTCTGCCAGCGGCCAAGGGGGAACTTACTCCCCCTTGCTGGCACTGCAGCCAGACTGAGGCTTCTCTCTGAGAGGAAGGTCAGGGTGCGGTTTGTTTTCCTCTAAAACTACAAAAACCATCAAAAGTGGTCAAAGTGACATAAAAAAAAAAAGAAGTGAAAAAACATAAAAACTGCCAGAGAACAAAAGCCTAAAAAAAAAAAAAAAAAAAAGTTTCCTCAGAGCCCACCCCCTTGAGGGTGTGGGAGGACTTAACTCAGGTAACATCATTGACTGAAAACCCACGTGTCAGGCCCTTCCCCCAGAAAAAAAAAAAAAAGAGAGAGAGAGAGAGAGAAAAGAACAAAAGGAATACAGAGAACAACCACTACTTCATAGGATCATAGGAAAACTTATTTTTCATTCATTCCCACTATACGGGCTCATATATATATATATATATATATATGTAATTTTTTAAACTATATACCATCACAGCAAGTTGTCCAGTACATCAAATTCCATAAAACCTTCTAACCTGAACTTTTTGACATATACACCTATGTTTTTCTTTTGCATTTCTATTTTCTAGTTTATTCCTTTTTATTTTTATCTTCTAATATTCATATAGAGTTAAACTTCAAAGTAATCCCCTTTCCCCAATCAATACTACCCCTATAGATAAACCAATTTTTAATCCTGCTTTATCTTAGGAAAGTTGAGTCCTTTAACAAAGATATCAAGGTAAATCCAGGAAGAATAAAAACAAACTTCCTCTCACACACTGAGAATTTATAACCAATCTCCCATCTTTTTCTTCCATCAGTGTTTCTGTGTTTTTGTGTTTGTCTTTATAGTATATAAATCTTACACTTGGGGTTATTTTAGACGAGGTTCTTCCTTTATTTGCATATATATTTTCCCTTGTCATATACTTTAATCAGTCTGTTTTTTTTTTTTGGTCTGTTTTTGTCTACTTCATAAATCTTACCTTGCGGCCCATTTGGGCTGAAATTTCTCTTTCATCTTCCCTTTCTTTCCTGTCTCTCTCTCTCTCTCTCTCTCTCTTTTTTTTTTCTTTTCTCTTGTCTCTCGTTTGGGTGGGTAATCCTGATTGCTCAGAAGTGTTCCAGGGTGCACTTTGACTGCACCATGGTTGATACATCCAGCTACATCTGTTCAGTCATCTCCCACCAAAATTACTAGGAGGAGGAATGCGCAACAGAAGAAAAATACAAAGGATGAACCTTCAGCAACAGAGCTAACAGCTGTCATCATAGACAATATGTCGGAAAGAGAATTCAGGCTAACAATTATCCAGGCAATAGCTATGTTGGAGAAATCCATGGATGACCAAAAGGAATTGATTAGGCCTGAGCTGAAAGTGATGAGAGATGATGTTCACAATGTTAGGGCAGATCTTAAAGCTACCAGGGAGGAGGGTGACAATGCTCTCAATGAGTTCCAATCTAATCTAAATTCTCTCAAAGCTAGGGTAATTGAGACAGAAGATAAAATTAGTGATCTGGAGGACAAACAGATAGAGAGAAAGGATCAGGAGGAAGCCTGGAACAAACAGCTTAGAAGACACGAAAACAGAATCAGGGAAATAAATGATGCCATGAAACATTCCAATGTCAGAACTATTGGAATCCCTGAAGGGGAGGAGAAAGAAAGAAGTCAGAGGAAAGCCCATTAGAATAATGTCAGACCTGTCCACAGAGACCTAGCAAGCCATAAAGCACTGGCTAGATATATTAGGGCACTAAATGTTAAGAACATGCAGCCAAGAATATTTTATCCAGCTAGACTTACATTCCAAACGGATGGAGAGATAAAGAGTTTCCAAGACACACAAGGCTTAAAAGTCTAAGCAACCACCTAGTCGACACTGCAGGAAATATTAAGGGGGGTTCTATGTAAGCGTAAAAAAATCCTAAAAATATTATTGAAAAGAAATATAGAGACAATCTACAGAAAGAAAGACTTCAAAGGTAACACAATCTCAATAAAAACATATCTAGGAATAATCACTCTCAAAGTGAATGGCCTAAATGTGCCCATAAAACAACACAGGGTTGCAGATTTGATAAAACGACAGGACGCATACAGATGTTGTATACGAGAGACCGATTTTGAACCTAAAGATACAGCCAGACTGAAAGTGAAGGGATGGAAAAGCATCTTTCATGCCAAAGGGCCTCCAAAGAATGCCGGGGTAATGATTCTCATAGAAGATAAGTTAGATTTTAAACTAAAGATTGTAGTCAGAGATATAGAAGGACACTACATCATTCTTAAAGGGACGATCCTCCAAGAATATCTAACAATTGTAAATATCTATGCCCCCAAAATGGGAGAGGCCAATTACATAAGAAAACTATTAATCAAGACAAAGACTCATATTGATATGAGTACATTAATAGTAGGAGATCTTAACATGCTTCTGTCAGAAATAGACAGATCACCGAAGCAGAAAATCAAAAAAGAAACAAGAGCATTGAATGACACACTGGGCTAGATGGACCTCATAGATATATACAGAACATTCCACGCTAAAACAACTCATTCTTCTCAAGTGCATATAGAACCTTCTCAAGAATAGACTGCATACTGGGTCACAGATCCAGGACTCAACCAATACCATAAGACTGAGATTATTCCCTGCACATACTCAGATCACAATGCATTGAAACTGGAGCTCAACCACAAGGAAAATGTTGGAAGGAACTCAAACACCTTAAAGCTAAAGACTACCTTGCTTAAGAATGTTTAGATCAACCAGGAGATCAAATAAGAACTGAAACAGTTCATGGAAACCAATGAGAATGAAGACACATTGGTACAAAACCTATGGAATATAGTAATGGCAGTCCTAAGAGGGGAAATACAGCCATCCAAGCATCCCTCAAAAAAATGGAAAAATCTAGAACACACCAGCTGTCTCTACACCTTAAAGAATAAATTTAAAAATTTTTTAAAAAGGAGACATCAAAAACAACCCATTAGAAATAGAAACAATTGTAAGAGAATATGATGAAAAATTGTATGCCAACAAACCTTCCAAATTTATTCTAAGAGGTCAGCATAACCTGAATCCCCAAAAGCAGACAAATACTCCACCATAAAGGAGAATTATATAGGCTGATATACTTGATGAAGACACATGTGAAAATTCTCAGAAAGATACTAGCCTAGAAGATCCAATCAGACAATTAAAGGAAATAAAAGACATTCAAATAAGCAAAGAAGGAATCAAAATCCTCAGTCTTCTGTCCTCCTGAAAGGACATGATGCTGTGTGTAGAAGACAAAAAAGATTCTACCATAAATGGCATGAAATGATAGTGGAATCCAGCAAACCCACAGACTATGAAATCAATGTACAGAAGGTAGTTGTATTTCTATACACTAACAGTGAAGCAGTAGTAAGAGATATCAAGAAACTGATCTAACTGACAATTACATTAAAAGCTCTAAGATACTGAGGCATAAACCTACCAAAGCAGTCAAGAGATGGACTCGGAAAACTATAGAACACTTATGAAAGATATGGAGGGAGACACATACACAGATGAAAACCTTCCATGCTTATGGATTGGAAGAAAAATTTTTTAAAAATATCTTTATTACCCAAATATTCTATATACTCAAAGTAATCTCTATCAAAACACTATCAGCATTTTTCACAGAGCTGGAGAAAGAAACCTCAAATTTGTATGGAATCAGAAAAGATCCTGAATAGCCAGAGAGACACTGAAAAAGGAAACCAAACCTGGGGCATCACGATGTATTCAAGGTGTATTACAAAGCTGTAGTCAGAAAGACAGCATGGTACTCGCAAAGAAATAGACCCATAGATCCATGGAACAGAATGGAGAGCCCAGAAATGGACCCTCCACTCGATGGTCAACCAATCATCAACTAAGGAGGAAAGAATAGCCAATGGGAAAAAAAATAAAAATGAAGACATTCTCTTAAAAAAGTGGTGTTGGGAAAATTGGACATGCCTATTTAGAGGAATGAAACTAGAATATTCTTCTAGAGCATACACAAGTTAAACACTAAATGGATGATGGACCTAAATTTGAATCAGGACTCCATTAAAATCTTAGAGCAAAACATAGGCAGCAACCTCTTCGGGCTCACCTACAGAAAATTATTGCTAGATACATATTTGGAGACAAGGGAAAGACAAGCAATAATAAACTATTGGGACTTCTTCAAGATAAAAAGCTTTTGCACAGCCAAGGAAACAGTCAACAAGACTAAAAGAAAAGCTGTGACATGGGAGAAGGTAATTGCAAATACTTCTCAGATAAAGGGCTAGTATCCAAAACCTATTAAAAAAACTTCTCAAACTCAACAGCAACAACAACAAAAACAGCAGTAATAGCAGCAATGAAAATAATAATAAACTCAAGAAATGGTAGAAATGGGTAGAAGACATGAACAGAGATTTCCCCAGGGAAGAGATACAAATGGCCTACAGACATTTTAAAAAATGCTCGACATCACTTGTCATGAGGGTAATCACAATCAAAACCAGAGTGAGATACCAACTCATACATTTCAGAGTGACTAAAAATTAGCAAGTAAGGAAACAACAGATGTCCACAGCGATGCAGAGAAAGGGGAGTCCTCTGATTGATGGGTATACAAACTGGTGCAGCCACACTGGAAAACATATAGAGGTTCCTCAAAATTTAAAAATAGAACTACCTTAAACTAAGGAATTGCACAATTACTTATCCAAAGGATACAACCTACTTCTTCCTGGGGGCACCTGCACCCTGATGTTTAGGGCAAAATTTCTACAGTTACGAAAATATGGGAAAATCCCAAGTGTTCATTGACAGATATTTGGGTAATATACTACTGATGAATCACTTAATTCTACCCCTGAATCTAAAAATACACAATATGATAACTAATTTGAATTTAAATTAAAAATGATAAACTCTCAAAAGTTCATTTTCACATTGGTTTCCTTTCCCTTTGCAGACATGTCTTGAAAGAAGTTGCTGTTGCTGATGTCGAAGAGGTTACTGCCTATGTTCTGTAGGATTTTGATAGATTCCTGCCTTACATTCTTGTCCTTCATCAATTTCGAATTTATCTTTGTGTATGGTCTGAGAGAATACTTTAGTTTAATTCTTCAACACATAGCTGTCCAATTTTCCCAGAACCATTTATTGAAAAGACTTTCTTTTTCCACTGGATATTTTTTCCTGCTATGTCGAAGATGATTTAACCATAGAGTTGCAGGTCCATATCTGAGCACTCTACTATGCTCCAATCCTCCATGTGTCTGTTTTTGTGCCAATACCATGCTCTCTTGGTGATAACAGCATTGTAGTAAAGCTTGAAATCAAGCAACATGATGCTCCCAGCTTTTTCTATTTGAATTTCCTTAGTGATTCAGAGACTTCCCTGGTTCCATACAAATTTTAAGATTTTTTTGTTCCAGAACTTTGAAGAATGTCACTGGAGTTTTGATAGGGATGGCATTGAAAGTCTAGATCACTCTGGACAGTATAGACATATTGACAATGTTTATTCTTCTTATCCATTAGCACCAAAGTTTTTTTTCCATATTTTTGTGTCTTCTTAAATTCTTTCATTAGTGTTTTATAGTTCCTTGAGTACAGATCCTTTACCTATTTCATTAGGTTTATCCCAAGGTATCTGATGGTTCTTGGAAAAGGAAACAAAATTGAAAATAAACTTTTAGGACTTCACTAAGATCAAAAGCTCTGTTCAGCAAAGAAAATAGTCAACAAAACTATAAGGCAACCTACAGAATGGGAGAAGATATTCGCAAATGACACTACAGACAAAGGCTGATATCCAAGATCTATAAATAACTCCTCAAACTCAACACCCAAAAAACAGATAACTGTGTCAAAAACATGGCCAGACATCACAAACAGACACTTCTCCAAGGAAGACATACAAATGGCAAAGAAACACATGAAAAAAAAAAATGTTCATTGCCATTAGCCATCAGGGAAATGCAAATCGAAGCGACATTTATGGGCACCTGAGCAGTTCAATGGGTGAGCCTCTGCTTTAGATCACACGACGATCTCAGGGTCCTGGGATGGAGTCCGATTGAGCTCTTTGCTTGGTGGGTGATTGCATCCACCCCAACCATCTCTGCTTATCTCTATGCCTGCTTATGATCTCTCTCTATTTCTCTGTCAAATAAATAAATAAATAAAGTATTTTAAAGAATAACACATTGAGATACAACCTTATACCAGTTAGAATGGCCAAAATCAACAGGACAGTAAACAAGGTTAGAGGGGATGTGGAGGAAGGGGAACCCTCTTACACTGTTGGTGGGAATGCAATTTGGTGCTGCCACTTTGGAAAACAGCGTGGAAATTCCTCAACAAATTAAGTACTGAGCTACCCTCTGAGCCTGCAATTGCACTACTGGGTATTTACCCCAAAGATACAGATGTAGTGAAAGAAAAGGACCATCTCTACCCCAACATTCATAGCAGCAGTAGCCACAATTTCCAAACTGTGGAAAGACACAGATGCCCTTCAACAGTCAAGTGGATAAAGACAATGTGGTCCATATATACAATGGAATGTTATGCAGCCATCAGAAAGGATGAATACCCAACTTTTGTAAAACATGGGTGGAACTGGAGGAGATTATGCTGAGTTGAATAAGTCAAACAGAGAAAGCCAGTTATCAAATGGTTTCACTTACTTATGGAGCATGAGGAATAATATGGAGGACATTAGGAGAGGGAAAGGAAAACTAAATTGGGGGAAGTCAAAGGGGGTCTGAGCCATGCGAAACTGTGGACTCTGAGAAACAAACTGAGGGTTTTGAAGGGAGGGGGTGGAGGGATGGGTGAGCTTTGTGTTGGCTATTAAGGAGGGTTTTTCTAGCATGGAACACTGGGTGTGGTGCAAAAACAATGAATCTTGGAACATGAAAAGAATAAAATCAATTTAAGATGATAAAAATTATAAATGTGTAAAAGAGGGAGGAGGAGAAAAGGAATTAAATAGAAACAATCAGTGTGTTCCTTCTGAGGTCTGGAGGAGGAAATAATCAATGAAAGAGTTAAAAAGATCCAGAGGTAGACCTATGCGAGTATGACTTACTGATTTCTGACAATAATACATGTAAGGAGAAGGACAGGTTTTTGTTTTTTTTTTTTTAACAAAAATTTTCAGAGCCATTAAACACCCACAGGCATGGAAACAAAACCAAAGCAATTCAACATACCTATACCTAACCTCCACCCTTATAAAACAGCAAACTCAAATTTATGAATTAAAATAAATCATAGAAGTATAAAACCATTAGAAAGGATGCCCAGGAGAATGTCTTCAGGACCTAGGGATTGGTGTGTTCTTAATCAACGCACTAAAAGCACACTGCATATAAGAAAACATGTGATAAACAGGACTTTACCAATACTTAAAACTTTTCCTCTACTAAGAATATTGCTCATATTAGGATCACAAAATACAAGTTATAATCTACGTGAACATATTTGCAAACCACATATCTAACAAAGAATTTCTATAGAAAGCATGTAAAGAACTCTCAATATTTAATAGGGAAAAAAAAACCCAAACTATCTAAACAAAAATTGACAGAAAGACAGGAACAAACATTACATATGAAAGAATATGCAGATGGCAAATAATCATAAGAAAAAAAAATGTTCAAATTCTCTAGCCATGAGAAAAATAGCAAATGAAAACCCGACAGAGTTACCAGTATTACCCACCTTTTAGGATAGCTGGTTAATATGAAACACAGGACAAATATTAAATGTTGGAAAGAGCCAGCTCACCTATATTGAAGGTGGAAAGGTAAATGGAAGAGTCATTCTGGTAAGACCATTTGAGAGGTTCTACAGAAGCAAAACCAAATCCTATAACCTAGCCAGCACTCTCCTGGACCCAGAGAATGAAAATTTGAGATGCCATGAAACATGGTGCACAATTTTTCAGTTCAAATTCATTTGTAACAGCTGAAAAGAATGGAAGCAGCAAGAATGGGTGGAGATTACCTCTGTGAAAGGCCATTCTGAAATACCTGAGGCTTCTGGTGTTTATAAATCTACTTCTCTACCTCCCTTCCTATCTGTAGTAGTGCTCTACCTGTCAGTATAACCCTAAGTCTAGCAGTCCCACCCTGGATCACTGGAGTTCCAAATGTCACTAAAGGCCCCAGAACCTTAAGGTATGGATGTCAAGCAAAAGTGAAGGAGGCAGGATGAGTCTGGTGCTGGTCTGTAACTTGGAAGATGCTGTCCTTTGATGCTCTATAGCCCAAAGGGGCAGCGAAGGGTGGATATGGGACAAAGTCATCTCACACACTACCTTGCCAAAGCTGACATTTTGCCTCTGGGATGAAAAGGCCAGGAAAAGGACCTGGTTCACAGTGTACCACCTTATGTTCCCTCCGTCCTCTAGACTGCATCTGTCCCTGCCCATGTGGATCCCCTCTCCATACCTGACTTTTCCTGCCTCCTGCTTACACAATCACCTCCTACAAAAGTTGCCCTCATTTTCCATATAAGGGGTGAGCAGCTCTAGGGTGCCAGCCCACCCAGGGGCCTGATGTTTGTGGAACTGAAGAAATGGTGAGCATGGTCTGAGTAGCTAATCCAGGAGTCTCCGAGTGTTCTGATCACATAAGAAGCCCATATCACCCTTACAATAAAGTGACCTGGACTCTCCCAGCCTCCATATGGGCTCCTGGAAACAGCACCCTCAAATCAGCTCAGAAATCATCCGTCTTATGGTTATAAGCCTCCCACTTTTCATATTCCCTTGAAGTTCACTTCAACCCCCAAAGGAAACCTCCTCATGGTTTCCATCTTTTTATGCCCAGGTGCTATGAGTACACAGTAACTACTGAGCTCAGCTCAGGAGCTACTGCTGTAGGCACTTCCTCTATAATCTCAGTTGGAGTTAAATGTAGACACCAGATCACTGCACCCCACCTGCACTCCCACTCCACATCCCTGGAGATAAGATGGACGATAGCCCAAGAGGGGTCAGCCAGGAATCTTACTTTCCAACTCCATTCTGTCCTCCAGTATCCAATTTATCAGAAGGTCAGCACTCCCTCTTGGAAATGGCCCCATTATTCATACCCAAGCCAACCCTACCATCTCCGAGGTGCACCTGTTCCACCTCTCTCCCACTGTGCCTTACTCTGTGAAAACACTCATGCACCTAAAGCATCCAGTGTGAATCCTGAATGTCTCCCCAATTTCTGCAGTGCTTCTTTGGTCATAAGGGAGCTCACCAGCCTGGCCACTCATACCATTCTGCCTCATGCTATGACCCCAAACCTTCTTGCCCAGAGATAGGGAATCACCCCCTGCCTCTGGAGTCACCCTATCCTTCTGGCCTGGTCTTGTCACATTTCTTCTTCCAAAGACCGCATCACAGATGAATCTGCTCTGGACCAACAGCTGTTTTCCTGCCACAGTCTGAAACAAAAACATCAGGGCCAACCTCCAACTGAGCAAAAATCTGAAAAATTGGTCTCTTCCAATGCTTTAGGTAGAAATACGTGTGAACAAACAAACAGATGTTCTATTTCTTCCAAAGTTGCTGAACTTAGGTCCTCTGCCTTCATTCTAGAGATGAGTTTGTGTGAACGTGATGATGAGGACAGGCATGTTATCCTCAATGTCAACTCTGCATACTTAACTGATATATTTTTAGAGCCATTGAGACCCCAACCTCAGGAGAATGTGATGGATCATAAGGGATAGTAGTGACTCTAAGATAGCCTGCTCTTTACAATCACCCAGGGGGTGTTTCTTGTAAATCAGTTATTTAGAAATAATCAATTTCAGGGTTTTTTAATTTTTTTATTTTAAATAGTTTATTTGCATAATATTCAAATTCATACCTTACCATCAATCAGGGAGATGAACATCTATTTCCCATCTCACCTTCTCTGCCATAGTATGTGGGTGCACAGACATTAACCCTTGGGGTCTGCATGTAAGGCAAAAACATCCAGGAAGACCTTCATTTGAATGAAGAAAATATCCACCTCATGGAGCTGAGCCTGCTTCTCAGTGCACTGCTTGGCTTCTTTATTTAAGGCCTCCATCTCTCCCTTGAGGATTTAACACTTCTCCTTCAACTGGAGAATTTTAGCCAATGACTCCACAGTGTTTGGGGCCTGGGTATCCTCCACCACTTCCTCCCATTGGCCCCCTTCATTTCCTACCATATGTTAGAATACAAAGTACTTCAAACCATGGACTTTTTCATCTCCTAAGGCATGTTGTAGTTTTTTTTTTTTTCAGGAGGAGTACTATCCCCAAAATAAATAATGCACAGATAGCAGGCCACAAGGACCTCAGGCTGAAGTAAATCCAAACTGAGAAGAGACTAGAATGCTGAAAAGCATTCAGTCATAGATTTTTGGGTCAAGTTGGTGTCCCAGTGGCTTCTTAGTCCCGTGTTCCTGGGATGGAGGGCTCATGGTTCGGAGGCTCCATGGCTGCATTGGATAAATTGGTGCAATGCTGAGAATATTTGGAGGTCTTCTAAACACCAGCTGGAAAGCCCAGTGTTTGAGTGTCCTGTACTTTAGGAATTAGGAAGGATCCGTGTCCAAGGAAACATGCTGGACTCACTGTACAGGTGACTTCTTGGCCAGGTGTAGAGGTGCGTTTTGGTATCCGGGTCCAAGGGCACATAGTGAAACTGCTATCCAGGTGCCTGTTCTATCAAACAGCTCAGTTCCTGGGCTCCAGATCCAAGGGTATATGGTGAAACCACATTCATCATGTCTGCTTAGCCTATCACAGAGCTGATTTTTTTGGTCTACTCGTCCAAGTGTGCATGGTAAATCTGCTATCAACATTCCTAGTTGCTTGAGCACAAACCTGAGTTGTTGGTTTTGAGGTCCAATGACCCATGGTGTATCTGCTTACCAGACAGCTGAGCAAATCAGACAGCTGAGTTTGTCTCCCGGTCCAAGGGCACATGGTGAGCCTGCTGTCCAGGCATTCTCGGCCTATTAGACAGCTCAGTTGTTGGTCTCCTGGTCCAAGGGCACATGCTGAGCTCACTATTTGTCTGCTTGGCCTGGTACAGACTGTTTGTTCCTTATTGCTGTTAAAGGACAGATGGTGAGCCTTCTATCCAGGTGCCATCTTGGCCTAGCAAAGTTCTGTGTTGTTAGTTGCCAAATCCAAGGGTACGTGGTGATCTCACTCTCAAGGTATGTGCCTGGCCTAGCCGAAGTTTCCTCTATTGGTCTCACAGTAAGCATGCTGTCCAAGTGGCTACTTGAGCTAAAAGAGAGCTGAGTCCTTGGTCTCAAGGTCCAAGGGCACATGGGGAACCTGCTGTCCAGGTGCCTGCTTGGCCTAGAAGAGACCTGATTTTGTGGTTTCCAGGCCTATGGGCACATGTTGAGCCAGCTGTGAAGTTTCCTGCTTGGATTGTCACAGAGCTATATTGTTTGTCTACAGGTCCAAGGGCACATCCTTATCCCATTGCCAAGAAGAGTGCTTGATCTAGCAGACAGATCAGTTCCTGGTCTCCACATCCATGGATGTATGATGAACCTGCTGCCAATGTGCATCTGTGGCCAAGGTATGAGCTGAGTTGTTTGTCTTGAGGTCCAAGGGCACATGTTGAGCCTCTTCTCTGGGTGTCTGCTTGGCCTAACCCAGGACCCATTTATTTGTCTCAAGGTCCAAGGACATGTGGTGAGTCTACTGTCCAGGTGCATGCTTGGCCTAGTGGAGAGCTAAATTTTTGTAAACTGGGTCCAAAGGCCCATGGTAATGCTTCTGTTGACTTGAATCATTTTCCTGATACAGAGACAGGATGTTCTACTCATGGTTTCTTGGCATTTGGCAAGCATTTTCTCTGGAATAACTTGCCTTGTGCTGCACTGTGCTGACCAACTTGAGGTATGAATGCTCGTTGTCCACCCAGTTCTATGTTACTCATCTGCCAAGTGTCAAATGGGATCAGAACCCAGTCCTTGGGTTCCTGGCAGGTGATCTCTTCTGAGGTCTGAATTTCTCTTTGTTAGACTGTTTCAGGAATAATGGTCTGTGGGCTCTGGGTTACCCAGGTGTCTGGGGAATTATTTTGTCTCCTGCTGAGCTTTTTCAGACAGTCCATGGACTGAGGTCCAGTGATCCAATGAATAACACTGCATACAGAGATGTGGTGATTTCCTTTTCCCAGTATCTACTTCTTTCATATAATTCCCTCTCTGCCTCATGTCTCCAGACATTCCACACATTGTTCACATCTGGGTCGGCTGGATGTTCAGAACATTCATGTGCCCTGTGCTGAGCCAGGCTGGAGGGCTCCAGAGTAGTAGTGTTCCCAGTGTTCCCTCAGGATATGGAGTCAGATTTCCTGTACTGAACATATCAGTGACCCCAGAGGTGTGGGACCCAGCTGGTTGAGAATCCGTGGAATTCTGATAGTAAGTGTCCCACTCCTACCTGCCAAATGAGAATGTCTCCCTGAGGACCATGTCCAGCCTCATCATGTGAAATGGGTCTAAGAGTCATTGTATACAGGTTGAGGACTCATTGAACCACAGAGCAGCAAAAACGTAGGTACTAACATGAAGGTGATGTGTAGAGTTTTGAGAGAGGCCCAGAGCACGAAGAGTGGGCAGAGGGCTTGCCATGGGCAGAGGCAGGGAACAGGGCAAAGATGTCAAAGAAGAGCAGGAAGAACTGTGACTGAACCACCACCTCTCTCCTCACTGCAGCCTAGGGTGTTGCCAAGCTTTTATAACCACCCCAGAACATTACCATAACTTCTTTTTAGTGATGTCACCATGTGATGTCAGCACTATGCCCTGGCCAATCACCAGGGATTTCTCAGATTGGCTTCATTCTGGTGATGAATAAACAGGTAGGTCAAGCTGCCCAATTTCTGATGGCTTTCTTAGCGACACCCCTGTCTGATATCATCACCTGGAAACCATGTTTGAAAGGAAAAGGGGTAAATTGTAATTCAAAATGAATTACAATTAATATTTGGGTTGTATTTATAGTGATGGTCATAGTGAGGCTGAAAAACTCAAACACTACAAAGGTAAATATGCCACACAGAGGCACCATTGTTTTAAAACACTTGGCATGAATATTAATGAATACCTGGGCCATTATACCCCATGAAAGGTCATAGTTGTACGTAAGTCAGACAATATGGCAATAGAGAATATGTTACTCTCAGCTCATCCATCAAAGCTTAAATATAAGTGGAGAAAATGGTAGGCATTATGTTCAGTACATCTTCTCACAGTAAACCTCAATGTGCAAGGGCTGAAGCTGTGTCACCAGTAAGCATATACTTGCCAATATTCTAGTAGCCTTCAGCTCTCATAGAAGGGAGACAACAAAATCCACCCTGTCACCAGGTTCACTGTCTTCATACCCAGCATCCAATCTGGTTGGAAAGAATTATATTTTTCTTCTCCCTCAAATACAAGTACATGTATATTAAACCATTCTGAACATTCAAGAAATCAATTAAAGCTTTGATCATATAAATGCAGTGAGGCAAAAATAAATAAATAAACAAACAAATAAATAAATGCTGCAAGGCTACAGGAAGGAAAATGACCACCATTTGGAAGGCAGGAAGATGGAGACTTGAATCTGCTTTGGTATAGCTGAGGATACCATGGAGTGGAGAGGGTCTGCTTATGGAAGATATCTCAAAGTATTATAAACAGCTGGGTACAAAATCAGAACTTTTTAAAAGTCTGGATAAAGAAGATATGATACCCAATTACAATGGAATTTTACTCAGCAACTAAAAAACTGAAATCTTGTCATTTGTAAGGATGAGGATAGAACTAGAGGGCATAATAGAAGGGAAAGAAGTTACTCACAGAAAGCCAAATGCCATGTGATTTCTCCCATAAGTGTAATATAAGAAACCAAACCAGTAAACTTAGTGAAAGGGAAAAAAAATACAACAAGATGCATATAGAAAGGGAGGCAAGCTGTAAGAATCTCAACACTAGAAAACAAACTGAGGGTTGCTGGAGAGGAGGTAGCTGGGATATGGGGTAACTGGAGGATGGGCATTAAGAAGGGTATTTGATGAAATGAACACTAGGTATTATATGCTACTTAGCCATCACCAAATTGTATCCCTGAAACTTAAAAGAAAAATAATGTTGTCAGGAGCATTCCATAACTCTTCCCCACCAACACATAGGAAACCCCCATAAATTACTTGTTGAAAGAGTGAGCTGCCAGATGGAACTATCTCATCCCCATGCAGATACACAGGCTCTAGAGCTCAGGGGATAGAAGAAGAAGAGCAGAGAGGTAATCTCAGAAAACAGGAGTTTTCTGGACCATGAAGAGAAGAGGAGAATGTGGGCTTGGACCAAACACCAACCAAAGGGACACACAGGAAAAAGCTGTAAACAGAAGCTGAAACAGAAATCTGCAAAAAAGTTAACTAGAAGTTAATTACCACAGAAGTGAAGAGTGCGGTCTCTCCAAGAGACCAGTTACCTTTCACACCTAGACTTGTGGATTGAGGATAATTCCAGATGGATTAGCTTTGGGATTCCGTCATTCTCAGGCAAACCTATTCCTGTAATATATGTATACTTTCTCACTCTTTATTATTTTTTGCAACATAGGTGACACACAATAGTTTGTTAACTTCAGGTGAACATTATAATGATTGGGCAAGTTTTTACCTAATAATGACCATAAGTGTAGCTCCCATCCATCACCAGAGTCACTATTTCAATACAATTGATCATATTCCCTATGCTATGCCTTTCATCACCATGACTCATTCAACCCACAGTGGGAAGATTGTGTCTCCTACACACCTTCACCTATTTGCTCAATGCCCCCCCTTACCTCCTTTGTGAGAACCATTTCTTTGTTATCTATATTGACATTCTGATTCTGTTTTTTGTTCTTTTATTCCTTTGTTTTGCTTTTCAGAATTCAGAGAGGAATGAAATCCTATAGTGTTTGTCCTTCCTCTTTTATTTTAGAATAGTTTGCCAGTGGTTTATCAATCTTATTGATTCTTTCAAAGAACCAGTTTCTAGTTTCATTGATGTGTTCTACTGTATCTCTAGTTTCTAACTCGATCTCTGCTTTAATCTTGATTTGTTCCCTGCTTTTGGTATAATTTGTTGTTAATTTTCCAGCTCTTTAAGGTGTAAAAGGAGTTGGTGTATTTGGGGTTTTTCTTTTCTTTCTTTCTTTCTTTTTTTTTTTTTTTTTTTGAGTGGGCTTGGATAGCTACATATTTTCCCCTTAGCACTTAGAACTAAGGACTGCCTTCACCATATCTCATAGGTTTTAGACCAATGTGTCTTCATTCCCATTGGTTTTCCATGAAATGTTGAAGTTCTTATTTGATTTCCTGGTTAATCCAAATATTCTTGAGAAGGATAGTCCTTAGTTTCCAAGTGTTTGAATTCCTTCCAAACATTTTCTTGTGGGTGAGTTTGTTGGGTTGAAGAAGATGTAGGGAATATTCTCAGTCTTTTGGTATCAGTTGAGCCCTGACATGTAACCTATATGTGGTATATTCTGAGGAAAGTTTCAGGTGTGCTCAAGAAGTATATTCTGTTGTTTGAGGGTGGAATGTTCTGTATATGTCTATGAGCACCATCTGGTCTAATACGTCATTCAAAGATCTGTTTCTGTGTTGACTTTCTGCTTAGATGGTCTGTCTATTGATGAGATTGGTGTGTTAAGATCCCCTACAATGAAAGTATTCATATCAATATGACTCTATTTTGATTAAGAGTTGGTTTATGTAGATGTTTGCTCCCAAGTCAAGGGCATAGATATTTACAGTTGTTAGATCTTCGTGGAGGATGTACCCTTTAAGAATGATGTAGTATCCTTCTGTATCTTTGACTACAGACTTTAGCTTAAGATTTAATTTATCTGATCTGAGAATCACAACCACAACTTTCTTTTCAGGTTCCTTAAAATGGAAGATAGCTCTCCATCCCTCACTCACCATCTGGATGTATTTTTAGGTACCACATGTGTCCCTGGTAAGGGGCATATGGATAGGCCCTACTGTTTTATCTAGTCTGTACCCTGTGTGGGTTTATGGGAGCTTTTAGGCCATTCAAGTTGAGAGTAATTATTGAAAGATAAGTTTTTATTGACATCCTGTTGCCTGTACAGTCCTTCTTTCTCTAGATTGTCTCTGTAAATTTCTGTTATATGTCACTCTTGCATTCTTTCATCTTCTATTTTATTTTTTCCAATACAATATGGTTTTCTATTTTATTTTATTTTATTTTATTTATTTATTTATTTATTTTCAACATAACAGTATCATTATTTTTTCACCACACCCAGTACACCATGCAATCCGTGCCCTCTATAATACCCACCACCTGGTACCCCGACCTCCCACTCCCCTGCCACTTCAAGCTCCTCAGATTGTTTTGCAGAGTCCATTGTCTCTCATGATTCACCTCCCCTTCCAATTTACCCCAACCCCCTTCTCTCTAACTCCCCATGTCCTCCATGCTTTTTGTTATTCTCCACAAATAAGTGAAACCATATGATAATTGACTTTCTCTGCTTGACTTATTTCACTCAGCATAATCTCTTCCAGTCCCGTCCATGCTGGTACAAAAGTTGGGTATTCGTCCTTTCTGATGGAGGCATAATACTCCATAGTGTATATGGACCACATCTTCCTTATCCATTCATCCATTGAAGGGCATCGTGGCTCTTTCCACAGTTTGGCGACTATGGACATTGCTGCTATAAACATTGGGGTACAAATGGCCCTTCTTTTCACTACATCTGTATCTTTGGGGTAAATACCCAGGAGGGCAATGGCAGGGTATTAGGGAAGTTCTATTTTTAATATCTTGAGGAATCTCCACACTGTTCTCCAAAGAGGCTGCACGAACTTGCATTCCCACCAACAGTGGAAGAGGGTTCCCCTTTCTCCTCATCATCTCCCACACATGTTGATTCCTGTCTTGCTAATTTTGGCCATTCTAACTGGTGTAGGCTGATATCCCAATGTAGTTTTAATTTGAATCTCCCTGATGGCTAGTGATGATGAACAATTTTTTATGTATCTGATAGCCATTTGTATGTCTTTATTGGAGAAGTGTCTGTCCATATCTTCTTCCCATTTTTTTATATGATTGTCTCTTTTGTATGTGTTGAGTTTGAGGAGTTCATTATAGATCCTGGATATCAACCTTTTGTCTGTACTGTCGTTTGCAAATATCTTCTCCCATTCTGTGGTTTGCCTCTTTGTTTTCTTGCCTGTTTCTATGGCTGTACAGAAGCTTTTGATTTTGATGAAGTCCCAAAAGTTCATCTTCGCTTTTGTTTCCTTTGCCTTTGGAGACATATCTTGAAAGAAGTTGCTGTGGCTGATATCAAAGAGATTACTGCCTATGTTCTCCTCTAGGATTCTGATGCATTCCTGTCTCATGTTGAGGTCTTTTATCCCTTTTGAGTTTATCTTTGTGTACGGTGTAAGAGAATGGTCGAGTTTCATTCTTCTACATATAGCTGCCCAGTTATCCCAAAAACATTTATTGAAGAGACTGTCTTTTTTCCACTGTATATTTTTTCCTGTTCTGTCGAAGATTAATTGACCATAGAGTTGATGGTCCATATCTGGGCTCTCTACTCTGTTCCACTGGTCGATGTGTCTGTTTTTATGCCAGTACCATGCTGTCTCGGTGATCACAGCTTTGTAGTAAAGCTTGAAATCAAATAGCGTGATGCCCCCAGCTTTATTTTTGTTTTTCAACATTTCCTTAGTGATTCCGTGTCTCTTCTGATTCCATACAAATTTTTGGATTATTTGCTCCAGCTCTTCGAAGAATACCATTGATCGGAATGGCATTAAAGTATAGATTGCCCTAGGCAGTATAGACATTTTAACAATGTTTATTCTTCCAATCCAAGAGTATGGAATGGTCTTCCATCTTTTTGTGTCTTCTTCAATTTCTTTCATGAGTGTTCTGTAGTTCCTTGAGTACAGATCCTTTACCTCTTGGGTTAGGTTTATTCCCAGGTATCTTATGGTACTTGGTGCTATAGTAAATGGAATCAATTCTCTAATTTCCTTTTCTGTATTTCCATTGTTAGTGTATAAGAAAGCCACTGATTTCTGTACATTGACTTTGTATCCTGCCACGTTGCTGAATTGCTGTATGAGTTCTAGTAGCTTGGGGGTGGAGTCCTTTGGGTTTTCCATATAAAGAATCATGTAATCTGCAAAGAGAGAGAGTTTGACTTCTTCATTACCAATTTGGATACATTTTATTTCCCTTTGTTTTCTGATTGCTCTTGCTAGTACTTCTAGTACTATGTTGAACAAGAGTGGTGAGAGTGGGCATCCTTGTCGTGTTCCTGATCTCAACAGAAGGACGCAAGCTTTTTCCCATTGAGGATGATATTTGCTGTGGGTCTTTCATAGATAGATTTGATGAAGTTGGTTTGATTTGTTGTTGATTCTCCCATTCTTTAAGGTGTAGAGACAACTGCTGTGTTCTGGATTTTTCCATTTTTTTGAGGGAGGCTTGGATAGCTATGTATTTGCCCCTTAGGACCACCTTTGCTGTATCCCATAGGTTTTGGATCGAAGTTTCTTCATTCGCATTGTTTTCCATGAATTGTTTCAGTTTTTCCTTGATCTCCTGGTTGACCCAAGCATTCTTAAGCAAGGTGGTCTCTAGCTTCCAGGAGATTGAGTTCCTTCGGAACTTTTCTTTTTTATTGAGCTCCAGGTTCAAAGCATTGTGATCTGAGAACGTGCAGGGAATAATCTCAGTCTTTTTGTATTGGTTGAGTCCTGATTTGTGACCCAGTATGTGGTCTATTCTGGATAAAGTTCCATGTGCACTTGAGAAGAATGAGTATTGTGTTGTTTTAGGGTGGGGTGTTCTGTATATATCTATTAGGTCCATCTGAGCATCATTCAATGCTCTTGTTTCTTTATTGTTTTTCTGCTTCGATAATATGTCTATTTCTCAGAGAGGCTTGTTAAGAACTCCTACGATTAGTGTATTCAGATCAATATGACTCTTTATCTTGATTAACAGTTTTCTTATGTAATTGGCTGTCCCATATTGGGGGCATAGATATTTACAATTGTTAGATCATCTTGGTGGATAGTCCCTTTAAGAATATGTAGTGTCCTTCTGGATATCTGACTACAGGGTTTAGTTTAAAATCTAATTTCTCTGATAGGAGAATCACTACCCCAGCCTTTTTTTGAGGCCCATTGGCATGAAATATGCTTCTCCATCCCATCACTTTCAGTCTGGGTGTATCTTTAGGTTCAAAATGGGTCTATTGTTGACAAGATCTGGATGGGTCCTGTCGTTTTATCCAGTCTGCAACACTGTGCCATTTTATAGGTGCATTTAGGCCATTCACATTGAGGGTGATTATTGATAGATACGTATTTATTGACATTGTGTTACCTTTGAAGTCTTTCTTTCTGTAGATTGTCTCTATATTTCTGTTCATTGCTATTCTTGGGCTTTTTCCTCCTTTAAAGAAGCCCCCTTAATATTTCCTGAAGTATTGATTTGGTGGTTGCATAGCCTTTTAAGCCTTTCCGGTCATGGAAACTCTTTATCTCTCCATCCATTTTGAATGTCAGTCTTGCTGGATAAAGTATTCTTGGCTGCATGTTCTTCTCATTCAGTGCCCTGAATATATCTTGCCAGCCCTTTCTGGCTTGCCAGTTCTCTGTGGACAGGTCTGACGTTATTCTGATGGGCTTTCCTCTGTACGTTAGGATCTTCTTTGTCCTAGCTGCTTTCAAGAGGTTCTGCCTACAATTAAAATTCTTCATTCTTACTATTAGGTGTCTCGAGGACTTTCAAGGATCTGTAATCTTGGGGGGAAACCTTTTGGCCTCTAGTACATGAACACTGGTTCCATTCATGAGATTTGGAAAATTTTCATAAAGATCTTGTTCCACTATATCTTCTAGAGTTCTTTCTTTCTCCTCCCCTTCAGGGATTCCAATAATTTTGATGTTGGAACATTTCATGGCATCATTTATTTCCCTGATTCTGTTTTTGTGGCTTCTAAGCTGTTTGTTCCAGGCTCCCTCCTGATCCTTTCTCTCTGTTTGTCCTCCAGATTACTAATTCTATCTTCTGTCTCTGTTACTATAGCGTTGAGAGAATTTAGATTTGATTGGAACTTATTGAGTGCATTGTGAAACTCATCCCTGGTAGCTTTCAGCTCTGTTCTAATATTGAAAAAAATGATCTCTGGTAATTTTCAGTTCGGCCCTAATCAATTCCGTTTGGTCACCCATGGCTTTCTCCAACCTAGTTATTGCCTGGATAATTGTTAGCCTGAATTCTCTTTCCATCATATTGTCTATGTTGATAGCCATTAGCTCTGTTGCATAAGGTCCATCCTCTGTATTTTCCTTCTTTTGGGCATTCTTCTTCCTAGTCATTTTGGTGAGAGACGTCTGAAGGGGTGTAGCTGGGTGTATCAACTGTGGTGCAGTCAAGGTGCACCCTGGAATGCTTCTGAGCAATCAGGGATCCCCACCCAAATGAGTGGAAAAAGAAAAAGAAAAGAAAAAAAAAGAGAGAGGGAGAGAGACAGGAAAAAAGGTAAGATAAAAGAAGCTTAGCTCAAATGGGCCCCAAGGTAAGATTTACGAAGTATACAAACAGACACAGACAAACAAAAGGACTGATACAAGTATATGACAAGAAAAAAAAAATATATATATATATATATTTGCTTATATATATACAAATAAAGGAAGAACATTGTCAAAAAGATCCCTGAGTGTAAGATTTATATACTATCAGGACAATCACAAAAACACAGAAATACTGGTGGAAGAAAACTGTGGGAGAGTGGTTGTACATTCTCAGTGTGGGTGAGGAAGGTTGTTTTGATTCTTCCTGGGTGTATCTTGATATTTTGTTAGAGAACTCAACTTTCCTAAGATAAGGGGGGATTAGTAATTGGTTTACATTTAGGGGTGGCATTGATTGGGGAAAGGGGATTACCTTGAAGTTTAACGCTATATGAATATTAGAAAATAAAAATTAAAAAAAGGAATGAACTAAACTAAACTAAAATTTTAAAAAAAAGAAATTTAAAAAATAGAAATGCAAAAAAGGAAAACACAGGTGTATGTATCAAAAAGTTCAGGTTTGAAGGTTATTATGGAATTTGATGTACTGGACATCTCACTGTGATGGTAAATAGGTTAAAAAATTATCTATATAATAATAAAAAATTAACTATATAAAAAAATGAGCCAGAATAGTAGGATCAAATTAATAATAAAAATTGTCCTATGAAGTAGTAGTGGTTGTTCTCTTGTCATCTTTTTTTTTTCTTTTCCCAGTTCGTTTTATGGGGGAGGGGACTCCCACGTGGGTTTTCAGTCCCTTAAGTTCTCTCAGCTAAGTCCTCCTGCCCCCCTCAAGGGGGTGAGCTCTGAGGAAACTGGTTTTTTCAGGCTTTTGTTCTCTGGAGGTTTTTATATTTCTTCACTTTTGTTTTTCTCTCTCACCTTGACCGCTTTTGATGGTTTTTGTAGGTTTAGAGGAAAGCAAACTGCACCCTGACCTCCCTCTCAGAGAGAACCCTCAATCTGGCTTCAGAGCCCATATAAATCCCCCCTTGGCCACTGGCAGTGCAGGTTCCCAGTCCCGGTCCCTGGGGACTCAGGATTTTTTGCTTGTATCCAAAACCACAGCAGCGGTGGCTGTCTGGGAAGCTCCAGACTGCCAGAGAAGTTCCAAGCAGTGATCACACACTGAGATTTTCCCAATGGCCCAAGCTGGGAGTGCCTGGTCTTTCTGGTCCAAGAGCACCCGACTGGCGTTTGTGTGCACCTCTCTCAGGGGAGGGCGGGGGGCATGATTTGGACTCTGATGGCACAGCAGGGCACTTGCATGGGGACTGCAAAATGGCTGTGCTTCTGTTGGCTGGTGAGGCTCCCAGGCCCTCAGGGGAGCTGGGCGCCACACACTCTCAGGTGCACTGGTGGTTCAGGGACTGAGACCTGGTTTCTCTGCTGCACTCTCTCTGGCTCTGTGCCAGGGGTGTCTATCCTGGGTCTGGGGACTTAAGCCCAGACCTTAACACCCTGATTCCCGCAATTTCCTCTCCAGTGATCCTTTGCTTTTTTTGAGTGCTTTCTACCAGACTCCTGAGTTAATGCTGGTCCCCAGGCACAGGGCACTCTCGTATTGGGATATAACTTTCCCACGGGTTGCCTCTGGTGTCTCCCTCCCCCTTTTGTTTATCTTCTGATATCAGTCCAACTTTCCCACTCTGCTTTACCTGCCCACTATCGTCTTCTGCTCCAGTAGAGATTCAGACGTATATAATTCTGATCTCAGGCTGATTTCGTGGGTTTTCGGAGTTCTTTGTAAGGTAATCAGCTCACTTTAGGGTGCAGGTTGAATGGGCGCCTCCTCCTACTTCCCCGCCATCTGTCTCCATCTGTCTCGCATTCTTTCATCTTTTAAGGAACCCCCCCTTAATATTTCCTGTAGTGCCAGATTGGTGGTCATATAATTTTTTTCAACTTTGCCAGTCTTGAAAGCTCTTTATCTCTCCATCCATTCTGAATGTCAGCCTTGCTGGGTAAAGCATTCTTGGCTGCATGTCTGTTCTTATTTAGTGGCCTGAATGTGTCATTCCAGGACCTTCTTACTTGCCAGTTTTCTGTGTATAGGTGTGACATTATTCTGATGCTTCTTCCTCTGCATGTAAGGAATATCTACCCCCCAGCTGCCCTTAAGACCTCCTGTCTAAAATTATGAAAATGAATTTCAAAATTAAGTGCTGGAGGACTTTCTAGACTCATTGATATTGGGGGTGTCTTTCTGCCTCAAGGATTTGAACACCTCCTTTCCCCACACTGGGGAAATTTTCATCCAGAATTTGTTCAACTCTATCTTCTAGTCTTCCTCTCTTTCTCCACCCCCTAAGGGATCCCAATAATTCTGATGTTGGAATGCTTCTGGCATCATTTATTTCCCTAATTCTGTTTCCATGGCTTCTAAGCTGTGTGTTCCAGACCTCCACTTGATCCGACTTTCCAATCAGTTTGTCTTTTAGATCACTAATTCTTTCTTCTATCTCGGTTGTCCTAGGTGTTAAATCATTTTGATTAGATTGGTTCTCAATAATAGCATTTTTAGTACTGTGAGATCAGCCCTCACTTCTTTATTTAGATTTTCTAATGTGTCACTAAGGGTATTCTCCAGCCTAGCCTTTGCCTGGATAACTGTTACCCTGAATTCCCTTTCTGACATATTGTTTATATCCATTTCTGATAGTTCTGTGGCAGAGGTCACAGTCTCTGTATTTTCATCTCTTGGATGTTCCTCCTCCTAGTTATTTTCGTGAGTGGTGGTTGAGAGGATGTAGAGAGAATATATAAAGCCAGGGGCTGCCTAATTCTAGCAAATGCTCTTAAGACCCTTTGTTCTTTTTTTTTTTTTAAGATTTTATTTATTTATTTATTTGACAGAGAGAAATCACAAGTAGATGGAGAGGCAGGCAGAGAGAAAGAGAGAGGGAAGCAGGCTCCCTACTGAACAGAGAGCCCGATGCGGGCCTCGATCCCAGGACCCTGAGATCATGACCTGAGCCGAAGGCAGCGGCTTAACCCACTGAGCCACCCAGGCACCCCCCTTTGTTCTTTTTTAGTGCATTTAACTAGACTCCAAGTTCACACTGGTCCTCAAGCACAGGGTACATTCATATGGGAACATTACTTTCCAATGGGTCACTTCTGCTGGTTCCCTTCATCTTCTGATTTTCCCTCCAATATCAGTCTGAGTGCTCTCACTCCACTGTACCTCTCCACTGAGGATCTCCTGCCCCGGTAGAGATCCATAAGTGTATAATCTTACATCTCAGGCTGATTTCATGGCTGTTCAGTGTGTTCTTGTAGATATTTAACTTAATTAAGGGGACCAGTTGGAACACGGTCTCCTACTTCTCTGCCATCTTGCCCCTCCTTTCTTACATTTTCTTTTCTTTTTGACATATGTGGCTTTTAGATATATGCCATATATCAGCCCAGGTTTCCCTCTATTCAACTTTGTCTTGCTGTATATCTAACTTTGTCTTCTTTGCAATTTTGGGATACGGTGACTTTTAATACCAAAAATCAAGCAGGAACTTGCAGATATCCCTGCTATTTCCACCCTGAGAGATTATAATTTCTCACCTCACTCCCTCTTTTTTTTTTCCTTTTTCCTCTGTTCTCTCTTTTGTATCATGTTGAAGAATGTTGGCTTTGATTGTGTATTGGTGTTAACTTCTGAACACTTTGGATTTTTCATAGGTGCCCTTTGCTTGGGTCATGATTGATATTTGGACTTTGTATATTCCCTCAACCAACCTTCAGCAGAATGATGAGGGGAAGGAAAGCACATTCTAGAGAAAAACCAGAGACAGTGGCCCCTGCTACAGATTTAATGGGCATAAATGTAGCAAGATATCAGAGATGGAATTTGGGGTAGCAATCACAAAGTCAATAACTCAGCTTGAAAAAAAGCATTAGGGACAACATAAAATCTAGAAGGGCAGAAATGAGATCTAATTGGGATGACATTAAAAATGCTATGAGTTAGATGCAGTCAACCTGGAAACTCAAACAGCCAGGGTAAAAGAGGTAGAAAACGAATTTGTGAGTGAGAAGATAGGCTGATAGAAAGAAAGGAAGCTGAGGAGTATAGGGACAAACAGCTAGAAGCTCATGAGAACAGACTTAGAACAAAGATGTCATAAAATGGTCCAATTTGGAGAAACTAGAAGGTATATTTGAGCAAATCATGGCAGAGAACTTCCCTAAGTTGAGGAAGGAAACAAGAATTCCTTTCCATGAGGAAGAGAGGATCCCCCCACATATCAATAAAAATGGACCACCATCCTGGCATATAATAATGAAACTTGCAAATCTTAGAGCCAAAGAAGCTATCTTGATAGCTGCTAGGGAGAATAGATGTATTGCGAACAGTGGGAGGAACATTAGAATAACAGCAGACCTGTCCACAAAAAAAACCCCAACAAGACAGAAAGGGGTGGCAAGGCATATTCAGGGTACTATATGAGAAGATCATGCAACCAAAAATATGTTATCCATCAAGGCTGCCATTCAGAATGGATGGAGAGACAAGGACCTTCCAGGACTCAGCAACTGAAAGAATATGTGACCACCAAGCCAGCCCTGCAAGAAATATGAAGGATATTCTATGAAAGAAGAAAGACCCAAAGAGTAATACAGATCAGAAATTTATAGACACAATCTATCGAAACCAGGACTTCACAAGCAACATGGTGGCAAGAATGTCCTACATGTACGTAGTTACTGAAAACATAAACAGTCTACATACTCCCATGAAATGTCATAGGGTTTCAGATTTGAAGAAAAAGACAAGACCCATCCATATATTGTATACAAGACACTCATTTTGAACCTAAAGTCACCTCCAGACTGACAGTGAGGGGATGGAGAACTTTTCCTCATTCTAAAGGACCTCAAAAGAAAGCTGGGGTAGTAATTCTCATATCATAGAAGTTAGATTATAAACCAAAGACTGCAGTAAGAGGTGTAGAGGGATATAATATCAGACCTCAAAGGTCTATCCAACAACAAAATCTAGCAACTGTAACTATCTATGCCCCAAACATGGGAGCAGCCAATTACATAAGCCAACAATTAAACAAAATAAAGAATCCTATTCATAATAATGATACATGAATAGATAGAGACCCCGAGACCCCACTCACAGAAATATATCTCCTAAGTAGAAGATTGTTCAAAAAGAAACAAGAGTTTTGAATGACACCCTGGAACAGTTTGACTTCAAAGGTAAAAATAGAAAATTCAGTCCTAAAACCACAGAATGCCATTGTTACCAAGTACAAACATAACTTTCTGCAGTATACATCACATACTGGTTTATCACAGCTTTGTAATAAACCTTGAAATCAAGCAATGAGATGCCCTGAGCTGTATTTCCTTTCTTCCATATTTCGTTGGAGATTCAGGGTCTTTTCTGGTTCCATGCACATTTTAGGATTGCTTGTTCCAGCAATTTGGAAAATGCCGATGATGCTTTAATCCACATGGGGTTGAAAGCATAAGTTGCTCTGGGCAGCTTAGATATTTTATCAATGTTTATTCTTCGAATCCAAGGGCATGGAAGGTTTTCTCCATCTTTTTCTGTCTTCTTTCTTTCATGAGTGTTAGGTAGCTCCTCAAGTATAGATCCTTTACCTCTTTGGTCAGGTTTGTTCCAAAGTATTACAAACCGTGATCAAAAGACAGCATGGTACTGACATGAAAACAGACACATAGACCAATGGAAGAGTGTATAGAGTACAGATATGGATGCTTAACTTTATGGTCAACTGATATTGGACAAAGCAGGAAAAATATCCAGTGGGAAAAAAGGAGAGTCTCCTCAATTAATGGTGCTGGGAAAATTGGACAGCTATGTTCAGAAGAGTGAAACTTGTCTATTCCCTTTCCCCATACACAAAAATAAACTCAAAATTCATGAATGACCTCAGTGGGAGACAGCAAATACATCAAAATCCTGGAGGAGAACACAGGCAGTAACCCTTTCAATATCGGCCACAGAAACATCTCTCAAGACATATCTTCAAGGGAACGGGAAGCATAAAAATGATACAAGGGAAGGGAAAGAAAAGTAAAAATGAATGCTTGGCTTATTATCAAGGTAAAAAGCTACACCGCAAAGGAAACACTCAAAACAAACAAAAACAAAAACAAAAAATAAAAACAAACAAAAAACAAATAAAACAAATAGGCAAGCCATGGAATAGGGCAAGATATTTGCAAATGACACTACAGACAAATGGCTGATATTCCAGATCTATAAAGAACTTTTCAAACTCCACACCAAGAAAAGAGATCATCAGGTCAAAAAAAGGACAGAAGTGCACAAACACTTCTCCAAAGGAGACAAACAAATGACAACAGACACATGAGAACATGTTCATCATCATTAGCCATGAGGGAAATGAACATTAAAACCACATTGGGATACCACCTTTTACCATTTAGAATTTCAACAACCAGACAAGAAACACTAAATACTGGAGAGGATGAGGAGAATGGGGAGGCCTCTTTTAATGTTGATGGGAATGCCAGTAGGTGCAGCCACTTTGGAAAACAGTGTGGAGATTCTTCATAATATTAAAAATAGATCTACCCTCTGACCCTGCAACTTCACTACTTGTTATTTACAACAAAGCTACAGAAGTAATGAAAAAAGAGGGTCATGTGGACCTCAGTGTTCATAGCAGTAATGACAACAATAGCCAAACTGTGGAAAGAGTCAAGGTGGCCTTCAACAGACAAATGGATAAAGAAGATGTGGTCCATATATACAATAGAATACTACACAGGAGAAATACCCCATTTTTGCATCAACATAAAATGAAGTGGAGGAAATTATGCTGATTATAAGCTGTCAAGCAGAGAAAGTCAATTATGATATGGTTTCACTTACTTGCAGAACATAAGGAATTATGTGGAGCACATTAGGAGAAGGAAGGGAAAAGGGAAGGTGGGGATATTGGAGGGCAAAATGGACCACAACATAATTTAAACTTGAAGAAACAGAGGGTTTCAGAGGGGAAGGGGTTGGGGAGATTGGTAAGGCTTGTGGTGGTTATTAAGGAGGGCATGTACTGAATGGAGCACTTGTTGTTTTACTTAAACCATGAGCTTAAGAACTCTACATCAAAAACTAATGATGTACTGCATGGTGACTAACAATACATAATAAAAATTAAAAACAAAACAAAACAAAAAGATCAAGGGCATGCTTGGGTGGCTCAGTGGCTTACGCCTCTGGGTTCAGCTTGGGTCATGTTCTCAGGGTCCTGGGATCAAGCCCGCTTTGGACTCTCTGCTCAGCAGAGAGTCAGCTTCCCTCTCTCCGCCTGCCTCTCTGCCTACTTGTGATTTTTCTCTGTCAAATAAATAAATAAAAGTCTTTTTTAAAAAATCACATAATGAGTCACAAATCATGTCTCAACCAATACTAAAATTCTGAGGTTTTCCACTGCATTTTTTCAGACAATAATGCTTTAAAACTGGAATCCAATTAGAAGAGTAATTTTGGATGGAATTCAAACATTTGGAGGTCAAAGAGCATCCTGGCAAGGAATTATTGAGTAAACCAGAAATTTAAAGAAGAACTTAAACAATTCATTTCAACTAATAAAAATGAAAACACATTGGTTCAGAACCTATGGGATCCTGGAAAGTTGGTCTTTAGAGGGAATTACATAACCATACAAGGCTCTCTCAAAAAATTAGAAAAATCCCAAATGCACAAACTAAACTTATACCTGGAAAAAAAAAAACAGCACATAGAGCTGAAACCAAGCAGGAGAAGAAAAATAATAAGGATTAGAGCAGAATTCAATGAAATAGAAACTAGTAGAACAGCAGATCTCACCAACAAAAGTAGAGGCTGGTTCTTGGAACCAATTAAGGAGATAGAAAAACCTCTCGCCAGATGTAGCCAAGAGAAAAGAGAAAGGACCAAAATTAATAAAATCAGGAAGAAAAGAGAAGAGATCATGACCAATGCAAAAGAAACAGGGAATTGTTAGAACATATTACCAGCAACTATGTGCCAACAAATTAGGCCATCTGGAAGAAATAGATGCATCCCTGGAAACTTGTAATCTACCACGTCTGAAATTGGAAGAAATAAACAATCTGAACAGACCTATAACCAGCAAGGAAATTGAATCAAGAACCAAAATCCTCCCCCAAAAATAAATAAATAAATAAATAACAAAAAACAAAAACAAAAATAAAACAAGAGTACAGGGACAGATACTTTATCAGGGGAATTCTACCACATAGTTTAAGAAAAAAATCATACCTATTCTACTGAAGCTGTTTCCAAAAAATAGAACTGGAAGGAAAGTTTCTGAACTAATTTTCTGAGGCTGAGCATTACCTTGATGCCCAAGCAGACAAAGGCCCCATGAAAAAGGAGACTTACAGATGAATAAACCTGGTGAGCACTAATACTAAATTATTCAACAAGATACAAGCCAGTAGGTTTCCACTGTCCATGAAGAGGGTTATTCACCACCACCAGGTGAGGTTTATTGCTGGGAAGCAAGGGAGGTTCAACATTCACAAATCAATAGATGTAATTGGTCATATAATCCAAAGAAAGACAAGGACCATAGCATCATCTCATTTGATGCATAAAAAGCATTTGGTAAAATACAACATCCTCTCTATCCCTTTAATATAGGGATAGAGGGAACATATCTCATATTATAAAAGCTGTCGATGAAGAGCCCACAGCAAATATCATTCTCAATGAGGAAAACCTGACAGCTTTTCCCTTAAGGTCAGGAACATGACAGCGATGCCCAGTTTCACCACCTTTGTTGAACATAGAATTAGAAGTCCTAGCCTCAGCATTTGGACAACAACAACAAATAAAAGGAATTCAAGTTTTCATAGAAGAAGTCAAACCATCTCTCTTTGCATATGACAATATACTTTATTTGGAAAGCCCAAAAGACTCCACCCCTAAATTACTTGAACTCAAACAGAAATTCAGCAATGTGCAGGACTTCAAAATCAAAGCACAGAAATCTCTTGCTATTATATACACTAACACTGTGAATAGAGAAAGAGAAATTAAGGTGTCAATTCCATTAACCATAGCAGCCAAACCCATAAGATGCATAGGAATAAACCTAACCAAAGAGGTAAATGATTTCTACTATATAAACTTCAGAACACTGAGGAAGGACATTGAGGAAGATGCAAAGAGATGGGAAAATATCCCATGCTCCTGGATTGGAAGAATCAACATTGTACAAATGCTATATGCTGTCCAGAGAAATCCACACATTCAACATACTCCCTATCAAAATATTTTCAAAACTTTTCACAGCCCTAAAACAAACAGTTCTAAAATTTTCATGTAGCCAGAAAGGATCCTGAATAGCCAGAGGATTGTTGAACAAGAAAACCAAAGATGGGCATATCACAATGCCTGACTTCAAGCTAGTTAACAAAGCTGTGATCATCAAGACAGCATGGTACTGGCACAAAAACAGACCCATCGCTCATTGGAGCAACATAGAGACCCCAGAAATGGACCCTCATGTCTATGGTCAACTAACCTTTGACAAAGCAGGAAAGAATATGCAATGGAAAAAATGGCAGTGTCTTCAATAAGTGGTGCTGGGAAAATTGGACATTAACATACAGAAAGATGACACTGGACCTTGTCTTACACCATCTGCAATG
The DNA here is from genome assembly GCF_964662115.1 of Mustela nivalis. NCBI lineage: Eukaryota > Metazoa > Chordata > Mammalia > Carnivora > Mustelidae > Mustela > Mustela nivalis. The sequence continues at coordinate 6,518,106 of NC_139022.1, read as the reverse complement.
ATAAATTCAAAATGGATGAAATATCTCAATGTAAGACAGGAATCCCTCAAAATCCTAGAGGAGAACCCAGGCAGCAACCTCTTCAACCTCAGCCACAGAAACTTCTTGCAACACACGTCTCTAAAGGCAAGGGAAACAAAAGCTGAAATGAACTACTGTTTCTCAAGATGAAATCTTCTGCACAGCAAAGGGACCAATCAACAGAATTTCTGATAGGAAGAAGATATTTGCAAATGATATATCCAATAAGGGATTAATATCCAAAATATAGAAAGAACTTACACATGAGAGACAGAATATTCAAACACCTGAATATATATATATATATATATATATATATATATATATGTTTACACTCTGAATTAACCTTTAACTCAACTATTAAAACAGCTACACAAAGTATCAGAAGTCATTTCTAATCTTTGTCCTAGGGACATGCTGACCAATTGGTATTGTCACCTTATTAACGTCTCTATGGACCTTCTCAAATGAATACACACTAAAATATCAGGTATTATCCTTCATCTACAAAGATGTCCTGAAATCATGATTGCTGTTAGGAGGGGCGCCTGGGTGGCTTAGTAGGTTAAAGCCTCTGCCTTCAGCTCAGGTCATGATCCCGGGGACCTGGGATTGAGCCTCATATCGGGCTCTCTGCTCATCTGGGAGCCTTCTTCCTCCTCTCTCTCTCTCTGCCTGCCTCTCTGCCTACTTGTGGTCTCTGTCTGTAAAATAAATAAATACAATCTTTAAAAAAATTATTGCTGTTAGGATTTTATGGAGTTATCTAAAATGTTAGGGGCAGGGATGATACAAAAGTATAACACTGGATTGAGAAATATTCAAAGACGGCTATTCAGAAAAATGACTTCATTCATAGGATGGTGAGAAGACCAATGTCAGCTTTCTAAACCAGTATATTTGTTCCTTTGCAAGATAATCAACAGTATATGTCTTATGGCATTTTTATTTTTATTTATTATTTAAAGTTGAGATATTTCTCCAAATGCTTAAGATGATTTTAATTAGTATTAATAAAAAACTATTTTAATAAAGTATTAGAATTAACCATTGATACATTCAAGCATTTAAATAATTATGGAGATCCAAAGGAAAATCTCACTTGTAAAAGTCAATTTGAAGATACATATGTTAAAAATTTCATACTTAACTTTTTTTTTAAATATAGCCACAATAATTTATTAATAGATAAGCAATATAAAAAGATGTAAATTATGACTCAGAAACAAAATAGAGGGGAGTAAAAGGGTAGTTTTTATGAGAGATAAAAGTTAAGTTCTTATCAGATTGAAATGGACTGTTTTTTTTTGTTTTTTTTTATAATTTTTTATTTTTTATAAACATATATTTTTATCCCCAGGGGTACAGGTCTGTGAATCACCAGGTTTACACACTTCACAGCACTCACCAAAGCACATACCCTCCCCAATGTCCATAATCCCACCCCCTTCTCCCAAACCCCCTCTCCCCAGCAACCCTCAGTTTGTTTTGTGAGATTAAGAGTCACTTATGGTTTGTCTCCCTCCCAATCCCATCTTCTTTCATTTATTCTTCTCGTACCCACTTAAGCCCCCATGTTGCATCACCACTTCCTCATATCAGGGAGATCATATGATAATTGTCTTTCTCCGCTTGACTTATTTCGCTAAGCATGATACGCTCTAGTTCCATCCATGTTGTCGCAAATGGCAAGATTTCATTTCTTTTGATGGCTGCATAGTATTCCATTGTGTATATATACCACATCTTCTTGATCCATTCATCTGTTGATGGACATCTAGGTTCTTTCCATAGTTTGGCTATTGTGGACATTGCTGCTATAAACATTTGAGTACACGTGCCCCTTTGGATCACTACGTTTGTATCTTTAGGGTAAATACCCAATAGTGCAATTGCTGGGTCATAGGGCAGTTCTATTTTCAACATTTTGAGGAACCTCCATGCTGTTTTCCAGAGAGGTTGCAACAGCTTGCATTCCCACCAACAGTGTAGGAGGGTTCCCCTTTCTCCGCATCCTCGCCAGCATCTGTCATTTCCTGACTTGTTGATTTTAGCCATTCTGACAGCTGTGAGGTGATATCGCATTATGGTTTTGATTTGTATTTCCCTGATGCCGAGTGATATGGAGCACTTTTTCATGTGTCTGTTGGCCACCTGAAGGTCTTCTTTGCAGAAATGTCTGTTCATGTCCTCTGCCCATTTCTTGATTGGATTATTTGTTCTTTGGATTTTGAGTTTGCTAAGTTCTTTATAGATTCTGGACACTAGTCCTTTATCTGATATGTCGTTTGCAAATATCTTCTCCCATTCTGTCAGTTATCTTTTGATTTTGTTAACTGTTTCCTTTGCTGTGCAAAAGCTTTTGATCTTGATGAAATCCCAATAGTTCATTTTTGCCCTTGCTTCCCTTGCCTTTGGCGTTGTTCCTAGGAAGATGTTGCTGTGGCTGAGGTCGAAGAGGTTGCTGCCTGTGTTCTCCTCAAGGATTTTGATGGATTCCTTTCGCACATTGAGGTCCTTCATCCATTTTGAGTCTATTTTCGTGTGTGGTGTAAGGAAATGGTCCAATTTCATCTTTCTGCATGTGGCTGTCCAATTTTCCCAGCACCACTTATTGGACATTCTTTCCTGCTTTGTCGAATATTAGTTGACCATAGAGTTGAGGGTCTATTTCTGGGCTCTCTATTCTGTTCCATTGATCTATGGGTCTGTTTTTGTGCCAGTACCATGCTGTCTTGATGATGACAGCTTTGTAATAGAGCTTGAAGTCCGGAATTGTGATGCCACCAACGTTGGCTTTCTTTTTCAATATCCCTTTGGCTATTCGAGGTCTTTTCTGGGTAATCTTTTAAAAAATCAAACAAATATGAAAATAACTTACTAACTTTTTAACAATTATATGTTAAAAGTATACTTTTAATTGTTATAATTATACTTGTTATAATTGTTATAAGTATACTTATAATTGTTAAAAAGTAAGTAAGTTATTTTCATATTTGTTTGATTTTTTAAAAGATTAAGGAGTCTTTACATACAGAAAAGAATCTTTACATACTAGAAAGAATTGGTGTTATACCTTCTAATCTATTATGAAATTGTAGTAAATATGGTGGTAGTGATATTTTATTTTATTTTTTAAAGATTTATTTATTTATTTATTTGGCAGGCAGAGATCACAAATAGGCAAAGAGGCAGGCAGAGAGAGAGAGAGAGGAGGAAGTAGGCTCCCCATTGAGCATAAAGTCCAATGTGGGGCTGGATCCCAGGACCCTGGGATCATGACCTGAGCAGAAGGCAGAGTTTTTAACCCACTGAACCACCCAGGCACCCCTGGAAGTGATATTTTAAACAATGGGTGATATCTATATGCATCAATCTAGTTCTTTTCTCAATTTATGATAAATTAAACTAAGGTCCACACTAAATGATACTATGTTCATATAAATGTGATCACTTTAAAAAATTAATAATTCTCTCTGGCAAAATATATTGTAAATAAATGAAAACAAATGAACTTGCAAATAGGAGAATTAGTCTGAGCCATGAGATTTTTAGGAAAATAATTGAATTTGAAACAGACATATTATTACTGACTGGTACAGCCAACAGGAGGTAAGTGAAAATTTTTTATAAGTTAAATTAACTCCTAAGACTACTATCTTTTTTAAAATGTTGATATTATTTTTTGTGGGTTTTTTCCCCCTCTTTCCTTCTTAATCAAGACCTGTAGTGTTGTAAATCGGCCTCACAAAATACATCCTAACATTGTTTCTAAAAAAAGAAAAAGACAGCCTCCCCCATCATTTCTAGTGGTGTATTATTCTGGTACTGTCACACACCCCTTCTGTTTCCCCACTGGTCCCATCACAGGCAAGTAAAGGCACTGCTACAGGCCAATGGCAGAGCAGAGGTCCAAACCAGGAGGAGCCCAAAGCCTCCAGGAGCAGAGCACATCCCCCCTGAAGCCCAGAAGGAAGAGCCCCCATAGCCACTCACGACCCTGAAGCCAGGCCTGCCTGGCAGAGAAAGAGGCACCTGCATGGAACAAAGCAGTATAGAGAGGCTAGGCTGTGACCCCTGAAGCGGAGGCCACCTGGGCCATCTCCTCCACATCTCCCCCAAAGGCCTTTGACGAGGCCCAGAGCTTGCCCAGCAACAAGACCCTGAGAAACAGGAAGAAGCACTTTTCCTTCCAGAAGTCTTTCGAGCATAGCGGCTTCTCCTTCAAGAAGAGTGATGAGCCCCCAGGAAAGGACTGAGTCTCCACTGAAGGCTGTGAGGACCGGGCGCCAGGGGAACCACTCCAGCTTTCACAGAGATGGACAAGGCCTCTTGGGAGCAGGTGGCCAGGCCAGGAAGGGAGGGGGCTGTGTGGGAGGAAGGGCTTTCCTCCCTGTAGGGCCCCCTACTCATTAAGCAACCTGATATGGAAGGACAGCCCAGGCCTGAACTCTGAGTCACTAACCTGAGCTCAAAGTCTTGTTCTGCCAATTGCCCATTGTGTGAACCTGAGTTACCTGCTCAACTCCATGAAACTCTCATTCCCATATCTATAACATGAGAAAATTATTATATTACCTTTTGGGGTCAAGGATTAAATGAGATGGTGTAAAGATATTGGCCGATAGATGCTAGCTATTAACATGATCCTCAGAACAGCTTTATGAGTCAAAAATAATTTTAAGACCTGGTGTTGCAATGCAAACAATTTCCCTCTAGCTCTAAGAGCTAGATTGCTCAAGAAACTTCTTAAACTATATTTAATATGTAGCCACTTATTGTCTCTATTTTCGTACCTTATTTTAAAGGTTACATTTAATGTACATTCAGTATTTAGACAGCCCTTCTTAGGTACAAGCTTTTGTATAGTAATGTCCTATATGAGGTACAGCTGATTATTTCTCACTAAACATATACTTTTCCTCCTACTGATGTTAGGGAGAATCCTCTGCTTTTAAAAAGATACATGCCCCAGATATCTCTACTATGAAGGGTACTTCTCATTCTGCTTGCACCACTGACGCACGGAGGACATCTAAATCAGCATGATTCTTACCCACATAGGACTTATCTTTCTCCCTTTGACTCCATTAACCACTGGGATTGGTGCTCACCATCCATGGCTTTGTTCTGCTCTGGGAATTACATATAGGGTCCCCCATATTTGTCCTTGGGTAGAAATCAGGCCCTGTTAAAATATTTGCAGTGAAAAAGAACATTTTTTCTGGTGATCAAGTTGGTGTTTTTGGCTTTGGGTGTTTTGTGTTTATTTATGATTTTTTTCTTCATTTCATAGAATTTATTGATTGATTGATTTTTAATTTCTTTTCATTATACCAGAATTCAATGTTTATGTACCACACCTAGCATTCCATGGAACATGTGCCCTCCATAATATCCACCACCAGGCTCACCCAACCTCCCACCCCCATCCCATCAAAACCCTCAGATCATTTTTCAGAGTCCATAGTCTCTCATGGTTTGACTCTGCCTCCAATTTCCCCCAGCTCCCTTCTCAACTCCATAACTCCATGTCATCTGTGTTATTTTTTACACTTCACAAACAAGTGAAACCATATAATTGACTCTCTCTATTGTGGACATTGCTGCTATAAACATTCGGGTGCATGTGCCCCTTTGGATCACTACATTTGTATCTTTAGGGTAAATACCCAATAGTGCAATTGCTGGGTCATAGGGCAGTTCTATTTTCAACATTCTGAGGAACCTCCATGCTGTTTTCCAGAGTGGCTGCACCAGCTTGCATTCCCACCAACAGTGTAGGAGGGTTCCCCTTTCTCCGCATCCTCGCCAGCATCTGTCATTTCCTGACTTGTTGATTTTAGCCATTCTGACTGGTGTGAGGTGATACCTCATTGTGGTCTGCTTGACTTGTTTCATTCAGAATTTTTTTTTAAGTTTTATTTCTCTGAGTAATCTCCACCCAACATGGGGCTCAACTCCAGATCCTGGAGATCAAGAGTTGGTTGCTCTTCTGACTGAGCCAGCCAGGTGCCCCCAGTCTGAGTTTTCTCTCTCTATGTACCTACAAGGCTTTCTTATGAAAGAGTTTATTATGCAGGTGGAGAGGAATCTCAGAAAAACTTAGATAAACAAAGATAAATGGAGTAGCTTTAAAATAGTTGAAACCAGTATTAAATAAAATTTTGCATTTAGTCCTGGTATCATAGTGTATTTCTTCATATTTTTCATGTTCCAATTCCAATAGTATTAGACTATTCTTTTTTTATTGTTTTTCATATTTATTTATTTTTATTTATTTTCAGCATAACAGTATTCAATGTTTTTGCACCACACCCAGTGCTCCGTGCAATACATGCCCTCTATAATATCCACCACCTGGCCCCCCCCAACCTCCCATCCCCTGCCCCTTCAAAACCCTCAGGTTGTTTTTCAGAGTCCATAGTCTCTCATGGTTCATCTCCCCTTCCAATTTCCCTCAACTCCCTTCTCCTCTCTATCTCCCATGTCCTTCATGTTAATGGTTATGCTCCTCAAATAAGTGAAACTATATGATAATTGACTCTCTCTGCTTGACTTATTTCACTCAGCATAATCTCTTCCAGTCCCGTCCATGTTGATACAAAAGTTGGGTATTCATCTATTCTAATAGATATATAAAAATTTGAATCTAATGTGAACTGGCTGAAAAAGAAATAACAACCCAAAAAGTAATTCTTTATTTCCACAATGTAGTCCATTATTACAAATTTATTAAGATGAGGATCTATTTCTTTATTTTCCTATGTTCCAATCTTTATACTGGAAGGAATCCCAGCGACCTGTTGAATTTTACAGGACTCTAGGGAGATTTCTCTGCAATTGAAGATGGAGATGTTTTTCTAAGTATGTTTGGAGTTGTGTATTCCACAAGGGTCTGATGGCTTCTGCTCCTGGGCTCTGACCCGGAGGCTGGTGCCAGATGGGCAGCGAGAACCGGTATGCAGCTGGCTTTCCTAGGGAATTTTTCTAGCACTCATATTCCCTCTGCGGGATCCATGGGAGGGAGCCAGAGAAGCTCTAATCTGTGGGGACCCTGGCTCGATCTCCAGAGCTGCTTCCACTGCTGGCTGGAGACCCATGCCTGGGAAAGGTCTAGGGCATTACACGGTTTTAGATCTCCATTGCTGACAAAGCTCAAGGACCCTCTTCCTTGGGGTCAGCCTGAGCAGATCACAAGGCTTCATGCTTGACATCCTCACAGGGAGGTCAGAGTCCCAGCCCCAGGACACTGGATGACATACACTATAACCACATGGGACCAATCTCAAATACCATTTTTACTCCCATGAATTTCTTATCAAATGGGGGATTGCACCTAAAAATCTGGAATTTGGATTTCTATTTAAAATCAAGACTGCTGCAGCGTCTGGATGGCCGAGTCAGCGGAGCCTCTGCTTCGACTCAGGTCCTGAACTCACAGTCCTGGGATAAAGTCTGGCATCGGGCTCCCTGCACAGCGGGGATTCAACTTCTCCCTTTGCCCCTTGTCCCATTAATTCCCTCCCTCTTAATTAAATAAATAAAATCTGCTTAAAAAGATATAAGGAAAAATAACATAAAATAAAATTAAGTCTGGCCACGGGGAGCCGGCCCTCCCAGGGCCCACTGTTGCCGGGAGCTGAGTAAGGACTAGTCTGCACGCTCCTTGTGGTCTCTACTGGGCCTTCAGCCCTCCTTATGAGGACACACTGTGTGCCTTGGATTGTGGGACCCCTGCTCAGAGAGGATTCTCTGGTCCTGAGCCCTTAATAGCACCACAGAAAAGGTGCCCTTGGCAGGTGGTGATTCTGGACTGAAGGTGTTCTGTGCCGTTGACCATGTGTGTCCTCCTGGGAGGACCTCTGACCCACTCAACAAGGGTCTGCCTGTAGCATGGCTCTGGGTCATGGGGGGTCAAACAAAGAATGCAGGGGTCGGGGGCCCCGGGCCCTTGCCCAGGGGGCTCAGGTGATCTGGACCAAGCAGTGCCATCGGCTCCTCCAGGGACCAGGGGCAAAGGAAGGGTGTTGCAGGCTCTGTGGACAATGTACAGGACCTCCAACATGCACGCGACCATCTGGAACCCGGACGGAGCTCAGCTCTCTGTCCGCCAAGAGAGGATAATGGTTGCACCCAGGCCTCACAGAGGCTGTGGGTGGGCTGTGTGGGTGCCACTGTATGGATGGAGCATGAGTTTAAGGGTGAGTATTGAGCAGCTGGGGGAGGGGACCCCCGGGGGCTGTGGTGTGAGGAGGAAATCAGGTAAGGGGTCCCCTGGAAGTGGTGATCTCAGTTTCCTGACCATGGAGCCCAACAGATTTGGAACCCATATAACCAGGCACCCACATCCCAGGGACAACCCCCTTCCCTGGTCATTTCTTTAGAGATCCTCAAACGAACAAGATGTTCACGTGTTGCATCCCCATCTTGGGAGGCTGCAGGAAGAGGATAGCATGCCCTGCAAATCCTTGCCCTCCCTCGGGAGGTCGTTTTAGAACTGCCTGACACTTCTGGACATTTGGCAAGAAGGAGAGAAAGGTGACACTGGGAGGTCAGAGCCGCCCACACAGCCCCACATGTCTGAATGACCTGGGCAAGGCTGGGTCTCTGTCCCATGTGTATGCATGTGCATGTGTACATGTGCGAGTGTGTGTGTGTGTGTGTGTGTGTGCACGCATGTGACAGTGTGTGTGCATGCACGTATGTGTAAGGAGGGCTCATGTGAGGTGGGGCCTTCCTGAGCAGGAGCAGTTTGAGGAGGTGTCAGATGCCCATTGGACAGGTCACATTCAAGGTCAAAGGTGGCTAGGTGGAATGGGGTTTGGAGGATGTGAGCTTCTGCCCAGGGTTGATTCCCCAGAGCCATGCAAGTATGGGTCCCTTTCCTGGGTGCAGCGCTGTGCACACACAGTTCTGTGACTGATTAGGGATTGGCAGGGGACTGGGCAGGAGGACAGTGGCATCCACCGGATGGGGCTGAGATGCCGCCGGGCCGGCTACTGGTCCCTGTCTTTGCAAAAGGCCACAGATGAGGGAGGAGGCTGGAGGACACGATCTCTTCCCTGAAGCAGGAGTCGACCGTCCCAGGAAAGGCTTCCAAACCTCCCAGGCCACCTGTGGAAGCTGAGCCCAAGGGTGAGAAGGCCTGAGATGGGTGCCTGGGGGTGGGTGGGTTTGGATCGGGGCTAGGCCCCATTGGGAGGATCCCCACAGTCTGGTTTGGGTTCAGGATCAAGGACTGGGCTCAGAGCACCCTGTGGCTGGACTATAGTTGGGGAGATGTCCCGCTGAAGGTTCCTTCCCAGTTGGGGCTTCTCAGGGGGCCCCTGGGCTGGGTCCTGCCTGCGCAAAGCACACAGGCATGCAGGTGACCTTCTTTCCTCTCACAGCTGCTCCATCTCAGGAGCTCAGGCCGGCTCTAACATCAGCAGGAGCTGGAAAGTGGGGCACGGTGCCTGACACCACCTCAGCAGGAGACAAACAGCCAGCAGGTGACCAGGAACCTGCCCACGGAGAGCCTGAGGCTGCCCAGGAAGAGCTGGTGCCTGATCCTGCCCCAGCCCCTGCTCCAGACCCAGCAACACTTGTGATCTGCCCCTTAACCTGCCTCTGCCTGTGCCCCTGATCCTGCTACAGGCCCAGGTAATGCACTGGATCCTGCACCAGCCATTGCCACTGCACCTGACCCAGCTGGAAACCCTGCCTCTGCCCCTACACCTGACCCTGCATGGTTCCCAGAGACACATCCAGAGCCCACTGCTCTGCAGAGAGATCCCTGTACAATTACCCTCAGTTCCATCTCCCAACCTCACAGCCCTGCCAGAATGTTTTATCCCCTCCCCCTGTGTTCTTTCTCTCTGGTACATAGTCACTGTGAAAGTAGTTTTCCACGTCCTGTATGTTGTCTACTATCTATTTTAAATAAAATTCATTGTTTTCAGTTGAATTCATGCTGAGCACTAAGTCCGTCCCTGGCTCCCTCTCCCCACAACCCAGATTATCACTGTTGAGCTTCTCCTTCCCCAAAAGAAACCCTAGGCCCAAGCCCTCCCTACCCATTGCTTCCCAAGCCCAGACCCTCACAACACCTAAGCTGCTTTCTCTCTCTGTTCCTTCACCTGTTCTGGAGATTTCTATGAGTGGAATCACCCAGTGGGTGCCTTGGTGTCTGCCCACCTATTTTCAAAGGGGACTTTGATGTAGAATTTCCCTTATGTCATACTGAAATCCCTGATGGATTACAGATGAGATGGAATCTTAGAAGCCCCTTAGAAGTTATGGGTCCAATGATGGGGCCGATACCCCTGTTCCTTCTGGGATACCACAGCCTGACCCCAGACAGGACTCAGCTGCTTCCTCCTGTGGCCCGCACACACACTAAGGGAATGCAGAAAGCTGGAAGGCATACCACAGGGCAAACGCACCACCACAATCCAAGGCCAGAGAAAGATTTCCCCAGTCTCTGGTCCAAACCAGGCTCCAAGTCACCGGGTCCCACAAGGACATAGACTGAAAGCATGCAGGTCGGGGTGTGTGGGGGGATGGGCATGCAGGGAATCTGTGTCAGCGATGGGAGAGCTCCTGGGGAAGGGCCAAGGAAACCCTATGGAGGCAGTGCAGGTCCCGCTCAGACCAGAAGGTGTCTTTCCTGGTACCAGCAGACCTGGGGAAAACACGAGGAGACAAAGGTCCAGTGCAGGTCCCCCAGAGAGAAGGGTGATGAGCACCCCTGTCTGTGACAAAAGTGAGCAGCATCCATCCCAGGCAACAGGGGCACCCAACACTTAGCAGTGCTCATCCTGGGACTCACCCCGGAAACTCTGGCATAGTTTTTCATGCCAGAAGGGAGAGAGCAGGGAGAGATTCGGGATAGGAGGGAATGGAACAGGGCTAATGCCCAAGGAGATGAACCCGATCCTTTGTCCCAGTCCTCAGGAATGTCCTGGAGCTACTGCCCCAGTCTCGTCCAGGGCATGAGATCTGGGAAGTCTCTCCCTTGATGCCTTCCTGCCACCCTGCTCCTGGGAATATTAAGAATTGTTTGAGGAGTTGTACAGGGTCCAGGATGACAGAGTGCTCAGGAGAAGGAAGGGCAGGACGGAGAGGACAGACGGATGTGCAACGATCCACCATCCAGTATCTGGGCTGTAATGCCCTCGGACCTCACTCAAACTAATGACTCCTGATGGCTGGGCCACTCTTCTCTGGTTTCATGGGCCCCTCTCTCATTCCTTCAGTCCCTCCGTCCTTCCCTCCTTCCCCCCCAGCCTCCTTCCCTCTATTCCTTCCTCTTCCTTCCCTCCCTCCTTTCTTCCCCCTCCCCCTCTCATTCAGCAGAGGATCTTGGTCCCAGCTGGAAACTGAGCACTGGGGCTTTATCTGTGAGCACCTGCAACCATGTGGTCCCCGTCCTCATGGCACTCACAGCCTCTGTGGGAGCTGATGGGGGAAGTCCACAGGGTGAGCAGTGGGATGGGCACCAGGAATCTGCTCTTGAAAATGGGTTCCAGTTGCACAAAGAATGAAGAGACCCATGCTTTGCACTTCCTCGAGAAAAATCGAGTCTGAAAAGGGATGCAAAGTCAGTATATCCTCGACTTGATGCACTGTTTTCTAATGGCCCACCAGTCCTGATTCCTAGAAGCAACAAAGAGTAGATCATGCAGTGTTGACTGGGGGTTTGTGACACAATCGTTGGGATCCAGTGACAGCATTTCAGCCAACATCCCCAGGGTCTCTGAGTTCTCCCAAGGGCCTCTGAGGTCCTCTGAGCCATACATCAACCTCCTTGGGAAGTTCTGTCCTGTCGTCTTCATTGTCTCCTGCCTCTTCTTGGACCTTTCAGGGGCCTTCCCTGCCACGGTGCGTTAGCCAGGACTCCTTGTGCCCTATGGCAGGACTCCTGAATCCTGTGCTGGGGCCCCCAGAAAGCCGATGCATTTTGCAAAGCCTGTGCACTACCTCTGGGGTCACTTGTCATCTCCCATGCAGTGGCATGAATCTTCCTGCACTGGGTTTCCTTCGATGAGCCTGTGAGGCCAGCTGGTGCCAATATCACAGGCACAGAAGCACAAGTCCAAAAGGTCCAGACGACCTGCTCCCATTCCCAGTGTGTGGAGCCTGGGCAAAGGGTTCTCTCCCAGCAGAGGATGAGCTGGGCACAGGGAGCCTGAGGGCTGGCCTCCTGCCCCACTTGGCTTTGAGTGGGCTGTCACTGGCCCCCATAGAGCTGTGTCCACCTCCTGGAGGGTCCCTCCTTGAAGGCTACTGGGCATCTTGCTGACAAGGACCTCGGTCAACCACTGGTATTCCTTGAACTTCCTCAGACCAGGAATCAGTATGGGGGCAGGGAAAGGGAAAGATGACCCCTAGAAGAAGAGGGGGCATACCTGGGCCCCAGCCATGAATCCAAGACATAAGCCTCTGAGTACAAGTCTACATCTCCCCGGACCCAAGAAGTGGGAAGCCTTTTCCAACAGCCTCACGTGTTTGGTCCCCTGTGAGGGTCTACCTGCTCCACACCATGGAGACATAGCTCCTCGCTGTTAGGCATGTGTGCTGAGCCCCTCTGAGACTGATTTTTATTAGCACATTCTAAGACTACTTCCCTGGGCCTGCCCCATTCCTGGCAGATTAGTCAATGGCTCCTATGGGGAAGGCAGGCTATACAGGGATACCCCACCCCATCGGCATGAGTCAGGTCACCAGGGCAAGGCAATGACCAGGCAACATGGGTGTGAGTTCCTGGCCTGAATTTGTGAGTCTGGTTCCCTCCAAGGATGCTGAAGGCAAACCCAGCTCCTGCCCACTGCCCAGGCCACGCTTGGAGCCCAAAAGGGGACACATGAGGACAGCCCATGCTCATGCAGTGGGCATTGCTGCGACAGAGTCACTTGTGCTGACCACTGGCCCTAGGCAGTGAGGCTCTGGCTGGTGATTTCAGTCCCCTGTCTCCAGGAACTGGAGGAGGATTCTGGGACGATCTTATGTCCATCTTAGTTTCTGCTCATGGGGCCTGGGACAAAGGTGGCACAGGCCTCAGGACAATCATGCAAGCCTTGGGGGAGCTCTCTGGAGGAAGGAAGCTCTGCCTGCCACTGGCCCTGCACCCCTCTGGGCTCTCACGCACAGCTCCCACATGTGGCAATCTTGAAAGCTGATGCTGTCACCAGTCCCACCTTCCAGAGGCTCCAAGGGGCCAGGTCACTTGCCCATAGCTGTGCCTGGTGAGCTCAAGGGTCACATGAGGTCCCAATGCCTCACTGCTCATCTCCCACTCAGGGATGTGGGGTCTGGCACCGAGTGCTGGGTCTGACCTTGCTGTTCCCCTCATGAGCTATATCCTCTAAGGGACACACAGTAGGAGCCAGCCCAACTGGTATTGCCTTGCTACCAATCCACAGGGCAACCATGTCTCCCCTTCCACTTCTCTGGTTGGAGGAGGGCTGCCCAGTAGCCTTCATGTTGGGGCAGTGCTGCCCCTTGACTACACAGGAGAGCAGCCTGGGGTCAGGGCTGTGTCTGTGCTGAGGGGCGTGGCAGCAGGTGGGAGCTGTCAACCTCAGTGACAATCAGCATCCTGAGAAAAAGCCAGGTGGAGTCCCTTCAGTGGGCCCAGGAAAGCCCAGAAAGGCTGCTGAATGCATACACTTTCACATTAATCTCTAGGGTGGGGGTCCTACCCCACTCTGTGCTACACAGACACACACACACACACACACACACACACACACCATGATGTCTTCGGTCTCTCCTGTCTCTGGGTCCCCCACCTTTGTCATCTAATCTTACTTTTTTATAGCAAGCACCATTATTCCAATGGTGGCGTTCTGTGGCCAGAGCTGCTCATTCTGGATATCAGTGTTGGAGCTCCCTTTCCAGATGACAGGGCAGCTACGGAGTCAGGATAAGGACATCGTTCCTCCTGCACCACAAGAGAGCCGCATGGCAGCATGTGAGCTGGTCAGAGGGTGAACACACCAAGGGCCCTGGTGCTCACCACCCCCACCTAGGACACCCCCCTCCCCCGGCCTCCATCCCTTTGGGGACCCACAGGGCACATCCTCCTTCTAGAAGGACTTCACAATTGCAAGAAACCAATGAGATGCAAACCCACACTCAAACTTGTGCAAATCCATCCCAGCTCTAAACAAGCCTGGACCCTGTGAGACATGAGTGGGAGCTAGGATTTCTCTGCAAGGCAAGGTGGCCCTCCCCTGAGTGGGAGGGAGCTCCGCTCTCATGGTCTCTGGTGGGCAAGAGACAGTAAGCAGGAAACACCAGCCAGAGATGGAGCAAAGCACAGAGAAATATGTTGTCCCCAAATCCAGATCTCAGCAGCAGGCACAGGAACACAATCAGCAAAGCATGCACCAACTGAGTATTCAATGAACCCACCCTCAGAATCTGCCTTGAATTTCCATAAGTTTCTGGAAAGGAGGTGAAGGGAGGGAAGGGAGGGGAAATCATTTCAGTAAATTTACTCATGATGGGGTCAGCACCTTGGGCTGAGGATAAAGCATCTTGAAAAACACACAGGTCATGTGAGTTTGCAGGAAGGAGGCAGTGCCCAGTGGGGCTGGAGAGCTGATGCAGGGGACCAAGCTTCTGGATCCTTCCAAGAGGAGTTGTTCCCACAGACTTCACTACTGTGTGTCCTGCACACATCGGAGCTGAGGCTGAGCATGGGCAGCTCTCAGATCATGTCTCATTCTGAGGCCCATCCCATCACGGGGTGGGGGTCCATCTCCAGGCCCTGCACAGGATCGGCCTTGATCTTGAGGGGATAATGAATCTCGTCCACATGCACACACATTCGCAGCAGCAGGTTCTCAGGGGCCGACAGGTGGAAGCAGCCCAAAAGTCCATCAACAAACAAACGAGATGCGGTCTGTCCACACAATGGAATAGGATTCAGCCATAAAAAGGAAGAAAGTACTGATACACGCTACAGTGAAGGACTCTCAAGAAACTGGATTCAGTGAGAGGAATGAGACCAAAGGCCCATATTTTGTAATTCCACTTCTGTGAAATGTCCTGAGTATGTAACTCAGTGGGGAGGAATGCAGGTTGGTGGTTGCTGGGGTGGGAGGGAGGAGGGAAGGGGGAGGAACTGCTTAATGGGCTCAGGTCTTTCTGGCGGTGACAAGAATGTCCTGCAGCAAGAGAACGATGGCAGCCACACAACATTGTGTGAATGTACTAGAAGCCACTGAGTCAGGTGCTTTAAAACTTTCGGTTTTATGTTACATGAATTTCATCCTAACAATATTTATTAATTTTATTTAAGGATTGTATTTTTTGAAAGAGAGAGAGAACAAACAAGAGAGAGCACAGGTAGGGGAGGGGCAGAGGGAGAGGGAGAGGGAGACGCATGCACACTGTTCCTGGGGGGGTCTTCCCTAGCACCACAGGCCCATGTCAGGTGCCGTTCCTCAGTTCCCCTGTAATGCACTGGCACTGCCCCATGGGAGCCCTTTCCACATGGTGTTTCGTGTGCCCTCCAGAATATGGAGATCATAGGCAAAGATAAGTGGCATTTTTCCACCAGCAGGACCTGGTGTATAAACATTCACGTACTTATTGGCTGTTGTTGATGGCCTGTTATGTGGCAGGCCCTGACCCAGGAACTAGGGAGACTCAGGCGCCTCCTTGCCAGCAGCCTCTGTCAGACCTTGAGTGCTGTTCCTCTGTACTCTTCTCTCTTGTGCTGTTGCATTTCACTGCCAACATGTTGCTCAATCAATACCAGTAATTTAGAAGCAATACTTTTTCTCTTTTCTGGTAAGTGTAAATGAATCAAAATGATCTATTATCTAAAGTTTTAGGTAGGATTCTGTAAAATTTCAGACCTCATTTTACTTCATCATTATTATTTATCTTGTGACAGGGTTAACTGTGGACATTTTATCTGCTTCCTTTATGAAAAGCAGTCTGCTTTAACCTTCTCTCTCTCTCCCAAAGTCACCTTTGCAAAATTATATTTCCTAGGAAATGATCTATTTTTTTTTTCAGATTTTCAAATCTATTTGCATAGAATTAGGCCAAGTAACATTCTTTTCTTCTTCCTTTGTTAATAGTTTATAGATTTGATTTTGTGTAATTCTATCTCCTCTTACCCATACCAAGTCCTTTTCTCTGCTTCCCTGTATTTTGCTCTTCTTACACTTACTTAATGGTGATGTCTAATTTACTTTTTATTTCCTGTCTTTTAACCTAAATAACTAAGTCAGTTTATTCCTGGGGTGCCTGCGTGGCTCAATTAGGTAAGTGTCTGCCTTCAGCTCAGTTCATGATCCCATGGTCCTGGGATTGAGCACCACTTTGGGTTCCCTGCTTGGTGGGGAGTCTGCCACTCCCTCCGCCTCTGC
Organism: Mustela nivalis; assembly: GCF_964662115.1. Lineage (NCBI taxonomy): Eukaryota > Metazoa > Chordata > Mammalia > Carnivora > Mustelidae > Mustela > Mustela nivalis. Next base: position 6,501,712 of record NC_139022.1, on the reverse strand, counting down.
CATCCCTCCCCCGCTCATGCTCTCTCTCTCAAATAAACACAATATTTTAAAAAAAAGATCAGCTAATTTCTCTGAGAAGTGCACCAGCTCAGCCCACCAACTCCGATGCCCCTGTTTACTTGCTTTCCTCCCAGTTGCTGAGAGACCTTTGAAAATTACTGGAGGATAGCAGGTTTTATTATATTGTTATTATTATTATTATTATTATTATTTGCAATAATGCAAGAAAGTTAATGTTGCCTACAGTACTCTTCTTTTGTTTAGGGTATTAAGATTTATTTTATACTGAGCTAATATTCGTGGACATTTTCAATTGTAACCAACCTGTGAGTATTTGAAAATTTGTAGCGCCCACTCGCGGTATACATGTCACACTGCATGGGTGATCCTATCACTTCAAGGGTCAGGATTATTCTGGGTCAGCTGAACTGAATGAACAGGTATAAAGAGTTTGAAGGCCCTTCAGTCCATCTTCTCTTGCATTTTGCATGTGAATGATATGGTCTTCAGGGGACAGAGTAGCTGAGAATGCAGATTGTTGTCATAGGAAGCTGTCTTTTTCTCAACCAGGACTCTAGTCCCTGAAGTCAGTGAAGACAGAGACCACCAGCATAGCCTGGATATTCCTTGCATTTATGTACTTTCTTTGTGAACCTTTTGGTTGTGAGCCCATGTGCCTCACATCTCTGTCAAGTGTGCTTCTTATACACGTTACTGAGTTTAGGTTTGCTTTGTGGTCGGGGCAGAACCTCCTTTTAGCTATGGATGCCCTGTTTACTCTCCATCCATGACGCTGTTCCTGTTTACTTTGCTTTTTATAGCTTGGAAGGACCATTCTCTTTTGTTGGTGCTCTCTGTTGGGTTCTTTCTTTGTTTTCCACTTCTTGGCCATTTCTCTTTGCACCTTCTGAGTGCTTCATCTTACTTCATTTTCTTGTGCGTTTTATCTATACCTCTTAGTATCTTCATGTGTAAAATTTAAGGATTGTTTATTCTTTCTTATGCTGCTTCAGTTTTACTTTTGTGATGACTTATTTTTCTCCCATTCTGAGCTTGTCTGACATATTATAGAATTATTTTATTTTTAAGTGACTTCTACGCCTGGTGTGGGGCTCAAACTCACAACCCTGAGATCAGCAGTCACATGCTCCACTGACTAACTGAGCCAGCCAGAAGCCCCTTGCCTGATAGTTCTCAATCCTTCTGTTGACTCACTATTGCCTCTGTAAGGTTGCTTTTCTACTTTGGGATTCCTTTATAGAGGTGATTGGCTTTTGTTTTTGTTTTCTTTATTCCTGAAGAAATATTTGAGAAAATTCACTGTCAAAAAGCATTTGGTGTGGGTTCTTCAAGTGCACCTGTTGCTTGCTCTCTCCTTCTTTGTATTGGGTGATATTATCACACAGATCTCATGCAAATCCCATTTGGAAACTCATTACAGAATAAGGTTCTTCCTGGCACAGTATTTGCACGTGTCACTGAAGCAGGATGAAACATAATTATCTTTCAGAGCAACAGGATATCCCCTATAGTCGAGAGCTGGGTGGGTACACTTCAGCTTTTACACCCCTGAGTTGGAGAGAACAGGAAGGTGTATAAACAATCTCAGTGCAATGTCTCTGTCACCCCAGCCCCCACACAGAGGTCCTCCGGCCAGGTGGTTGAGTCTTTGTCCCTTACCACACTCTGCTTCCCAGAACCAAACTCCCACGTGGGTTCCAGATGCCAGACTGCCCCTCACATTCTCAGAACTGGCACAGGCTTTCTATTTGCATCCGGGAGAAGGGGACTTACCAGTCTTCCCAGAGAGCTACAACCAAGGACATCCCCTCCTCACTGCATTTTGCTCCCATTCAATTCCTACTGGCTTCTGCACCATCAGCTGTTGTGTGTGTTGGAACACCAATACCTCCTATTTACAACTCAGATAGGCTTGTTTTCTGTTTTTATTTTCCTAGTTGGCTTCGGTGCCTTCTGAAAGAAGAAATACCAGCTTCATGCTGACTTCTTCAGGTTCCACATGTCTTAATCCCCTTACTTAATCCCCTTATGCTTAGATCAACAGACTTGTCATCTGCAGCTTGCAGTTGAGAGCCATGATTGATGTAGAAATTTGTGCCAAGAGTGCTGGCAGCCAGCCTCTGCTCAGGAAGTATCAGCCTCTTCAAAACATCCTGGCCCTTTATCCAGGCCCTGAGTAAGTTACATTTCCATGCCCACTGGAAGTTGGGTGCAGCTTTGGGACTGGTTTTGGCTAGTGAAATGTGAGAACGTGTGGCACTTGCAGACAAAAGTTTTCAGATCCAACGTGTAGTCTGCCTGTTTTCTTAACTGATGGACTTTACCAGTTTAAAAGACAGGTTCAGGTTCTCAGCAAAACTCCGGGGAGACACCTTACTCATCCTAACAACCATCTCACCTTCCTATCTCTAGACCTACAAGCAGAATTGGACTCCAGCAGGTCCCAAGTACCCAATGACAAGGTCAAAATAGGAAGGTCCAACTCACCAAGTGAGCAGAAACATTTGCTGCTTTATATAGAAAAAAAAATCAGGGAAATGTGGGAACTGATCCTGGAAGTTCTTGGCCAGAAGGAGGGTTGAAATCTCAGATTGGCTTGCATGTGCAATCAAGGTTCAATGGGCTAGCTAGGGAACTACGATGGATTCAGTGATCTCTGCTGCCCAAACAAAACCTGGAGACCTCTGAAATCTGCACTACAGTAAGTGGAGCTTTCATACATCCCCTAGAATAACAAAAATGTAAGAAATTCCAATGGAGAGGTAGACGTGGAGGTGAGCAGGACATGAGCAGGTGAGCCTTATTATGTCACCTGCTCACTCACCCAACAGATGGTCAGGGGAGGATCAGAAAGATACACCCCTTTGACACATGCAGAGCTCAGACACCTTGGAAAAGCAGCATGGGTATTCTCTGAAGTTGGGATGCTGGTATGAGACCATAACTGAGCTCCCAGGGCCAACACAGGTATCAGGACCCAACAGCAGAGTACATGCAGCAAAGTTTTATTTCCATAGATCATGTATACAAGGTTCCTAAGACTTTCTGAAAGACTAGTGCAGTGAACTGGATGAGATGACCCACCGGGGTCTGGAGATCCCTCTGCCCCCCACCCCCAGGTATGGGAACAGAAGCCTCACTTGGGCTAGCTGATTGGTCACAGCCCCTCACTAAATTTCTAAACATCCATTAGTTCAACTAATGGGGCCCTAAACAGGAGTTAAGGCTGTCTTCCTTCTTCTCAGTCTCACCCAAAGAGCCACTGCCAATGGGATACTACTGCTGACCTTAAAACCACCAGTACTTTGCCCAATAAATGAGTTTATTTGGGAATAGCAGAGAACTACAATTCGGGATGTGCTCACTATAAAAAATCCACTGTGAAGTCCAACAAAGAAAGGAGTGTTATTTTATGAGGAAGCTAGAAGGGGCTGTCCTGAACCAAAGTCCCCTGGGCAGTAGCTGGACTCTAGGGTGAGGGCAGTTCCTCACTGGCTAAGTTGTTGGGATAGTGAATTTCTCGTTGGAGATGCAGTCTCCATCCTTCCCTGTTGGGTCTGTAGTCATGATTCCTTCTTGAGGATATGTCTCCTGGGATTTGTGATGATGGTTCTTCCTGTAACAGACTCTGGGAGTGCACAGTGCACAAGAGCTCCTTTTTCTGACCTCCTGACTCCATCTTAGTGAGCTCTCCCCATACTACTTTTCATTCTACCACAACATTTGGGATGGCCGGAACCTCAGTTACCACACAGAAAGGGTTCTGAATAGGGCAATCTTCATCCACTTCCCTCTGCCCCAGGAGAGTGGGATACATTTGAAACTGCCACCATTTTGTTCTGGAAATGTTTCTGACATTTGGTCCTTGGATGATTTCTCCCACGATGCTACACTCAGGTCTGCCACCCCTGAGTCACACAACACCTGGCATTGTCTCTCAGGCCTCCGAGAGCCACCGTGTGATTTTTCTCACCTATTCTTCCCTATTGTCCACATGCCATTGTCCACTAATGCCCCTGAATGAATTGCTCCTGTTGCCTCCTGGACCAAAACACATCGCATGCTGCCCTGCCCTGCACAACAAAAGCCCAGAAGCCCTGGGCCAGGAAGCGGCGTAACTGGCTAGGCCTGGGGATGTCAAGAAGGTGATGGGGGCATTTTCAGGGTTGACACTTGGTGTTAGGTTCCATGACCCACAGGTAATTCAGAAGTATGTTTTCAAACTTCTAAGCATGAAACTTTGGCAATCACCTCTTGACTCTAACAGCTAAACCCCGCTGCAGCCAGACAACACACCTGGTAGGATGCCAATTCCTTGATTCGTTGACCAGGCAGTCAGTTCTCGTTGCTGTCCCACATTTGGGTGGAGCACCAGCCCCTTGTTTCCAGACAGCACTCTGAGTCCTTAGATCAAGCTCACCAGCTCTCATCTAGATCTTCTGTATCCACTGGAATTTTTCCTGGTGTTTTCTGCCTAAGAGAGGCACCAGATATCCTCTGCTTTTGTCTGTGGACAGATTTCTCCTGGGAGACTTGCAGACCCATCACTGGGGGCATCAGAACCTCTGATGGAGGCATCAGAGCCCCTCCATTCTTCCATGACCTACCTTATCCTTTGCAGTGCTGTTTATCCTCAAGACCACTCTGGCCAGTATGGCCATGCCAGACTTTCCATTACAGTCAATTTAACTGGAGCTCAGCCAAAACAGTTATGATTGGCTTTACTGAAGTATTACTCATGAGCCATGAACCCCTCAGGTCTTGTGCGTCTTCAGTGGTTCTGCTCCCCCACAGGGGTGTGTGGAATTCCACCGCCTCTATGGGCAGCATACATCATCTCTCCAAGTCCTAGTTTCTAGACTTCCTTTTCCTCAGCCTTCTCCTGGACGGACACCCTCAGCCTGCCCCTTCTCCCCCTTGCTCCCAGCATAGTGCATGCTATGTTCATCTTCCAGCCATGTTTCTTTCCCCACTGAAGATTTATTTTAGAGAAACAGCATGAGCAGGGAGAACAGAGGGAGAGCACGAGATAATTTCAAGCAGACTCCAAGCTAGTGGGGAAGCCTGATGTGGGCCTTGATCTGAGAACCCTGATGTCAGGACCTGAGGAGCCAAGACCAAGAGTGAAGAGCACTTGACTGATTGAGCCACCTAGGCGCCCCCAACGGGCATGACAGTCTTAACACTTTCCATGTGAGTGTTTACCTCAAGCTCTAACTTTTGCTCCTCTTACAAAGAAACTCAGGATAATGCCCTCCCAGTCACACCCCACATCGGTTTCACCCTCTGCCAGTCACGAGGCCAATGTCACTCTAGACTTGGGCTACAGAAGTTCTGAGTTTCCGCTCTTCCAGGGGAGTTTTGGATGGGCATGGACAGTCCCAAAGGCCAAACTTCCCCCAGCTCATTTCAACACGGGAGGAAGAAGGAGCCAGGGAAGCGCTCCCCAACCCTTGCACCCTCCACACCTCCCTCACCCTACAGAACTCCAGGAAGCTTTGTGGCCTCCCAAGAGAACACTGGAACCCCAACTCGGTCAGCCCCTTCCAGGCTCTGAAGGATCTAGGTCTCCATTTCAATAACTCATCCTTTCTCACCCCAGGGGGCGCTGAGCCCTCCCAACCAGCTTGTGGGGTGAGGCCACGGAGCCCCTTTCTGCTGAGGAGTGCAGACTGAGTTCCTGCTGCCATCAAATGAGGTGGGAGGGCAGCCCTCAGGCTGCAAGCCATCACGACAGGCCAGCCGGCTCCAGGTCCTGGGTCAGGATTTGGCCCTTCCTGCATGCCTTGTCCAGGCACAGCTCGGCTTGGGCCGCTCTCTTCTAGCACAGGTTCTGCTGCCACCTGTCCTGCTGCCGCTGCATCTTCTCCAGCATGGGGGCCGTGCGCTTCTCCCACCTGCGCTGCCGCTGGGCACACCAAGTCCCCTTGTGCTTCGGGGCCTCCTGCAGTAGGTGCTCCTCGCTGTGCATACACACACCCTCTGCCTTGTACAGAAGGTTAGTCCACTGCATGTTTGCTCTCCAGCTCCTGTGCTTTCACCTTGTCCTGGCCCTGCAGCTCCTCCCCTGCCAAGCTTGCCATGCCTGCAGGCACTCCAGCAGCTGCCGGTAGTTCCTGCCCATCTGAGGCGCCAGGTTCCCCTTCAGCTTCCGCCTCTTCTCCTTCTGGTGCTAGCAAGACCTTGCTGGCTCCATCAGCACCCCTAACCCCAAAGTGTTGGGAGATCAGTGTGAGCTGTAAATTCCCTGATTTCTGGGAAAAGAAGGTGACTGCCCCACCCTTCTCTCTGACATCCCTTCTCAGCGCCAGTGATCCCCACTCCACATGTACAAAAGGGGCCAGGAAATTCCAGCTTATAAACAGACCTTCTAGAAGTCCCAGACCTAGACCTCAGCCTGAAGAGTCCTGCAGGATCCAGAGAGTCTACTGACTGGACTGTCTTCAGAGCTCTTAGTGCCCCCCTCCTCCTCATCCCTGATTGTCATTGGCACCATTTAGCCAATACAGCTCATCCTCCTCTTCATTATCCACCTCGTCCCTGACTGCACACGCACCTGTCAACACTCTCTCTTGGGGGTCTGCAACCACAGTCCCTTGTTGCAGGTCTACACCAGTGCAGAGGCCACACAGCACCATTCACATCACCTGTGTTTGGATGACTGTAACATATACAGGTGCATCCTGGTAAGCCCTGTGGATGGGGAGTCCTCACCCCCCCCCCAAGTACAGAACTCTTTTTAAAGGCTCCTTGTGAATGAACCCAATCAGGACTTCCTGGCAGCATGGCCATCCCTGGGAAGAGGGACACCACAGCCCCACACTCTACATAGAAGGAAAGTGTGGCAGGACTCGTCTAGTGCTAGAACCAGTGGCAGCACTAACAGCAGAGTTAGAGACAATGCTAGGTTCAGAAGACAAGTTTGCTACAGCCCTGGCTATAGCATGAACTCCTATGTTACAGCCTATGCCAGAAGGAGCCTTGCACCAGCTCTGGAGGCCGGGTCTCTCTGGGACAAGCTCCCCATTGGGGGATAAAGCTCCAGAAGGAGCTCTTGTTCCAAAATTGGAGGCAGGAAACACTAGTCTCAGTTCAAACACAAATGCCAGAAAGGCTGTTCTACCACCAGCTCCTGGGACAACTCCAGAGATGCTTCTACAACCAGACACAGAGCTAGAACGAGGTCAAGTTGAAGACAGATCTAGAACTAGCCTTGGCACACCAGTTCTGAGCTGGAGCCTGGCCAGCTCCAGAGTCAACACTGGCTGCAACTGTGGCTCTAGTTCCTACACGCGAGTGACCAGTAGCTCAAGCACCACCAGTGGCAGCTCTCCAGAGAGGCTGCTCTGTCACCAGCTCCAGGGATAGAGCCAGCACATGGCTCAGATCTACCCCGGCTCCACCCAGCTCCAGCCTCACCCCAACCCCATGTAGAACCAGCGCTGGCTCTCGCCATAGGGCTGGAGCTGGTGGGCTGTGCACAGTGAGACCAGACCCAGTCCCAGCTCCATGGACAGAGCCCGTGCCAGCTGCACTGCACACTCCCGCTGCTGAGCCACCCCAGCACCAGTTCCAGGACCAGAGTCTTCCTGTCCTCTCTGCGAAAGACACTCCTTTTATTTCAGGGTTTTTTGTTTGTTTGTTTTGTTTTGTTCTGTTCTGTTCTGTTTTGTTTTTCTCTTTTCATGATTCCAGGTATGTTCTGTTTCAAATTTAATATAAAATAAACTGTTTCTTTTTAAACATGTCCAAGTGTGCAATTCACTGACATTAACTACCTTTCCCAGGCTGTGCACCATCTCCACCATCTAGTCCCTGAACATTTAATGCCCTGGAGGAAAAACCCTACGCCCAAGGAGCAGTCCTTCACTGGCCATCTCCAGGCCTGCTCTGTCCCTGGCAAACACAAATATGGCACCTGATCCACTTATTTTCCTATGATGAATTTTTCATACACATGAGATCAGACCCTATATAGTATTTTGTGTCCAGTGTCTTCCACTAAGTATAATGTTTTCCAAATGACAGCAAGTACCAATACTTCATTCTTGCTCTGGCTGAATGAACCCCATTGTAGGAACACACCATGTTGCATTTATCCACTCAACTGTCGACATACATGGGGGTGATTTCACTCTTAAGGGTCTTGTCAGTAGGGCCTCTAGGAATATTTCTGTGCAGGATTTTATTTGAATGCCTGCATTCAATTATTTTGTTTCCACAATGAGTGGAATGGGGTCAAATGTTAACAACATGCTTACCATTTTGTGGACTTGCCATCCCTTGGCCACCTTGGCTCCACCCTTTTACATTTTTCCAAGCAATGGATGAGGGTTCCTGATTCCCAGACTCCTCTGCAACACTGGTTATTCCTGCTTGGTCATGCTCACCCCTCCTGGGTGGGGAAATGTGTATCACTGTGATGTCCACTTGCATTTCCCCACCATCTAACGAGGGTCCCCTTCCCGTGTGCCTAAAGGGCTGTCTGGCTGTCTTCTTTGGGGAAGTGTCTATTATTTTAAGTGGGGTTATTTATGTTCTTAAGTTGTAGGAATTCTTCTTTTAAAAAATTATTTATTTATTTGACAGAGAGAGCTCACAAGTAGACAGAGAGGTGGGCAGAGAGAGAGGGAGGAAGCAGGCTCCCTGATGAGCAAAGAGCCCGATGTGGGGCTTGATCCCAGGACCCTGGGATCATGACCTGAGACAAAGGCAGAGGCTTCAACCCACTGAGCCACCAAGGCACCCCTGTTTGATATATTTTTAAAGTTTCATTTTAAAAGAGTATTAATCATGGGTATATCCCAGTCTGAAAAAGCATAATAACCCATCACCTGATATTGTCCTTTTTTTGGTTTTCTATTTATTCCTTTCCTTGACACACAAGCAACATTTCCACTGACTGTCAGACATTGCTTGAGAAAACTTGTTGGGTATAGATCATGCTATCTTATTCCAGAAAGAGGGTTGTTCCTTCCTATGATAGTGGGGAGAAGGCAGCCAAACTTCTTTATACATTCTAGACACAAGGCCCTTAGATTTATGGTTTGCCAATATTCCTATCACTCTTTGAGTTTCTTTACATTCCCATGAGAACATCCTTTCATTCACAAACATTTTTAACAATAATGAAGTACAATGTATCTGTTTTCTCTGTCCTTCATGCTTTGGATGCCATATTAGAGAAACCATCACCAAATCCAAAGGGATGAATATTTGCCCCTAAGTGCTCATAGTTTACTTCTGAAGTGTTAAGAGTTTTTGCTCTTATATTCAGTTTTTTGATCCATTTGGAGTTAACTTTTTTACATGTGTGAGGTAATGCTCTGACTTCACTCTTTTGTATGTGGACATCTGGTTTCCTCACACTCATTGTTGCAAACACTGTTTTTGCCTCCTTGAATGATCTTGGTAACCATGTTCAAAAACAACTGGCCATAGATGTATGTATTCCTTGATTCTCAATGGTCTTCCATTGATCTATATGTGTTGGTCTTCTCTGTTCACACCTTTTTGGAAAATGTTATAATCTCACATAGAGGGTTTTTTGTTTTGTTTTGTTTTTTATTCTTAGGAGTTTTTGCATATGAGATTATGTCATATATAAATAAACATTTTTTCTTCCTTTCCATTTTAATTATTCATCATGTATAATTTCTCAGACCAAATTTCAATGACCATATTGAAATGAAGTGGTGGAAATGGGTATCGTTGATTAATTTTGGATCTTAAGGAGAAAACTTTCACCTTTCACCACTGAGAATAATATATGTAGGATCTTTTTAAATAAATATCCTTTATCATAATTTAAAAGACCATTTATTTGAGAGATTGAGGAAGAGGGAGAAGAGAGAAGAGAGAAAGAGAGAGTGTGTGCTTGTGAAAGAAGAGAGGGGGAGAGGAAGAGAATCTCCAGTTGATTCCCTGCTAAGGGCAGAACTGCCATTGTCTGGATCTCATGACCTGAGCCCAAACCAAAAATCAGACACTCAACCCATGGAACCCCTTCTTTATCACAATGTAATCTTCTAATTCTATTTTACTGTGAGCACTTACCATGAAAAGGTTTGGATTTTGTCAAAGCTTATCCTATATCAATCGAGATGATCATGTTTCTTATTGATGTGATATAGGACAATAATTAGTTACATTGAACAGCCTTTGCACTCCAGGTGTGTATCACACTTGGTCATGATGTATCATCCTTACGATGTGTTGCTAGATTCTGTGTGCTGGAATTCTACTGAGGATTTCTTTATCTCTCTTCATAATGAATTTTGCCCAGAAGTTGTCTCTGCTTGTAACTTCTTTGTTGGTCTTTTGAAAAAGGATGATTTTGGCATTCTAGGGTAACATGGGAAGTATTCCCTTCTCTTGTAGTTTTTTTTTTTTTTTTCAGTTTCAGAAATATTGGTATTATCTCTTCTTTAAATGGATGGACAAATCACCTATGAAAGCCTCAGGTTCTGGATTTTTATTGTTGTGAAGTATTCATTACTGCTGCAGGCAATTTACTTACTAGAGGTCTACTTGGGGTTTCCATTTCCTCTGGAGTCACTTTGGTAGTTTGTGTACCTCATAATTACCTGTTTTATCTCAGTGACCCAATATGTTGGTATAAAATAGTTCCATTTTGGTCCCTTTTGTGAATTTGTAAATATCTAAAAGAGAACTATTTTTTCATTGATTTTCCTGAGTGCTCTTCTCTTCCTATTATCTCTGCTCTAATCTTCATTTTTTTTTTGGCTCTACTAACATTAGGTTTCCTTTCATCTTCTTCCTCTACTGACCCAGAGGAATCTTATAACTGTTATAAATACAAGCCAGCCACAGGGCCACTATCCAGGTTTGGGTTGTTGGGTAGAGAAGCAATTACAAACTGTAGTGGATCAGGGTACCTGGGCAATTTCTACCTCAACTAGCATTTAAGGCCACCCCCAGACTGTCATGTCAGCCTGAACTGCTCCTACTGCCAGGTATGATGCCCAGCAACAGACTGCCCTGCTTCCCATGAACCACATATGACCTTAGGCACCTTCTGTGCTCTGAAAATGAGAATATTGGCTGAATTTTGCCAAGCAGCATTGCCTATGGGTAGGAAGCCCTGCACAGCCCAGGGCACTGTCTTCTGTGCACTTCCCTCACACCTTCCCATCTGTGGGCCACTGCCACCTTTGCCCATGGACACCCAAGAGCACCCATTCACCCAGGGTGTCTGCTCAATGCAATGTCAGCCCTTCATCTTCACCACCAGATCCCCAACACAGCACCCAAAACTAAAAGGAGCCCACACTCCAAGTCCTGTGAGCAGCTCAGACACAGCCCCTACTGACACAGCAGGGACACTGCCTCCCTGCTTGCATTCACTCAGCCAGCTCCTGCAGTCCAACGTGGATATGGAGGAGACCAACATAGGCTCTGTCCCAGAGTCCCTGATGGCCAGGAAAAGAAGGTGACTCTCCCACTCTTTCTCCCTGGAAGATCCCTTCCTGGAGCCTGGGTCTCTACTGCACACTCACAAGGAGCCAAGAAGCCTCAGTCTCTAGAAGCCTCTGAGCTAGGTGCTGGCATGTAGTTCCATGCACAATCCAGTGTTTCTGACAATCTTTTAACCCCTCTCATTCTGGAGTTGACCTCCCAGTCGTCCCTGGAGACCTCAGGCACCATTGCAGCATCAGGCAGCACTTCGCCTTCCTCAGCCTCCCCCAAATCTGTGGCAGCCTTGGGCTCACACGAGCTCTGTGGCTCAGGGTCTGCAACCACAGCTCCTCAGTGCCACTCTCCATCTAGCAAGTGGGCGAAGCTATTTCCCATCAGCCTGGACGGGAAGACTTGCACCACGTACAAAAGTATCCTGCTGAACTGGGCCAAAGGGGTGTCCCTTTGGTCCTCTCACTCAGACCTCTTTTGCTACTGGCCACACTGGAACAGCTACTGACCAGAAGCCATCTCTGGACCTTCCAGGCAGCACGCCCAGGACTGGAGGAGGCAGATGACCACCACTACCTCACTCTACACAGAAGGAAACGGAGGCAGCCTCCTCACCCTTGGCTGGTGCTTAGTCATCCACACTTCAGTGGGAGCAATAACGTGCCCACCCAGCTCCCTCCAAATCTTGGATGATTGACTCTGATTAGACTGCCCATATTGTGTCCCTTGAATCCCACACCCTGCAGTGACCCCAACTCCTTGCCCAACATCCAGAGAGCCCAGCATGATTGGGTCCAGATTCCCTCCCCAGTGTGCACCCCTCACTCCACTCCAGCCTTTGTAGGGCATTCCCCCCAGGAAGCATATCAGGCATTTGCCACTCAGAGCCTCCTTCCACCCCTCCCCACCACCTCCATCCCACATGGCCTTACCTCCAAGCCTGGACTCAGAGGTTTCTTCTTCTGGCTCTTCTCTAAACTCAGGCTTTGGCTCAGATTGATCTGGGTTCAAACCCAGTCATTCCACAGCTCTGTGCCAGGCAAGCTCCTCCGGTAACATTTGGGACCTCAGTTTCTACTCTGAAAATGGGGTCAGGGATTTCCACCTCAGGAGGGCATGTTGGAGATTAAGGCGAGGAGATGAAGGTTTTTGGAGTGATGGATCTTGGGAAGAAGGGGGTTCTGCCAGGAAGACAGGCAAAGGGGATGTAGATGAGGAAAAGTCGGCCTGACCTCCTCCCTGCCCAGATGGGTCCTCCTCCAGCTCTCCCTCACCTGACTCAGCGCTGCACTGAGACGAACACTGAAGAGGAACATGGGGTCAGGACGGCAGGGTGATGGGTATGTCTCATTTCTCTCTAGCCCCCCAGGTCTCCAGGTCCACTCAGTCATCGCTCCCCCCGCCCCCGCCTAAGAGACCGGGAGGGCCCAGGAGCAGGCAGTGGAGATGCGGACTCAGGGACCCAGCTCCGTAGGAGCCCCTTGGCGTTGCGCATACCCTCTGCGAGCTCGGGTCTAGCGCATGCGCTGTCTGTAGGTCCCTGCGCGAGCCTGCAAAGTTCCACCTGCCACCAACAACCGTTGGCGGGTCACCTCGCCCACTCCAAGTGCTCCTGTGCTGCACCCCAAGGTGGGAGTATTCGTTCCCGCTGAGCCCCACTCATGAAGTTACCCGTCCAACTCCTCCTAGGACAGTGGGCAGACTGAGGGCAAGGAGCGGCAGGGAATGGCCCGGACCAGTCAGGTGAGCAGAGGATCAAGGAACAGGGAGGCTTCCGGCTCCCGAGGCCGGGGCTGAACCTTTCCGTGATGTTTCTTGGAAAGCATGCCCCTGAGATCCTGGTGGAACTTGCCCACCATTCCTATGTGAGGCTGGCTCCTTTGGGCATCCTCTTGTGGGCACAGGTACACACAAGGCTCTGCATGCACACGTGCACACGCACACACACAGACTAACACCCTAGGTGGGTTCAAAGGGAGAGTGGACCCCAGAGATAACAAGGGGGAAAGAAGGAAGAGGTTGGAGGTGGCTGGGCCATGGGGTTTGTCCTGAGCCCTGTAGGTGTATCTGCCAGATGCAGGGCCATGATCTGGGAGCAGCAGGGGACCACCGGGTAAAGGACAGCATGGACAGCCGGGCAGGGCTGTGCTGTCTCCCGGCCGGTGACCCTTTTCAGAGCCCCATGGGAGCTGTATTATTTTCTGCTCCTGCACCTGGCTCCTCACAAAGGATGAACACGGCCTTTGGAGGTGTCTCCCTCCTTCCAGAGCTGCTGCTGAACTTGGAGCTGGCCTTAGCTCCTCAGATGGAGCAGCTCTGATAGGAGGAAGCTCACCTGCATGCCTGCTGCTCTACAGGCCTTCGCACTGACAGGACCCAGCCTGTGGCCTTCCAGAGAATCCACAGCCAGGAAGGAACCCTAGCGGGATGTCTCCCCAACCGGCTGCAGTCCATCTCCTCAGTGTTCTGACCCCATCTTTCTCCTGGCCGCACCCCAGCCTGTGGAGGCTCCTCCCTGTGGGGCCCAGCACCGACCCATCCCCACAAACCCACAGGCACCCAGCCCCGCCCTTCTACCCTTGGGCTCAGCCTCCACATGTCTGGACTGCTGTCCAACATTCTACCAGCAGGGACAGTGGCCTGAGCAGTGTCACAGGTCTTCCAGGCAGTCCCCAGCACCTGCTTCTGAAAAGACCTGTGTGCTCACTCCTTGCATCCGGGAGAAGGATCTGGTGTCCACCAGCCTCCTCCCAATCTTATCCAAGGACTTCTGCAAAGGCAGGGGCCAGGAGCCAGCACGGAGACATCACGCAGTGCCATCAGCTCCCCAAGGGGCACCAAACAAAGGAAGGGGGGCTGCACACTCTGTGGACCATGCATAGGACCTCCTTCGTGCACCCAGCCATCCTCAGGAACCCAGCTGAATACACTTAAGTCCTGGCAACACTTGCCTTGGAGTCACCCACGCAAAGCTCCCTGACTGAGAAGGACAACCTGAGGCTACCTAGCCTCTGGCCACCTGTACACTAGAGATCCTCCTAGTTTTCAATGCAAAGGGAGTGAAAATAGAACCCAAACCCCTCGACGTCCTGACCTGGCCTAGGGAGGCCCCAGCAAATCGGCCTCATGGCCATTTTGCAGACCCCCTAGCCATCAGCTTGGCAAGACTCCCCTTCTCATATTTGGGGTGCTGAGCATGTTGCCAGGTTCTGGGGGCCTCTGGCCCATGGCCTGGCTGCCTCCAACCGCTTCTGTCCTCCTTGTCACCAACCCATTATGCACTCCCCTTCTGCTCCCTAGCTGGTCAGAGAGAGGGAGAGAGGGGGAGTGTGTGTTTGTCTGTGTCTGGTTTTTGGGTTTTCCTGCTGGTGTTGCCACACTGGTACTGACCACCAGGATTCAGGCTGTGCCCCCTGTGCTCAGGGAAGCCACCAGAGCAGGGAGGGGACACCCAGGGGTCATGCTGGGTGTCCCCTGCCTCTCCCCAAAATGGGTCCTCAGATTAGGAGCCTCCACATCCACTATGTGAGCTACTCAGAGGCAGGAGGGACTCTGAAACCCTCTCATGGACTCATTCAGCTACCTTGCCTCTCACGCTCACCCTGAGCAGGAGCTGTGCTAGGCCAGGGGCTGGGGCTGGAAGGTCCCCAGGAAGGTTCCTGTCCTCCATGAGGTCCCAGCCCAGAGGGGGAGATGGATCAAAGCACCAGATCAAATCCAGGTGAAAGGGAGGAACAGGGGCTGCAGAGACGTGAGGCGGGGGGGGCAGGGTTGGCAAGAGTCCCTTTTGGGGGTCTCTCAGTCCCCAGGGTGAGCCTGATGCCTGGAGCAGGGCGGGAGGAGCAGTCCTACACGTGTCTGCAAGCAGTGTGCTGAGGAGGAGGGCCAAGCTTTAGAGCCTCGGGGGCAGAGACAATTTGGCCAAGAGGAGCTGAGAGAGAGCTGGACAGAGCTCTGGACAGAGGGGCCAGGGCCAGACCCCAGCCTGGAAGGAGGGGCTCCTGGCTGCCTATGCCTTGGGCCACACAGGCCTCCCAGGGACCTGCTCACAATCCGAGAGCCAGAATCCCAACTCAGCTCGATGGGGAGCCCCTGAATTCTGGTCTCCCCAGGAGCCAGGGCTGCAGTCCTGGCTCAGGCCCAACTGGGGCGGATTCCATCTCTAGGACCATTCTCAGGGTGTTGGCGGGAACAGGTTCAGAGTGGGGGGGTCTCAGGATTTCCCTGCTGGTCATCCTGGTCCCTTGGTAGTTTCTCTGGACTGGGTTCTCCCAGGGCAGCTCAACCATCTGGGCTTGCTTCTCCAAAGCCCTGGATCAGAGAGAGACACATGGACAGACAGAGAACAGAGATACAAAGCCACTCACAGAGAAGGGATCTATGAGAGGGAACCAGGAGAAATCTCGGACTTCCCTCCATCAACTTGGAAATGACGTTCCATTGTTTTGCCCCATTCTCTTCCCAAGTGCACAATCACAGGAGCCATCCAGCCTCCGGGGAGGGATTCCACAGCGATGTGTGATTCAGGAATGCCAGGGAACCACTGTTGGGATGGCCTAGCACATGGGCGCAGATATATCCCTGGCACCTGGGCCTAAACCTACTGGGAGCCCCCGGAAGTCTGTGTCACCAGGGGACAAGATCAGAAAGTAAATTGCTGAGTAAATTGCTACCAGGGAGGAGGCCCAGAGGCTGGTATGGAGGCAGCATGGGCAGACTGGCAGATATCTGGCCTGGGGACCAGCAGCCCTGGGGAGAACATGAGGACACAGAGGTCCAGTCAAGTCCACCAGAAAGAAGGGTGATGGGCACCCCTCTCTGTGACAACAGTGAGCAGCACCCATACCAGGCCACAGGGGCGCCCATCACCTAACAGTGCTCCTCCTGGGACACACCTCAGAAACTCTGGTGAGGTTTTTCACAGATGTATTGTCAGGGGTGCTCAGCCCAATGGTGGTGGAGAGAGCATTGAGTGGAACAGTGCTAATGCCCAAGGAGATAGATGTGATCCACTGCAGCCTCCCGAACACAGCCGCCCCCCTCCATATTCTTTTTTTCTGGGAGCCACACCCTTAAGGACAGCCTCTGGCCAGAAGGTCCTCCATCTGTCCTGATGATAGGTGGAGGACACCTGTCCTCCCATATCCTCCTCCCAGCGCTGTGAGAACAGGTGTCACCTTGTGGAGCTTGTGGAGATGGACTATGTCTGCTGGTGCCCAAGACATCCTTCTATCCTTAGGTCCCTGGAAAAAACCACTCCTTGTCAATGGGACTGTCTCCTTTTCTTCTGTCTCTTGGCTCATTTGGCCTTTGGGAGTCACTGTGCACGCAGCCACTTCTAAGAAGAAGGCAGAGATACCTCAGGGTCTGGAGGGGGCTTTGGGTCCCTCGCTGCTTCTGCAGCCACATCTGCCTGGGAGTGTTTACCAGCCTTGGGCCAGTGGCTAGTTCTGCATCTTGAGATGGTGCCAAAGGAGAGAAGATCACCAGCCTGACCACCTGTCCCTGTGCCTTCTCGAAGGGAACAGCTCACGGCCTTCCAGAATAGTATTGAGTCAGCTCGAGAACCGTTTCCTGCTCTCAGGTTCTGAACTGGGTGCCAGTGCCGGACTGGCTGTGAAAATAGGTGTGCAGCTTGCTTTCCTCAGGAATTAATGCTGGTACTCGTCTTCCTCCTGGGGTGTCTGCAGGAAGGATCTAGAGAGACTGTAGTCGGTGGGGACCCTGGCTCAGCCTCTAGAGCTGCTTCCATGGCTGGCTCAAATCCTGCACTGGGGCAAATTCTAGGGCATTAGATGGTTCTAGAACTCAACTGCTGACAGACCCAGCTCTACTCCATGGCTGGGGTCTCGAGCATCTTGCTGAAGATGCTCGAGCTCTGTGTTCCCTATTTGCGGACTGCTGGCAGGTGGCTGCCCCACGGGGTAAGCTGGGAGCTCCGAGGGCCTGGAGGGTATCTGGGGTTCACTCTGCACCCCAACAAATGGACTTGCTGCCAATCCCATGCAAGTGGCTGATAACGTGAACATGACACTCTGTGGCCCCTACATCACATCCTGAGGGAGCCCACAGATTCGTGAACACGTGACGTGTTTTAGGGGTTATGGATAGAGCATTTAGGAGGCACGGCCCCTGCTCACCGCAGGCTGGCTGGAGCAGAGGTCCAGTGAGGAGTTCAGGTCCCAGGCAAGGGTCTCCGCTCAGCTGGGAACAGCATCCAGGATCAGCGGGTCAGGCAGATACCCATGTCTAGTGGCTCAGGATCCACTCACGTGGGGCCTGTGGTGAAGGAGATGCAGGATCCTTGGTCTGAGTCGCCCCATAGCCATTTTCCCCACGTGGCCATTCCTATCACTGTCCCTGGTTTTGTCATCCATGAAATGAGTGTGGCAGGAGAGCCGGTTATGGGTTTAGGAGCCACATCAAAGCACAGAACCAGGTCAAGATCAGGTCTGGAGGGGCCTTCTGCTCTAGCACCTGCCCCAGAGCAAGAGCCAGGAATGGTGGTGATGCGGCCACTGCTCTGGAGATCATGGAGTCACAGCTCCAGCTCTCACTCCAGCTCTGGGGTCAGAGCCCGCTCTGAGCTAGAGCTGCCCCAGCACCAGCTATGGACCCTGCCCCCCAAGGGCAGCACCTTTACATCACACCCTCGCCATCATGCTTGTGGTCAAGAGTGGGCCTGGGGCATCAGATGGCTCCTGCTGGGAAGGTTACCCCAGGTGTCTTGGTCACTCCACTCAGACCTCCCCCTCCCAACTCCTCCCAGAGGTCACTGCCCCAGGGGTCCACACCCCTACTTTCCAAACAAGGCCAAAAGTGGACACAGAGGCCTGGGATGTTAGATGTTGAGCTTATACATTAAACACTGTGTAAATGTCAATCCAGATCCTCCAGTTTATGGATTCTGCAGCAAATAGAGACATGAGTGTACCTTGGTGTTCCTTTCAGCAAAATGGGAGTGAGCTGCCTGCTCTGGGTGAGGGGTACCCCTGTGGCCTTGGTTGGGTGCTTCTCCCTGTCTTCCCAGATAGCAGTGCCTGTCACCCTTCTCTCCAGGGGACCTGCAAGGGACCCCCATGTCATCCAGCACCTGCCTGAGGGACACCTGGCCCAGGAATTCACTTTTTCCAGCATAGGACAGATGGGACTTTTTCTCTGGCCAGGAAAGGAAAAATCTCCTGGGACTCCTGCCTCAGCCAGGCAGCTGTGGCAACTGTGTATGTGACGGATCTAAAGCAGCTTGTCCTCAAAGGGAATGGGTGCCTTAAATCAGCCTTGTTTCTTGGGAAGCAGTGATGTATGAAAAAAGAGGGAGGCTGGGTGTGGACTTTTTTTTTTAAGATTTTATTTATTTATTTGACAGACAGAGACCACAAGTAGGCAGAGAGGCAGGCAGAGAGAGAGAGGAGGAAGCAGGCTCCCTGCAGAGTAGAGAGCCTGATGCGGGCCTCGATCCCAGGACCGCTAGGATCATAACCTGAGCCGAAGGCAGAGGCCTTAACCCACTGAGCCTGGGTGTGGACTATTTTAAGCCACACCACAGTCTCTCCCTTGGTCCTGGAATGAGCAGGAAGGGAGCTCTGAGGGCAGAGGCTCCAGAAGGATTCCCATCCAGGGAAAGGGGGCCTACTGGACGGCACTGAAGCTGCCATCCCTCCCTGCGACAGGACTTTTGCACAGGATCACCTCTGGCACTTCCTTAGCACATTGCCGTGTCCGTGTGTGGGCAGTGATTGGCCCACTCAGAGCTGGTGCACTTCCAGAGACAGACTAGAAAGCTTCCAGGGGCTGTTTGTGGGTCAGAGGACCCCATGCCCAGAAAAGCAAGGATGTCCCTCTTCCTCCAGCTCTAGGAAGGCAGCAACCATCCTGGAGCAGGACCTGGCTCAGGCGCATGTTCTTTCTGAAGCCCCATGTTCAGTTGGCATTGCTGTGCCTGAGAAAGGCCCCCTCAGCCCCAGAGTCAGGAACCGTGAGGGGCTGTCTGCCATCCTGGTCCAGGATCAGGAACCAAAACCATCCTGTCCTTGGGAGGCAGGTATCCTTCAGGAGCCACAGACAGGGCAGGCTCTCTCCCCTCCCCAGGTTCATAGCACCTGGGATCCTGTGAGAGCTCTTCCTCCAGGGAGGAGTTACGGAGAGCGTGTGTGTCTTGTCAGCCCAGCAAGTGAAAGAACCAAAGCCCAACACTCAGGTTCTAACAGAAGCAGCATTTCCTTGCACTCTTCAGGTCCAGCCTCATTGTGGGCAGCAAGGACATCTCCCACTGCTCCAGGGCTCTAAACCAGGGATCTGGAGGCTGCATGGAAGGCCTAGATGGCTCTGGGGAGTGCTCATAGGTGACACTGTTCACCACCCCCTACTACACTCTGCATTCAGGCTCTGTGCCCAGTTTAGGTCAATCACCCAACATGCTCCTGCCATGGGAGTGATCATTCAGCATCACCCACCGCATAAAGGCTGAGAATGAGGCCCAGAGAAGGGAGTCAAATGGCTCCAGTCACAGGGCTGATCAACAGTCTGGAAGGCCAGCCCTCCCAAGCCCCTGTTCCCCCAGCCAGGGACTCCAGCCAGGGCTGCAGCCAGGGACAGGCTGGACCTCTGTCCCAGGGTCCTACCAGGAAGATGAGGCAGAAGGAGGAGAGGAGAAGGAGAAGGGGTGGATTGATATTCCCCCTGTCCTGAGTCAGCCTCCACTGCTGCCTCCAGGTCCTCTGGCCCAGCCCTGCCCTTAGTGGGACCCTGGAAGGGAGTCTACATTCCCAGCCAGTTGGCTTGGGGAATATCCCAGGACCTTGGTGTCCCTGGACATCCAACCCACCTGCCCTTGCACCCTGAGACTTGCTGCCCGGGCTGGATGTGGTTGTGAGACTCAGGGGACGTTGGGGTCACAGAGCAGTTGGCGGTTGTGAGGGAACATGGTAAGTCAGGTGCAGAGGCATGGGGCTGGGTCATGGTGTAGGTGCTGTTTGTGGGTCCCTTGTGCACACCTGGTCCTCTCAGGAGGGAGGCCTGTTTGCCTGGTGCACCTGTTCTCCACCTATCCCTGGAGGAACAGCCAAGTTCAAGCACTCCCATGCCCAACCCTCAGGGACATTTGTTAACCTGGGGTCTAGAGAGGCAGGGACTGGCCCAAGACAAATGAGGGGTACAGAGTCCACTCCTAGGCCAGCCCCAAACCTCCCATGAGGTCCACTTTGGACGTGAGAGCCCCTCAGATCCTCAGGGGAAGATCCTCACCCTGTCCCATGTGGGGACATGACCTTGGGCATCTCAAGACACGTAAAGGCATGTTCACCTATGCACACATGCAAGTACGTGTGCACACATGCGCGCGCGCACACACACACACACACACACACACACACCTACCACTCTGACTGCCCAGCTGGGGGTCAGAAGTAGAGGACACCCTGGAGCGGGGTAGGTGACAGGGGGAAAGAAGAAAGAGGTCAGAGACAGCTGGGCCATGGGGAAGGGACATCAGGACCCCTGGGAAGAACTCAGATCCATAGCATAGGAAAGCAGAGGCAGGCCAAGCTGATGGTCAGGGGCTCCCCAAGGGGCCTAAAGGAGTTTGCCGGAACACTGGGAGAGGACAGGGTCTGGGATCTGGTGTCCATCCTGTGAACCTGGAAGTAGAAAGAGATACCCCTCAGTCTGAATGGGGCTAGAACACAAAAGGCCTCAGCTTATTCACCTATCAACTGGGCTGAGGAGATGGGGTGTCCCTAGGGTCCCACAGGCTTATGGAAGAGTCTGTTGGCCTTGGATCTCCATCCCACACCCACTGTGCTCCCAGGCCTGGGAAAATGCTTTGGACTCCCTTGTCCTTCTGAGCAGAAGGCAGCCTGAGGGTTTGGGGGGCTGAGGACGTGGGCTTGTAGAACGTGACATGACACTGGATCATGGGTCTAGGACCAAGTTCAGGGCCACCTCCTCGCAGCTTCAGAGGCCCCATTTGGAAGGGGTTCCAGAGTCAGTACTCTGATCATGGTAAGGAGGCCTTGGGAGGGAACCAAGCACCAGGACAGGGGAGAGAAACTGGGGCAAAGGAGGCTTCTGAGGTTTCACATCAACCCCAGAGCCCCCATGTCCTGTTCCTGGTGAAGATACAGACACACACAGAGAAAGAAACAAGATACAGTGACTGAATACATGAGAGGGAACCAGGAGATGTCCCAGACTTCCCTCCATCAGCTTGGAAATGACATCACATCATTTCTCCCATTCTCTTCCTGAGAGAGCAGTCACAAGGGCATACAGCCTGGGGAGAGGGATTCCACAGGGATGTGGAACAGAATTCGGGAACACCCAGGAACCACTGTGGGGAAGACCCAGCACATGGGCATAGTCAAGGCCCTGGGACATGGGCCTACACCTAATGGGAACCCCTGGAATTCTCTGTCACCAGGGACAAAGTTAGAAAGTAAATTGCAGCCTTCCCCTGGGTGCTGGGACACGGGCAGCAGGGGATTGGCTTTGCCTGAACCCCAGAGCAGTGTTCTGTGCCCTGACCAGCTCCCCGTTTCACCTTGCATTGCCAAGTGTGTGCACCAGCCTCATGTGATAGCAGAGACTGAAAGAATGAAGAGGTGCTTCCCATGATGGCGTCCCTAGAAATAGAAACCAGATGACCTCATTTGACAGAGAGCCCAGGGAGGCCCTGAGAGTCACAGGGTCTGTCCGGGGTTACCATCCTGGACAGAAGCAGGAAACAGGACTGAACCCAACTATCTGTCCTCAAAGCAAGAAAAATGGTTGCACCCAGGCCTCATGGGGGTGTGGGTGGGCTGTGTTGGTGTCACTGTATGGAGGGGGCATGGGGTGAAGCATGAGTATTGAGAAGCTGGGGGGAAGTGGCCCCCAAGGGCTCTGGTGTAAGGAGGAAGTCAGATAAGGAGTCCCCAGTAAGTGGTGACTTCAGTTTCCCAACAGAATTGGAACCCAGGTAGCTAGGCACCCACATTCCAGGGACAGCCCCCTACCCATGTCATTTCTTTAGAGATCCTCAAATGTACAAAATGTCTGCGTGTTGCATCCCCAATTTGGGAAGCTGCAAGGCAGAGGACATCATGCCTGGCAAACACATGCCCTCACTCAGGACGTTGTCTCAGGACTGTCCGAAGCATCTGGCTATTTGGTAGGAAGAAGTGAAAGGTGACACTGGGAGGTCAGAGCCGGCCACCCAGCCCCACATGCTCTGATCAACCTGTGGAGCCCCAGGTCCCCTTCCCGTGTGTGTGTGTGTGTGTGTGTGTGTGTGTGTGTGTGTGTGAGCACGCGTGCATGTGTGTGCATGCATATGCGTGGAAGGAGAGCTCATGTTGGGTGGGGCCTTCCTGAGCAGGAGCACATTGAGGAGAGGTCAGATGCACAGTGGTCAGGTCACATTCAAGGTCAAGGCTGGCTGGGTGGGATGGCATGTGGGGGATGTGAGCTTCTGCCCAGTGTTGATCCCGAGAGCCCTACAGGTGTGGGTCCCTTTGCTGGGTGCAGAGCTGTGCACACACAGGTCTGTGTCTGATTTGGAAACAGCAGGAGGAATGGCCAGGAGGACAGTGGGATTGGCCAGGCAGGAGTGTGATGCTTGTGGGCCAGCTACTGGTCCCTGTCTTTGCAGAAGGCCACAGATGATGAAAGCAGGCAGGCAGAGTTGCTCTCCTCCTTGACACAGGAGTCCCCAGTCCCGGGAAAGCCTTCTACACCTCCCAGGCCACCAGTGGAAGCAGAGCCCGAGGGTGAGAAGCCTGGGCCTGGGTGCCTGCGGGTGTGTGAGGATGGTTGGGGCTGGGCCCCACAGGGAAGAGCCCCACAGGCTGGTGTGGGGCCAGGAGCAAGGACTGGGCTCAGAGCACCCAGTGGATGGGCTGCACTCCTTCCTGGCTGCGGCTTCTCTGGGAGGCCCGGGCTGGGTCCTGTCTGCGCAAAGGCACACAGAGAGGCAAGCATGCATGTGACCTTTTCTCCTCTCACAGCTGCTCCATCCTAGGAGCTTGGGCTGGGCCCAACATCAGCAGGAGCTGGGAAGTGAGGGAAGATGCCTGCCGAGACTTCAGCGGGAGACCAGCAGTCAGCAGGTGGCCAGGAACCTGCCATGGAGAGCCACTGCCCTCTGCTCTGTGGGGAGAGATCCCTGTACAATTGCCCTCAGTTCCATCCTCTGACCCCGCCTCCCTGTCAGAATGTTTCATCCCCTCCCCCTGTGTTCTTTCTCTCTGGTACATAGTCACTGTGATAGTAGCTTTCCAAGTCCTGTATGCTCTCTACTATCTATTTTAAATAAAATTCATTGTTTTCAGTTGAACTCATGCTGAGCACTAAGTCCATCCCTGGCGCCCTCCCCTCACAGCACAGAACATCACTGTGGATCATTTCCTTCCCCAGAGGAGACCCCGAGCCCAAGCCCTCCCTGTCCATTTCTTCCCCAGTCTGGCCCCTCCCAATCCCTAAGCCACTTTCTCTTCTGTTCCTTCACCTGTTCTGGAGTTTTCTGTAAGTGGAATCACCCAGTGAGTGCCTTGATGTCTGCCCACCTATTTTCAAAAGGGACTGTTTTTTTTTCCCTGTATTTCTTTGACATGGAATTTCCTTTATGCCATACTGAAACCCCCTGATGGACTGCAGTTGAGATGGAATAATAGAGGTCCCTGTAGTGGATATAGGCCCAATCTTGGGGCCGAGCCCCCTGTTCCTGCTGGAACACAACAGCCTGACCCCAGACAGGACACGGCTGCTTCCTCCTGTGGCCCGCACACACACCATGGGAATGCATAGAGCTGGAAGACACACCAAAGAGGACAAACGCATCACTCTCAAATCAAGGCCAGAGACACTTTCCCCTGCCTCTGGTCCAAACCAGACTTCAAATCACAGGGGCCCACAAGGACATAGACTAAGAGCATGCAAGTCAAAGGAAGGGGGTTATGCAGGTGGGGAGTGTGTCAGTGATGCGGAAGCTCCAGGGGAAGGACTCTGGCAAAGGAAACCCTATGGAGGCAGAGTGGGTCATCCTCAGACCAGTAGGTGTCTGGCCTGGGGACCAGCATCCCTGGGGAGAATGTGAGGACACGGAGGTCCAGTGCTGGTTCCCTGGAGAGAAGGATGATGGGCACCCCAGTCTGGGACAACCGTGGCAACACCCATCCCAGGCCACAGGGGCACCCATCACCTAGCTGTGCTCATCCTGGGATACACCCTGGAAACTCTGGTGCGGTGTTTCACAAATGGATTGTCAGGAGTGCTCAGCACAGTGGTGGTGGGGAGAGTAGGGAATGGAACAGTACTAATGCCCAAGGAGTTGGATGCAATCCTTGGTCCCAATCCTCATGAGACAATATCCTGCATCTACTTTCCCAGTTTCATCTGGGGCACAGGATTCGGGAAGCCCCTCCTGAGATGCCCTCCTGCCACCATGTTCCTGGGAACATTCAGAATTGTTTGAGGAAGAGGCGGAGAGGATCCAGGATGACAGAGGGCCCTGGAGAAGGAAAGTTGGTACAGGGAGGACAGAAGGATGTGTCCTGAGCCACCATCCAAGTCTGGGCTGGGACGCCCTCGGACCTCCCTCCAACTAATCACTCCTGAAGTATAGGCCAGACTTCTCTAATTTCATACCCTCCCTCCCACATTCCTTCAGTCCCTCAGTCATTCACTGTCGCCCTCCCTTCCTCTGCATCTATACCTTCCTCTTCTATTCCTCCCTCCCTTCCTCCCTCTCCCACAACCTGACTCTCTCCTCTCCTCCCTCTTCCAGCAAAGGATCTGGGGTCCCAGCTGGGAACTGAGCACTGGGGCTTCATCTGTGAGCACCTGCAACCATGTGGTCCCTGTCCACATGGCATTCATGGCCACTGTAGGAGCTGATGGGGGCAGTACTCAGGATAACCAGTGGGATGGGCACTGGGAATATGCTCCTGAAAATGGGGGCTGATTGCACAAAGAATGGAGAGACCCATGCTTAGCACTTCCTTGAGAAAAGTCAAGTCCTCAAAAGGGATGAAAATTCAGAATATCTGAATTTGACACAGTGTGACTTGACACAGTGTGAGTTCTAATGGCCCACCAGACCTGTTCCCTAGAAGCAACAAAGATCTACTCATGATAGAGTAGATCATACAGTGTTGACTGGGGGTTTGTGATACAACTGTTTGGATCCAGTGAAGGTCTGTCCTGTTGTCCATTTACCAGCCCTAGGCCAAAGCCCAGTGTCAATTCTTCACCTGTTCATTGCTTCTTCATCTAAAAGGTAGACACCTCTCTTGGTCTCCATGGTCTTGGTAGTGAGGCTCCCACAAATAAATCAGGACACTTTGCCTGCTTTTTACCAGTTCACCTTTCTTTGTCCATTTCTAGACCCAGAGAGCGGTCTTAAGAGGGTGGAGAAAACTTTCTCCTCTCCTGCAGCACTGGTGCAGAGCCAGGTGGGGGACTCAGGAAAACCCACCCCACCTTCCTGGCCTTGGTTAAAACTAACCTCTGCTGGGATGCAGCACAGGGCAGTGCACAGCTGGGGGAGCCGCAGAGAGGCAGGAAGAACACATAGGAGCTTTCTGACCCTCAAGCATGGGATGTGACTCCAGTGACAAGTCCAGGGCGCGATGATAAATATAATGGAAGCATCATGAAATCAGACCTTCCCCACACCAGGCTTCATGATTGCTGCTCCTTGTCATTGCCACTCTTGACTTAGTGGCTTTTCTGAACTAAATTTTTCATGTCTGTGTTCTCATGTGTGGCCCCTGAGGTCCCTGTGTCATTAACTTAGTGGTCAGCCAGTGGTTGGGCAGAGAGGCCACCCATGTTCATGATCTAAAGCCTACAGATTGGGGGTCCCCACAACCTCCCCCTCAGGTTCAAATGATCTGCAGGAGTGGCTCATGTTACTCACTAGATGACCAGGTCATTCAAAGGACAGAAGTTAGGACCAGGCAGCTGGAAGTGATGAGCAGGACAAGGCACGCATCAGAGGCTGAGAGGCCCCCCTGCTCTCAGAGTGAAAGAGGCCTTTACCCACCTTCACTCTGACCTTCATCTGTACTTCCTAACTGATGACATCCTCCCTTCAGGCTCAGCTGTTTACTCAAATCAATGATCTGACAGGCACCAAAATGACCCCTCAAGCAATAAACACTGACTGATGCCAGCAAGATCCCGTGAGATGGACCCCAAGACAATGATTGACTGGAAACTTACTGATCCCTGCATGACCTTTGTCCTAGATATTCCTCATATAAAAGCCCAGGAGTGTTTTCAGCAACTTGAAGTCATGTCAGTCCTTGGGCTTCCAGTGTCTGCTGCACTGAAATAAATTCCTTTCCTGTGTCACCAGCACTCATCTCTCTGCCTTTGGATATGGGATGGTGTGAATAGTGCAGTGCAGCAAGTCAAACACCAATTCATCTCCTCCCCGGGGTTCACTGTTGCTTCCCCTCTCACTACAGTTCTACTGGGGGCTTAGTGACTTTTCTCAACTAATTTTGTCAAATCTGTATTCCTTGTCCTGTATGGCCACAGAAGTGTCTGGTCTGTGAACACTGTGGTCTTCTGTCCTTCGGGCAAGGTATCCTTGAACATCTGGGAACCATCCCCTGATGAAAGCAGCTTCCAGTTTGGCAGATGGGGAGTGGGGCACTGGGTGTGTGTCAGGATCCACCTTCGGCAGCAGCCAGACTATGTAAGACTCTGCCTTGGCCTTCCCTCCTACTTGTAGAGCCTGACAATCACCTGAGGGGTGAACCTAGGGCCTTCCCATTGGGCCCTGTGCAGGCACCCAGCCCATGCACTCAGCGTTTCAGGGGCTCAGGATTAGGTGGGGGCTTCCAGGTCCTTCTTCCCTAAAGCTCCTTATCACTCAGCCTTTCTTTCAGTGATTCTGCTTGTTTTCTATTTGCCCCAACTGTTATCTGTTGCTCTAGGAGCAGAGACTCCCATATGCCTTTAAATGGTTTAGACATCGAATGTCCTCCAGCAGCCACCTCACTACTGGGACAGTCTGTGCCAAGAAAGAAGTTACAGAGGATTCCAAAGGTCTGGTGTTTCCATCTTCTGAGATGGGGAGCAGGTGGCCAGCTGGTGGGAAGAGCAGGCACCTGACATGGACACATGGGGTGTGTGAGGCCCGTGGCTGCCAGAGGGGTGTGTTGGCATTGGGATGGAACTGGTCTTTCAAGGTGAAGATTGCTAGGATCATTGAGCCTCTAGGGACAGTGCCTGGGGACACATTGGGCTGAGGAGAAAGATGAGGAGAGCAGCGGGTACTGAGGAAATTCGGCTTAGATAGGGGAGGGCAAGCTGAGCCATCCTCTGGGGCACAAGTGGGTCAGGTCCAGGCTAATGGGGACAGGTCTTGAGGCCATTGTGCTCCATGGAAATAAGTCAGTCCCTAAAGGACTGATACCGCAGGACCCCACTTGCAGGACTGAGAGCCCTCGACTCTTAGAGGTAAAAGGAACTGGTGGGTTCTGGGGCCAAGGGATGGATTTGGGGGTTAGTGTCTCATGGGAAGAGGTTCAATTTTGATGACAAAGTTGTAGTGATCGATGCAGCTGGCAGGTGCAGAATGGTGAATGTACCTGACACCACTGACTTAGACTTGTCATCAAGCTAAGTGCATCAGGGGGATGTGCATTTCCTTACTGCAATAAGGAAAACAGTGAGTCAGGAGGATGGGGTCATCCCAGGTTCCAGGAGTTCCCGGGGTAGGGATCCTTTATCTCAGTTCTCACCCTCACGCTCCGGCCCTTGTTGGAGACTGAGCAGCTCACAGTAGGCACTCAGCAATTGCTTGCTAAGATGCAGTGTGTGCAGATGAGGGTACGAGTGCAGACCCACTGGTAGGCACCAAGGGATCCCAACAGGATGCACATCCAGACGTACCCAGTGCCCACATTTCACAAACACCGGCACAGAAATAGGCATTGAAAAACAAGGCAGGGAGCACCTGCGGGGCCCTGTTGTTGAAGTGTCTGCCTTCAGCTCAGGTCAGGATCCCAGGGTGTCAGGATCGAGTCCTGCATTGGGCTCCCTGAGGAGGGAGCCTGCTTCTCCCACTACTGCCAACCCCCTGCTTGTATTCTTTCTCTCTGTCAAATAAATAAATAAATCTTTTTAAAAAATTAAAATATTTGCCCATCACTGACACAGAAAAACACCTGGCATGAAGTTGGAGCCCTTCACAGCCTTGAATGACCCAGAAGTGATCAAAATGGAGTGACCACAAAGAAAGGCCCTTGGGCATCCAGGCAGGTCTCCTCTGTGCGGGTGTTGGGGGCAGGTTCTGGATGTGGCTGAGTGGGCAGTGCTCCACAGTTTCTCCAGAAGGGACAGGGAAAGGAACATGCTCTGACAGCTCTGCCAACGGCAGTCCCCTGCTGGAAGCGGGTGCAACCCCTCACGAGTCCTGGATGTCCTGGTGATTATTGGGCACAGCCACAAATTTCAGCTTCTTCATGACCTGGGGCCAGCCCAGCCATAGCAGGTCCCACAGGTGCTCCGGGGAAAGCACCTTGGTGGGCTTATGTTCTAGCAGGTACCTCTTCAGGTAGCTCTCATTGTGCCACACGTCCTCGAACCCAGTGGCCTGATAGACCACCATCACCTGGTGATAGGCGGAGGTCAGGTGGAGAACCTCGACTACAGACTCCCCCCAAAAGCCTCCTGTGCAGTAGAAATCACTCTCGTCTCTGGCAATGTAGGCCCAGGAATGCGGCCTGTGCTCCTAGGTGAAGAAATCATGGGTTACCCTGAAGAAACCAGGGTGCAGGGTGCCAAGAGGGGGGACAGGAACTCCATGCCCATGTGGTAGCTGAACTTCATGGCCATGTTCACACACACCAAGTATTCCACCTCGTAGAGGAAGCACTGCTGGGAGAAGTTCCTGATAATCTCCATGGGCTGCATGGACACATCCTGCCAGCACGGGCTGAGGGATCCTTGAGGTGACCCATGACTGCGCCGGGCATGACTACAGGCTAGTGGCCTGGCCCCTTGGAGCCTCTGGAAGGTGGGCTGGTGATAGCATTGACTTTCAGGATTGACACAGAGTGGGGGGCATGAGAGTCTGAGGGTTGCAGGACACACAAGTGTGCGGTCCTACTGCAGGGACACACGTGGCATGGCCACTGGCTGGTCTGTGAGGACATAGTAGGTTGAACCTGTGTCCCACTAGAAGTGCTTCTCCGCTGACTGCAGGAACAGTTCCAGAAAGACCACCTATCTACAGGGACAGGGAACAGGATGGGATGGGTCACTGCCATGAGGCTGGTGGCAGGACCCCACAGCTGTTCTAACTAACGTACTACTCTTTTGTTACAGTTTGGAGGTGGGGATACTAGTGGAGGTTCTATTGTGTAGGGACTGGGGGGCATATGAGAAATCTCCATCTCCCCCTCAGCTCTGGTGTGATTCTTACATTACTCTAAAAAAAAAATCTTATTAAAAAAAAAAAGGTGTGGAAAAGGTAAATAGCAGAACAACAAATTATAAATGATTTTTTTTTGCTGTAAGAAATGACAAAAATTTGTTTATATGTTTAGAACACAATATGCATGGGGTATGAAAATGCTATCAAATTATGATAAGATGTATGCCTTAAACTTATGAGTAAGGAAAATTATGATAAGATGCAAAACATTGACCAGTCAGCCTCAAATGGAAAACACACACACACACACACACACACACACACAAACACACTCCTGCCCAGTTAATTGTTGCACAGATTTTTAAAATGTCCACACATTAACTGATTTCATGAAACTTAAGTCTTAAAGGGACTGATTTCATAATCAGGGAGACTACATATGTGTGACTTTTGAAATTATTTCTCTATTTCAAACATATTTTGGAAGAAAACCTACTACAAACATTGGTTTAGTATTTGAGCTAGTGCATGGACATGAGTGTGGGAAACAGTGCAAGCCAGAGGCAAAGAAACGGGGTGGGGGGAGGCAGGGATTTATCTCAAAGCAGAAATGTAGGGGGCAGTTTGTGAAAGGAACTTAATGACTGCTTTGCTTTTGATTCCGTGTGTTATGCCTGGTAAAATTAAAAGTTCATCACATTTTAGTTCTTTACATTTTCTTACTTTTCTTAGAACTCACCATATTTCATTCCCATTGAGTCATCTGTACATTTGCCATACAGTTTCAAGTGAAAAAAAAAAATCTTCATTTAGGCCCTTGTTATGTTCTAGACCATGTGCTAAACAGTTGATATGCAAGGTTCTGTTAATTTTCATGAACATGTTGCAAAAGCAGTATTATTAAACTAATTTTAGATGGAGAAACTCAAGCTGAATCTGCATGTGAATTTTACCTATCGGACTCAGAGTTCATTTTACCTTAGTAATTGGTCTTTGCGAAGGCATTTTCCCCAAGTAGTGTGTTCTTCAGAAGATAAGGCCCAAGAAAAAAACATTCTATGGTCAAATCAGTATGAGAACCATAGTGCACTTTATCTCCTGGAAGACTCCCAGTGGCTTAGGATATCAAAGTCCCTGTGAAGTTCTGAAATAAAGAAATCCATTTCATGTTGTTTTTCCGAGTACTTCACAAACTTAAGTCGCTGTCAAAGAAGTGTGTGTGTGTGTGTGTGTGTGTGTGTAACATTTAACATTCCAGGACATATTTTGAGAAACTTTGTCTTAGAGTATACTGAGAGAGCCTTATTAATCTGAACTAAACTCATTTAGAATCCAGAAATATAAAGCTTCTTATAAGAGCTCAAATCTATGTTTGTCACAATGAGGGTCATGACTCGCTGGGTCATGAAAGCAACAAAGTCGATTCCGACGAGTACTGGAGCGGGGGACCCAGAAAACAATTAAGATAGAAAATACCAGAACTGTTGTGCATAGCACGGACTGAATCATGAAAATTTTACTGGGTCACAATGCAAAGTACATTTCTCTCTGTGGTCATGGCCCCAAATGTCCGAAGCCACTGTTCTCATGAAAGTCATATGAATTGCTTGTTGCACCATTTGTGATGACAGATGCTGGCACTTTGTAAAATTTAACACAAAAAGGACTAGTGTAATGCCATGGCTAAAGACAGTATTTGTTATTACTTCAAATAAGAATTTTTAGAGCTGAAATATCTCGTGGGGGAAAACCAAAATAGTTGGTGGCTTGTCAAGTTCAAACAGACCAAGCTGGGCCTAGAACCCTGGTTTTCTGACTGTACTTCCCTATTCTTTTACTTATCAGTGTAAATTGATGTAGGTTTTACTCATAGAACATGAGGATTCTCTTTCTTTACTTTTTTTTTTTTTTTTTTTTTTTTTTTTTAGATTTCATTTATTTGTCAGAGAGAGAGAGAGAGAAAGGCAGAGGAAGATGCAGGCTGCACTTAGCAAGGGGCAATGCAGGACTCACGGAAGGACCCCGGAATCCTGACCTGAGCCACCCAAGCATCCCAAAGATTATTATTACTTTTTTTAAAATGAATAAGAAAACTGGGTATAAAATTCAGCAGATCATTCCCGGATAGAAAGTCAAGGACTGGTTACAAACATGCTGAAGGGAAAAAGTAACTTAGCAGATTTCAGGGTTGGGGTCTAATTACAATTCCACCCCAAACTAACCTAATACCCTATTAGGGGTCTTTAGGTTATCTGGCCATTCCGGTATCCAGTTTCTGGATTGTACATATAAGCGTCCCCTACATATGATTTTGAAAAGACTTAGCAGATAACACACCGGTGACCACAGAATCTTGCTAGGTGTAAGTTAAAGAGGCAACCCTTGAATAATGAATCAAAGATTAAGAAACCTCCAGAATCTGTGCCATTTTTAAAGAAGAAAAGGAACTATGATTTACCGAAGAATCCCTTAGCAAAATACTATCTTCTACACATTTTATCCTAGGTGGACCTTCTCAAGCCTCCAGCCGAAGCTCTGAGGATTAGATGAGCAGTTGTGCCTGATCGCCCCCATTTCATGGTCTGCTGTGGGGAGGGAGGACCCGAAACTGGTCAGAGGAGGGTGGAAATACATTCCTTTCCAGTCCTCGGCTTCCAGCCTCTGTCTCCCTCAGGAAGTGCCCTGGGCTTGGATTCCTTCAGTGTCTTCGCATCTTCTGGGCTCTGGAAACCCAGGTTGGTGTCCTCTCCCGTCAGGAAGCTTCAGCCCCAGGGGGCAGAAATCATTTGATAACTTAATCTTGGAGGGAGGAAGAGACGCTGAGGCCTATGTGCTCCAGTAATAAACGGAAGCATCAGGGCGAGTCAAGAACAGACATGGTATCTTTCCAGAGTAATACAAATGAGGGAAGCATACCCAAGAACTGGAAGCGGACATGGACCACCCCCCCAAAACGTGGTGGGCGTCTGGGGGGCCTCTCAGGGTCCTGGGGCTCCCTCTGGGGAATCTCTTCCCGGGCTGGAAGGACGCTGGAGGTCCAAGGAGGTGAATGTCCTAAAGTCCGGGAGCGGCCCGTGGACCCTCCCCTTCCTATAATTAACTCATCGCGGGTCCCCCCAAGAGGGACCCAGGGCTTCCCCGGACCGCCCCCCTCCCCTAAGCCCGTCTGATGGGGGCAGGAGAGGACCTCGGAGCGGGGCCCCTCCGCTACAGGAGCCCCCACCTAGGCGGTTTCAAAGCCCGACCCGCCCTGGGGCCAACAGCCCGCAGGATCATCCGCTCCTCCCCACTCCCCGCCGTCCTCCTGCGCTGGCCGCGCCCGCCCCGGCCGTTCCGGCGGGCCAGGTGGGCGCGGGCTCCGGCCCCTCGTGACGTGGGCGCCGGCTCCGGCCCCGCGTGACGTGGGCGCCGTGGTGGGAGGGGCCGCCCGGGCGGGGGGGAGGTCCGGCCGCCTTATTAGCGCCCGGCGCGTAGCCGGCAGCCAGCCAACCGCGCCAGCCAGAGCAACAGGAGCCGCTCCGACCCGCTCCTCTCGCCTCCTCCACCAGCCTCCTCCTCCTCCTCTCCGGCTCCTCCCGTCCCCACCTCTGCGCGAGCGGCGGAGTCGCCCTCTCGCTGCCTCTTTCCTTGGCTCCCGCTCACTCCTCTCGCTCGCCACGACTTCCCCCTTCTGTGCTCCCGGGCGCCCAAGCATTCTCTGCGCGAACCCCAGGAACCCGTGGTGCTTGAAAAGCCCAGGGAAAGCCGCCTCGGGTCGAGAGAGTCGGAAGCGCGGGGTCCCTTCCCCTCTCCCGGCGCAGCCCGCGCCCGGCTCGCAGCACCTTCTCGCTCCTGCACCCTCGGTTTGGGAGGACGAGGTGAGGAGAAGTGGGAAGGACGCCGAGCCGAGGGGCCAGTCTCAGAGCTCAAATTTCAATTTCACTGAAGCAAATCACAGTTTTGTGTGTGTGTGTGTGTGTGTGTGTGTGTGTGTGTTTTGAGATTCTGCATTTTTTTTTCTCCTTCCTTCCTTTCTTCTTCTTTTTTTTTTTTTTTTTAAGAAACTTATTTTGGGGGGTTTGCTCTGGGCATGGGCTTCGCCCAGTTGTTGAAAACTGAACTCGACTCGTGATGGTTCTCCCGTCACTCTGGTGGATAGCAGCCGCTCTGGTAGAGGTTAGGACTTCAGCTGATGCACAAGTAAGTGGAAAATAACCCTAAGAACTCAAACCCAACCTTTTCCCAAAAAAGCTCCTCCCCTCTTTCCCCTCCTCTCTTCCCTCCTGCCCCCTCCCACGCTTCCCTGTTATCTTGCGCCTTCAGGAGCGGCGTCGGAGGGCTGGGCGCCGCCTCCGGGGTGTTCTGGGGGCGGGGGGTGGGATTGCAGGGGTGGGTCGCGACTCCCACGCCGGGAGCCCCGGCTCGTCCCCCCTAGCGCCCCCCCCCCGCCTCCCGCCGTTGCGGCATGCGTCACGATTCCTGACGACAAAGTGCAGCCAATTCGCATCCTCGCCGGCCGGTCTGGGTTTCCCGGTTCCGGAGGGCGGTCTGGGCGTTTGAATCCGGACGCGGCGCCCGGGATCCCCGCGCTGCGGCTGCGGCTGCGGCCGCCCGCCTCGGGTTCGCGGCGCTTCCTCCCCTCCGCACTGACGCACCACGTTTTCGGGCAGCGGGAGTCCCCGGGCCCGCAGGGAGCGATCCGGCCGACCCGCGCCGGGAGCACCGCGGCCGGGCTGGGGTTCGACCGTTGGGGCTGGGGGCTGGGGTCGCTTCCTGCCCTGCGTTTTCCTGGACGAAAGGCTGGCGGCGCCGCCGCGTTCCTCCCCTCCCCTTCCGCACGGCTCCTCCTCCTTGAAAGCGAAGTCCAGCGCGGCTCCTCCGCTCCGCGGCCCAGCCCCACGCTTTGGAGACTCCAGGTGAAGCCCGATGCTCTCGGAAGAGTCCTGGAGAAGGCGCGCGGGCCCGGCCCCGCCGTCTGTTGTAAATCCCATCCGCTCAGGGCCGGTGGGACTTGGGGCACTGACTCTTCCTGTGAGGAGTTGTAGCTTCTCTGGTCTGCCCGGTTCTGCCCGTAGGTTAAAAAGTAGAAGATTGCCTGGACTATTCTTGACCTCAAATCTGATCTGTCAGGCCCCCTTTTAGGTTTCTTTTCACGCCTATGAATACAGAGGCTTTCTTGGCTAATCCGCACCCAGTATCTGA
Source organism: Mustela nivalis (assembly GCF_964662115.1). Taxonomy (NCBI): domain Eukaryota; kingdom Metazoa; phylum Chordata; class Mammalia; order Carnivora; family Mustelidae; genus Mustela; species Mustela nivalis. The sequence continues at coordinate 6,466,713 of NC_139022.1, read as the reverse complement.
GTTTTAAGAAAAGAATACTGAATGCATTTATTTTTGCTAGCTTTATAAATATTAAAATTAAAACGGCAAAACAACTCCCCGTTCCAAACTGTTATTAATTGGCTCATTCTCTTACTGCAAGAACCTACAAACCAAGGCGCAGCCTTTAGGCACCAGTCCCCATCTCCGGCATCTCCTGATTAGCTCCTGAAAAGCGTTAATGGTAGAAATAAAACGTACAAGGTGATAAGATGAAACCCAGTAACTGTATCTTTTTACTTTCCCCCTCCTTTACAGGCTGGTAATGAAGAAATGGTGCAAATAGGTAAGCCTTGTTCTCAGATATCTTTCTTATCTTGGTAGAAAGTAGAGAATGAAGTAAGCTAATTAAAATGTTGTTTCTGAAATTTCTCCCATTGGTGGTTAAAAAAAAAAATGTAGTTTAGGATCATCGCTGTTCTCCTCGTCATTACGGAGGAGGGTCTCAGTTTTCTCAGAGTTAAAGGGAATAAAAATTCTGCCATTGGACTTGTAATGCGACAGTATTTTACTGTCCCTGGACAAGCCACTGGTAGGTAGTTGGAGGATGATGTAGAGTTTGGAAGAAGACATGGAGATACATCAAATCAAATCAACTCGTGTTGCATAAGGACAAGCACATCTGATTAGAATGGGAGGCAAAGTGTAAGAATGCTACAAAGGAGGGAAAAATGAAAGAGGATAAAAATTTTTCTGGATGAGAAGACTGAGGCTCAGAGAGGATAAGTGACTTGGAACAGGTCACTCCAAAGTCCACATGATCTTTTTTTTTTTTTTTGGAAGCTATTTATAATAATATTTGTTCTGAGTTCAGTGACTGAAAGTCATCTAGCCAGAAGTCAAGCTCCATTCAAAGTCTTTTTATACACATTTAACTTGGATTACTTTAAAGATACATTTTTGTTTTGGCAGAGTATTAGTCTAAATGATGTATTTGTCAGATGATATTGTAAGGTCACCTTTGAAATGAAAAGTTTTGAATACCACAAGCATAGATACCTGTCATTGCTTGTGTGCGTTGCATGGGGCACCGTGTTAATTGCTTTGTGTGCATTGTGTCATCTACCTCTCACAAGCACACAGGAGGTAGAGACCCGGTTGTGTCTGTTTCAGATTTGGAAAAATGAGGCTTGGGAGGTTCTGCAGCTCCCACCTAGAGTGCATAGTGGAGAGCTGGGAGGATTCCATACTTGTAAACTAATGTAGGGACCCCAAGATGCAGGCCCAGAGCTGTCCATATGTAGCTGCCTCTCGTCATCTGTCCGTGTGCTCCCTTCCTGTGCAGTGTTTGGCATTGTTTGAACTCTTCTCCAAGTTTAGGCCTCCGTAGTAAGGTAGGACAGAGGGGAGGACAGTGACCGAGAACTGCATAAAAGATGCAGTGTCTGCGAAGAGACATTTGTTATTTGTAGCTGATAACATTCAGTCATGAATATATATCATTTTTTTTTTTGGATGGTCAGAGCCAGCTGAGACTTTATTTGGGACAAGACACTCAAATTGGCTTTTAGTTGGAGGCAAGGACAAGAAGGGGTACCCAGGGCAGCAGAACCGCCCCCAGGGGCAGGCTGAGGACTGGGGTTGAGTGAGTCTTAGGTGAGTCTCCTGTTCCCAATGCTTCCCTGCACAGCTCCTTCCCCCAAAGGCTCTATGGCAGCCATGAGAGCAGGGAGGCTGGGTGGGACCACAGTGGTTGTTCACTTGGACAGGACATCAGATGACTCGGACACCAGCTTCCCGTCACGGGTCTCAATCTTCTTCACCAGCACAGCCTTGGAGGAGCTGCCATGGCTGAAGGACCCAGAGGGGCCAAAGCTGGACTGAAAGGAGCTCAGGCCATAGTTGAGGCTAGGGCTTGGGAGGGCCCCATAGGTCGAGCTCAGGCCACCTGAGAAGCCGCTGGTGGTCTTAGTATGGATACTCATGTTCTGCATCCCAGACTCCAGCCGGCTTTCCTCGCCTTCCAGCAGCTTGCAGTAGGTGGCAATCTCAATGTCCAGGGCCAACTTGACGTTCATGAGCTACTGGTACTCGCGCAGCTGCCGGGCCATGTCCTGCTTGGCTCGCTGCAGGGCGGCCTCCAGCTCGGCCACCTTGCCATTGGCATCCTTAATGGCCAGCTCCCCGCGCTGCTCAGCATCAGCAATGGCAGCCTCCAGGGCAGCCCTCTGGTTTTTGAGGGCCTCGATCTCAGCCTGGAGTCGGCTGATGCTCCGATTCATCTCAGAAATCTCCGTCTTCGTGCGACGGAGGTCATCCCTGTGCTTCCCAGCCAATGTCTGCAGCTCCTCGTACTTGATCTGGTACATGGTCTCAGCCTCAGCCCGGCTACGGTTAGTGATGTCCTCATACTGGGCCTTGACCTTGGAGATGATGCCATCCAGGTCCAGGGAGCGGCTGTTGTCCATGGATAGGACCACAGACGTGTCCGAGATCTGGGACTGCAGCTCACGGATCTCCTCTTCATACAGCTGCCTTAAGAAGTTGATCTCGTCGGTCAGCCCTTCCAGGCGGGACTCGAGTTCTACCTTGTTCATATAAGCTTCGTCCACATCCTTCTTGATGAGGACAAATTCATTCTCCATTTCTGCACGCTCTTTGATCTCCTCCTCATATTTATTCTTGAAGTCCTCCACCAGCCCCTGCATGTTGCCAAGCTCCACCTCCAGCTTCTCCTGGCCCAGGGTGTCCAGCTGCCGCTGGAGGTTGCTGATGTAGCTCTCAAACATGTTGTCTATGTTGCTCTGCACGGTCTTCTGCTGCTGTAGGAGGCTCCACTTGGTCTCCAGAACTTTGTTCTGCTGCTCCAGGTGCCTCACCTTGTCGATGAAGGAGGCAAATTTGTTGTTGAGGGTCTTGATCTGCTCCTTCTCCTGGGTGCGCACAGCTTGGATGTTGGGATCCACTGCCAGCTTAAGGGGGCTCAGCAGGCTCTGGTTCACTGAGACGGCCGTGATGCCCCCCATACCCCCGGCCCCGCCGCCGTAGCCCCTGACCACACTCATGCTGCTGTTCAGGCCCCCCTGGAAGCTGCTGCCCACCCAGGAGAAGGTGGACGAGCTCATGAGGGAGCCAGGCCCGCTGGTGTAGGAGTGGCTGCTGAAGGCCCGGGGGCCGGAGTTGGACACCTTGTAGGACTTCTGGGTCAACCTGACGGACATGGTGGAGGCCGGAGTGGAGGCTGGAGTAGAGGCGAGTAGGCTGAACCTGACAGAGGTTCCACAAGGGGCCGAGAAGCTGCTTCTAGGTAGGCATGAATATATATCTTTTAAAAGAAGTATTTTTAAAAAATCGTCAAACAAGTAGAAAAGAAAACTCTCTTCTTTTTTTATTGGTTAAGCATTTGATTACTTAAACATCCCACCTTTTTGATTTGTAAGTTAAAAAACTGTGTTAAGACGGCCCACCCTAGGGATGCCTGGGTGGCTTTGTTGGTTAAGTGTCCAACTCTTGATCTCAGCTCAGGTCTTGATCTCTGGGTTGTGAGTTCGAGGCCTGCAAAAAAAAAAAAAAAAGAATAAAGATTACCTATTCTTTCAAAGATTATCCGTTCTATAAAAAAGATTACCCATTCTATCAAAGGAATAAAATATGTGCTTTGATTAAATTTTCCGATAGTATCATCATGCTCTCCTGTAAGAGGCCCTGAGTTAGACTTTGGTCCAGTCCTTTTGTTAATATAAATACTTCAGTTGCATGTTTCTACAGAGAAAGAGGTGGTACAGGTCTGCTTAAATTTGATAGAGGAAGATGACCAGCAGTGTCGAAGACGGGAGAGCAGGAGACTCTTAGATTGTGTTGCTGGAGATTTTCTTCCTCCCTAGTTCCTCTGCTATATAGAGTTTCTCTCTTTTATTATGGTCATTTTTATTTACCATTTTTCAAGTTGAGTGAAGAGAAGAAATGAAGATAAAAATAGGTTTGACATATGAGTATTGTGATAGTGAACATGTAGCTATCATTCGGCTTTGGGAATATAATCATTTATGTAGCTCTTAAAAGGGATTTAAAAATACATTTTAAGAAATTTGTGTATAGGAATGAGATTTCTTTCCCTTGTCCCTACATGTAAAGGTGTTGTTAACCTGAAAGTTGGGTAAAATGTCCTTTTCTATATATAATTAAGTAGTTTTTTTCCCAAGAATTAATTGAAAGTGGTTTTATGTAACTGCTTGGAGGTGCTATTTGATTAATGGTATGATTAGGAAAGATTAATAAGGCTTAATTATTTTTATTGGTCTCCAAATTGGATAGAGAGGAGTGCATGGTTCTGAATGACTTCTATAAAATCTCATGTCTTGGGAAGAGACAACTGTAGATTAGTGACAAACTGAAAATTATTCAGAAGCTGAGTTTAAAAAATTCGTTTGCACTGAGGTATACTATGCATGCAGGGTGGTGCGTGTAAGTACACACCTTGCTGACCCTTCAGGAAGGGAACACGCTAGTGTGACTAGCGTCTTGATCAAAAAGTACAACTTTTTACACCTTCTTAGCACTATCCCCACAGGATGGGTAAACCACTCTCCTGACTTCTGACAGAACAGGTTACTTTTGCCAGTTTTAAAGTGTTTTTAATAAATATAGTCACACAATATGTGCTTCAGAAAGCAATAAAAAATTCGTCTAATATGCTTCAGGCCCTAGAGTAGTAAGGCTTTTATTTAGGTAGAGAGAAGGCGGTTGTGATGAGGGCAGGTGAGAATGTATATAGAAATACCACCTATATAGTGTGTGGATGGGCCTTTTCTTCTTTCCTTCTCTCTATACCGAGTGGAAAAATGCCTTCTTAGTATGTGGGAAAGTATGATTCACCCCAGAGAAAAGGGGCAAATAGGCTTTGAACTCTGACCTAGTTCTCTGCTGCTTGGTCAACCAAAGAGGAGCTCCTTACCTCCTACCTGTCTGCACCCACACATATCTACACTCACACATGTATACAGACGTGCACATATGTACATAGAGCTACGTGTGTGAGTGTGTATGCATTGTGCATATATGTATATGCATATAAACACACATAAGTGTGTTTCTGACACACTTGCTTAACATACTTCTGTGGAGTATTGGAGCATTTTCATTCTTTTTTTTTTTTTAAGATTTTATTTATCTATTTGATAGAGAGAGATCACAAGTAGGCAGAGAGGCAGGCAGAGAGAGGAAGGGAAGCAGGCTCCCTGCTGAGCAGAGAGCCCGATGCTGGACTCAATCCCAGGACCCTGAGATCATGACCTGAGCCGAAGGCAATGGCTTAACCCACTGAGCCACCCAGGCGCCCTGGAGCATTTTCATTCTGACTGAGAGTATGGCCTTGGGAAGTTGCCTAGGGTAATTGCGGGCAGTTGGCTGGCTGGTCCGATTGGGTAAGGAGTCTTGCTCTGTGACACATGTGGCTCAGGAAATAATCATGGTTCTATAGAAACTGGAGATGTGTAGAATCTGTGGAAGAATTCTCTGAGCCCTTTGTGGCTAAGCTGCCACTCGGATACTGCATGAGGATCATTAGAAGAAGAATCACTATGACCCTGCCATTGCACTACTGGGTATTTACCCCAAAGATACGGATGTAGTGAAAAGAAGGGCCATTTGTACCTCAATGTTTATAGCAGCAATGGCCACGGTCGCCAGACTGTGGAAAGAACCAAGATGCCCTTCAACGGACGAATGGATAAGGAACATGTGGTCCATATACACTATGGAGTATTATGCCTCCATCAGAAAGGATGAATACCCAACTTTTGTAGCAACATGGATGGGACTGGAAGAGATTATGCTCTTGTGAAATAAGTCAAGCAGAGAGAGTCAATTATCATATGGTTTCACTTATTTGTGGAGCATAACAAATAGCATGGAGGACATGGGGAGATGGAGAAGAGAAGGGAGTTGAGGGAAATTGGAAGGGGTGGTGAACCATGAGAGACTATGGACTCTGAAAAACAATCTGAGTGTTTTGAAGGGGGGGTGGGAGGTTGGGGGAACCAGGTGGTGGGTATTAGAGAGGGCACGGATTGCATGGAGCACTGGATGTGGTGCAAAAACAATGAATACTGTTATGCTGAAAAAAATAAATAAATTTAAAAGAAGAAGAAGAAGAAGAATCACTGTGAGGCTTTGGTGTTGGGCTGAGTTCCCTCACTTATCTCTTGGAATCAGGGCATATATATCTTTCTCTGCCCTATTTTTGTTTCCATGTCTCAAATTCCATTAATTTTTATTCTTAACAAAATAAAGTCACTAATCTTGTTCTCTCAAATATCTAGTTTACTGAGAAATATTGTTTCATCCTTTGCAGGTCTTTATTTGCTTTTTGAGGTTTAGTGTGAGTAACTTCACCCTGTCCTTGGCTTATAGTAGGCATATCTATTGGTGTAGACCTCATGAGAGCCAACACTTTGTTGTGATGATTGCTGTATCCCCAGTATATAAAACTGGGCTTGGTACCTCGTGGGACCTCAAATATTTGTTATTCAGTGCATAGATCAAGTAAGCAGGGTATTAGATTGGGATTCACCTGTGTTCTGTCTTTTCTTAAATGCTCTTGGTCTGTGACCCTCCCCAGGTTTAATTAGTGCCTAAGAAAATAAGGTAATGGCTCTACAATTAATTATTCAGTCTTATCAAGGCTCCTTGTGACTTCTCTTTTCATTCCACAAAGCACAGGGAGATAGGTTTATTGGTTTCTTACACTGTTCTGTTTCTGTTCAACAAGATTTGGTAAATTGAACAGAATTACGTGCAGGATACAGAACACCCACTAATTTTGCGCTAATGTCTGCTTGAGATCATTTGCTCTGTTTCAGGCATCATGGGAATTAAGATAATTTAAGATTAAAATCTCCCTACCCAATTTGCCAGGAACAATACAGAAAAGTGTGATTTAAAGGGGTTTAAAGGATTTAAAATTTAAAATTTAAAATTTAGAATTTTAACTACCTTTATAACCATTGTTCTTTCTTGTACCTAAAGATCATGCATTTGACGTCATTGATTTAGTTTTCATCCCTCCATTGGGCATCATAATGGCTAATATTAAATGCTTTAAGCTTTGTAGATGAAGATATTATTTAGTGTAACATGTTAATCTATTACTAGCAATTTATTATTACTGTCTAACTGAAATATTTCTTCCTTATACATTCATTGTTTTTTCTTGCCATTGTACCAAATCATCATAATGTTGCTCAGAAATGTTAAGAAATCCCCATGGTCACTTCTGCTTCCAGAGTGATTTTCTCTAAGCATTCTTTGCTTGTGAGTAGCCAAGCCAGATCACCTTGGAAAGCCATTAGGGACAATTCCAAATTGCTTGGTAAAATCATGAATGGTTTCAATATGAAGGATTTGGTTATGCTACTTGGACTGGATATATTGACAGTGATGACTTAGATGGAACTCTTATGCCAGAATTTTGGGAACCTTCTCTTTGTGTTGCTCCAATAGACATCAGCTTTTGCTCCTGAACTGTGATATGTGTATTATTAGGAATTGTTGGATTAATTCTTTTTAATTAGTTTTTCTTCTGAATATAGACGTTTTACATGTGCCCATTATAATTGTCTTCTTTAGTTTTTCTGTATTCCCCAGATTTTTGACAATCTTCTTAAGTACCAAACTATTACAACTTAGCATATTCTTATTCAATCATCTTTCAGTACCCAGATTGTGTGGATTATTTTTGTATACCTGTTTTTGTTTTGTTTCCTATTTTAGTATAGTTTTCCATAACATTACACAGTCCTTATAATCTCATTATCCTGATAAACCCTAATGTATGTGCTTATTTCCCTAATGACACATATTTTCTCATGACAATGAACGTTGCCCCCCATGGACCAGGTCCTGTGGCTCTGCCGTGTATGCAAGTTACAGAAATCAAGGGATGTAAGAAGGGAGCATGAGGAGGGGAGACCACGGAGGAAAGAGGAGAGTCAGAAGAGAAAGATGTCTTGGAAGCTAAATAAAGACCTTATTTCAGGAAGGAAGGAGAAATAAGCTGGGTCAGTATCTGCTGAAGCAGCAAGGAAGGAGTGGGCATCTTGACCATTGGTTTCAGCAACATGGGGTCTCTAGTGACCTCAAGAGCCTGATTGGATCAGGCTTGAGAAGGAACAAGAATAGGAAGAGAGGAATTGGAGACATCTCTTGTAGTCAACCTTTCGGAGAATTTTTATTAAGGATGGGAGATAAGAATGCAGGTTATTTGTTTGCTGGTGGGAATGATCTAGTGATGTGGGGAAACTGATCCAGAAAGGGGAGAGGACAGTTGCAGAGGCAGTTCTTGCAGAGGCGAGAGGGGTTAGGATAAGGTGCACGAGTGGAGAGTTTGCTTCTAGGTAAGACCACAGGCAGCTTCTCCGTAGCACCTGGAGGAAGATGGACCATGTGTGCACAGATGCCAGTTGGGGGGTGGGAGGTTCACTGCATGTGAGTCCTGTTCAGGTGACTCAGTGACCGCAGTGTGGCTTTATGGTGGCTCCAGGCATTTGTGCTTGTAGAATTTATGGATTACAAAAACCTTTATATATGAATTTCCGTGGCCCTTCAGCCATCTCTGCTGGTGGTTATATAGTTTCAAATCTTAAAATTGCACATTGGCCGTATTTGAATGAGTAGCTAACTTGCATTTAAGGTTTCAGTAACTCACATTTATTGCATCCTCTGCATAATCTCATTTAAACCTCTCACTAGACCTATGAAGTGGGAAGTATTTCTAGCCTCCGGTTAACAATTGAGGACACTGAGCCTAAGAGAAACTGAAGAACTTGGTCAGGGCCATGTACTAACCTAACTTGCTGACTCCTAATGGTGCAGTTCCTTCCTAATCCACCGGCTGTCCTGCTTTGTGAAAGGATTTGGACCTGTGAGGTTTGTAATGTCTGAATACAGTAACTTACCACTGGTAACATTTAATTTGCTTGTATGATTGTAATCTGAGATGAAAATACTTTTGATGGAGTTGAACTTTCCGTGCCACCCCCTCCCACATTTTTTTTTTTTTTTTGCTTTCCAAAGAGCAAATTTAAGATCCTTTCCAATTTAAGAGTGTTTTACAGAAATTTTTGAAACTACGCTGGAGGCAAAATTGGTTTTCTGGCTGCGGGTAGACAGAACATGGTCATTTTTGTGGTAGTTTTCCTTTATAAGTCAGATCTTAAATTATAAATCGACAGCAAGATGTTCCATCTATTCTGAAGTGAATAAGAGGATAGCAGCATGGTCCTCAGTGTCAAAATGATCAAAATTGAATTTTCCTCTTGGCTTCTTGCTTGCAGTGTGTCAGGCCTCCTAGGCCTGCCTTTTCATTGATAAACTAGGGATAATAACACCCACCTGCTGCGATTGCTGTGAGAATTAGAGATGGTGTGTGTATATATATATATATATATATATATATATTTCATTTATTTGACAGAGAGAGAGTTAGAGAACACAAGCAGGGGGGACAGGAGAAAGGGAGGGAGGAGTTAGGCTCCCTGGTAGCAGGGCGCCAGACTCGGGGTTCGATCCCAGGACCCTGGGATCATGACCCGAGCCAAAGGCAGACACTTAAATGTCTGGGCTACCCGGGTGCCATAGAGATGGTATATTCTTGATCACAAAGCACAGTGTCCAGCATTTATACTGCCAATAAGTGACAGGTGGCCTGGTAGCTCCTTTGTCAGTTCTGCTAACTATTGTCCAGGGGGTTGGCAGCCTGAGAGGTTACTAACTGCATCTTTTCCTTTGGTTACAGTAATTCCTAATTGGAAAATCACTCATTCTGGGTTTGGTTTCAGCAATGTTATGTTAAATGTTATGTGTACATTTTAGGAAAGACTTACTATTTAGCATTAGTGAAGATAAAGCTGTGTAGAAATATGCCATCTTTATTTAGAATAAAAATGCAGAACATACTGTCTGACAGTGGAAAAATGGTACTGTCCCAGAGAATCTAGGATGCACGTTGTGCTGTAAGCATGAGACTCTGGGTGTCCTCCTGGGTGTGGAGGAGTCTGCTTGCATTCTTCCTGAATTTTCTAGTTCTCTAGTAACTTAATCCAGGCATCAGTATATTGTCTAGACTTTGGGTGTGTGAATTTCCTTCGGTGGAGATGGAAAATCTCCTTCCTTTGAAATAGTGAATGAATTGTTAGAGAAAGAGTTATAAGTGGGATTACTGGTGCAGCCAGACACCCTTGACCCTCTGGTAGGATATTTGTAAGTCAGTGTGCAGCATGGACAAAGCGAAGATTCTCTGGTTACCTGCATTACTAAAACAAATCCTACGGATAAGAGACCATGGCGTGTACAAAATCTTGTATTAGAGGATATTGTAAATACCAAGCTGAATGCGGGAGTTTCTTGTCTGTAAGGAGTTTGTACTTAGTTGGGGTTAGGCTTTGTCAGTCCACATCCAAGAGCCTGATTCAACCTTTGCTGTGGAGACCTTCCATCACTCTGCTTCTGCAACACTCAAGATCATGCCTTAAAATTTTGAGTTCTTTCTATAAGCCAGAAGCTACAAAAGTACTCCCCAGGGATTAAGCTGTAAGAGAGACTACATCTTTGTATCTGTGCTTAATGCTGATGCCTAGTGTGGGTCCTTGACTCTGGTCCAGAGAACCCACAAAGAAGGCATCGTGCCTCTGCTTCTCCTCCCAGGGTTGGAGCCGGGCTTTTCTTTACTCTGTGAGGCGACAGTCCTCACTCCTCTGTCTAGTAAATATTTACAGTGGCATTATTTGATCTGTGCATTTAATAAAGAAGGGTATTTTGTTTAAATACATTGGCCATTTTAAATGGCATAATGATAACAAGCATGTACTCAGAGAACTTCCAAGTTGTAAAATGCCTTCCTTTGTCTTCTGATATTTTATACACTGTTTGAAGTATTAAAAAGCAGGAAAAGAATGAACATATTCTATAATGTTACTTTAAGATCAAGCAATGCGATAGTTCAGTTATGAGTCTTACACTTTGATTTGTTGGATGACGTACATGTGATTGTTCGAGGTGAGAAATATTTGTAGGTCATAGAATTATTTTTAGGGTCCTTACATACTGCAGGACTAGTCTTAGACTAGAATCATGAAGGTGGGGGATTTTTTAATTTCTGTTACAGACTTTGCTTGTGTCCTTTTCTCCTCCTTCTCCTCATGTCCTTTTCCAGGATCCACGGTCTTGCTTCCAAATTATTTCTAATAGGGGATACATGGTTTATTCAATGAGTTATCTTTCCCCAGGGTGTTTGCATTTTAATAGACATAATACATTTGGCTAAACGAGGGGGATTAATTGTGGCATTGAGTTTAACCTGTAGCTGGCCAGGCATCATGCAAGGTGGACTCCAAGCTGACATTCATATTAAAATGAGAATCTATGCCATATGTGGAATTTGTTGCAAAATGTTGCCATTTGCTCTTAACTGACCAACTTCTACATATTTAATTTATAGATTATGATTTCTACTTTTCTTTTACCCATTCTCCTTGTTTTCTGCAAATGTTCTGTGATTTCTGGGACACAACTCAGTGGAGTACAAGGAGTGTATGGGCTTTGGAGTATAACTTGGATTCATATCTAAGCTTCATAGTTACATGATCTTGGGCACATACTTGCTGAATCTCAGCTTCCTTACCCGTGAAGTGTGATTGTTAGGTTTGTTATGATGGAAAATTTATGTATAAACTACAGTACCATAAACTACAGTGTATAAAATTATAGACAACCATAAATGCAACATAAAGTGGCTATTATAATGAGTATAAATTATAGGATTTTTACATGGAAAAAATTAATCAAAAAAATTCCTTTTACATATTAACTTTATTAAAAAATTGTAGCAGGTGTCAATTATGCCCATAATAAATGAGTTGGGATCATGTCTTGATTATAAGCAAACCAGATATCATTTATGGAAACTTATTATATTCATAGTCTCAAACATATAAATGAGATAGGAATATTCACATTGTAGTACATTTTTTTACATTAATCAAGTGAATTTAATCATCATCATTTATAATAACTTTTTGGTTGATTTGTTTTTTTTACATTTCATTCCTTGTTTAATACAAATAAATCACTCTGTACCCTCCTCAGAAGGGTATCTTTCAAAACCTTTTAACTGAGATTTTCCCACTGGCCCGGGCTGGAAGTGCCTGGTCTTACTGGGTCTAAGAGTGCCCAGTTTGCGCGCACCTCTTTCAGGGGAGGCTGTGGGTCCCACGTGGGTCTCAGGCTCTGAGAATGGGGCACAGGTCCTAAAGCACCAGGCTGGGTCTTTGCACACCTCTCTGTGGGGAGAGTTTGGTGCTTGTGTCCTAGGCTCTGGAACAAGGGCACATATCAAAGGGCACCTGCTGGGCCTTTGTACTTTTTGCATCTCAGGCTCTATAGGAGGGCTCACGCATTCTGCAGCCCAACCTGGCTCCCATCCCCTAACAGGAGCTAGACCCCACGTGTTCTGGGGTGGGCGGGTGGCTTAGGGACCAAGACCTGGTTTCTCAGCCACACTCTCTCTTCTGGCTCAGCGCCAGGGGAGGCTGTCCTGGGACCAGGGACTTAAGCCCCTGTCCCTAGCCACCCTGATTCCCACAGTTTCCCCTTCCCCCCACAATCCTTTGCTCTTTTGGAGTGCTTTCAACCAGTTTGCACGTTAATGCTGGTCCCCAGGTGCAGGGCACTCTCACTTGTATTAGGGTATTACTTTCCAACTTGTCACCTGTGGTGGCTCCCTCCCCCTTTTGTTTATCTTCTGATATTAGTCCGCTTTACCTGCCCACTGGTGTCTTATGCCCCTGTACAGATCCAGATGTGTATAACTCTGATCTCAGGCTGATTTAATAGGTGATCAGAGTTCTTTGGTAAGTAATCAGCTCACTTTAGGGTACAGGTTGAAAAGGTCCCTCTTCCCACTTCCCCGCCATCTTGTCCCACCCAAGCCTTACTATATTTGAAGTTCAGGAAGGAGCTTGAGAAAGGATTTTACTGTCAAAGATGTGTGCTTTGGCTTCATTTTGCCACAAAGACAGCATTATTCTGAGAAGCAAAAGATACCTATTTAGCATTTTTTGCTTACCTTATCACTTGTGTTACATTGTGGAATTTCATTTCCTTATATCTTTCAAAGCATTCTGAAAATTTTTAAAGAAATGTAGATTCCTCCAAAGTGATAGTATTTCACTTCTTGTGTGGAAACCTTGGATATCTTCTTAAAGTATTTTGAATGTATTCTTTTGCTTCCCCACAGAATGCTAAAATGGGAAATAAGCAGATCCTTTGTCAGAATTCGTTCAAATAGCATTACTTTACAAACTCGAGATGTAGTTCTCTTTGCATTGTGGCTTTGAGTCAGTTTTTTTCTTTAGTTTGAACTAATGTACCCATATATTGCTCTTCTGTTTTGTTGTTGAGGCCAGTAGTAACTGACCTTTCTCTACACACTCAGCAGATGTGAAATATTTTTATTTGTTTTGTCTCCCCAGATGTTACTTGAAAAGTGTGTCAATGTTTATGCCTCGTCCATACACAGTTGACTTTGTTCAAAAAAGCTACCATTTTTTTTTTCCCCGATGGTTGCCAAGCTGCTGTTTCTTGGGAGTTCAGAGCTATTCCCTTTATTGTGCCAGTATTCTGGGAGTTCTCAAATATTCCTTATGTTCCTGCTTATAATTACCCTACCTTAGCTGGTTCTACAACAAAACCATGAATTTTTTGCTATTGTTCTCTGCATAGGCCCAACCTAGAGGTTGTTTGGCACATATGTTTTACCAACATTTTACCAAATGTTGTTTTAGTTTTTCTTTTTGCAGTCCTGTCCTGCCTCTTGATGTTCTGTAGGGTTTTAAAAGCCAGTGCACGGGCGCCTGGGTGGCTCAGTGGGTTAAGCCGCTGCCTTCGGCTCGGGTCATGATCTCAGGGTCCTGGGATTGAGTCCCGCATCAGGCTCTCTGCTCAGCAGGGAGCCTGCTTCCTCCTCTCTCTCTCTCTGCCTGCCTCTCTGCCTACTTGTGACCTCTCTCTGTCAAATATATAAATAAAATCTTAAAAAAAAATAAAAAGCCAATGCAGAGGACATGCAGCAGAATATATATATATATATATATATATATATATATATATATATATGTTCTAGTGTTCAAGTTGGACTTTATTAGATTAGGTCTCTACACTCCACATTTAGTGCTAGACCATATTCTAGGGTTTGAAGACATAAGGAATCACTCAAATTTTTCTCACTTTGTACAAAGGTTGAATAGAGGTGAATTAATTCTTTCATTGAATAGGAAATAAAAAAGGAAACACTTTCTAGAAGATGAAGTTTCAAGTATTCATTGAGAGAAATTGATTCAGTACTCTGAAGATAGAAAAGAACATAAATCATACAAAAGGTACCCCTTTATAATACTTTTAAGTAAAATACATTGAGTATAAAACTTCATCCAGTGTTACTTTTTGGTTTGAAAGCATAAAATATTATGTACTTTTTATTTTCTCAGTTAAGATTTGAAATGTGGGATACTGGCTGGTAAATCAGCTTAAGAAAGGTAAAAGGCAAGGAACTTATTTTAATGCATCATCACAGGGATTTTTACATCTCACTTAGCGACCAGTATTTCTCTTACTGTACATGTCTAACTATCTAGTCATAGATATGAGAAATCTGGGCACATAACAAGTTGTTATAAGGAAGAGGAAAATAGTTACAAAGTCTGAATGACTGTTAATTATTAGGACTCTCTAATTTCTCATTTTTCAAATAACGGTGTTAACATCACATGTAAACTGATATCGAGTGTGTGTGTGTGTGTGTATTAGAATCACATTTAACTTGGAAAATTGTAGTTTTCTAGAGAAATATGTTCAGAGATATGAACAGGACAGAGTTTTTAACTAGAGATAATTGGCTGAGGCCTTCAGCTCAGTCCAGGAAAAGGTGGGTCTGGACTGCAGAGAAGGCAGTGCTGCCCTGTGGGTATGCGGGGTGAAGCCTTTTCTGGAGCTTCCAGCTCACAGGAGCCCTGTGCCTGGAGGAAGCTGGTGATGACAACAGAAAGAACAGCAAGCAGGGCTATGGGGAGCGAATCCACAAACCCATGGGATAACACTAGGACCACGTCATTAAGCTGGGAACAAGTTCTTAAAATTGCAGATTCCCTTTGCCTGGGATAAGCCCCTTAGCAGAGATGAAATAGGAAGTTTAATTGTAGGGAATGGAAATAAACTTGGCTGGTTGCTGCTTCCTAAACCCTTTTTTCTCTTTAACTGACTATATAGGGATTTAACCTTAACCTTCTTGACCTTAGAAAGGTCTTAAAAAAGATTTTTTTTAATTTAATAGAGAGAGTGAGCACAAGCAGGGGGATGGGAGAGGGAGAAGCAGGCTCCTCGCTGAGAAGGGATCCTGAGTCCGGATCTCTGGATTACAGGACCTTGTGGTTATGACCTAAGCCAAAGGCAGACACTTAACTGACTGAGCCACCCAGGTGCTTCCGTTTTATCATTTTTTTAATGAATGAATGAGTAAATAAATGAACGAATTTAAAGACTTTTTTATTTGCAAGAGAGAGAGAGAACATGCATGCAGGGGCGGGGGAAGGAGAGGGAGAGAGAGAAAAATCCTTTAGCAGACTTCCTGTTGAGTAGGGATACTGAAGCAGGGCTCGATCCCAGGACCGTGAGATCATGACCTGAACCAAAATCAAGAGCCTGACGCTTAACCTAGTCACCCAGGTGCCCTCATTTTATTTTTCTTTTTCTTCTTCTGTTTTAGAGGACTTTGTTTGGGAGAGAGGGAGAGAGAGCATGAGCTGGGGGAGGAGCCTAGGGGGAGGGACAAGCTGACTCCCTGTTGAGTGTGGAGGCTGAGGGGTGTGGGGATTAATTTCAGGAGTCTGAGATCAGGGCCGAAGTTGAAACCAAGAGTTGGAGAAGAGTTGGCTTAACCAGCGGTGCCACCCAGGCATGCCTCTGGTAATTAATTTCTGTTGTATTTTACAAAATAGTCCAAGACCAGTTGGGGGAAAAGAAAACATTTTCTTCAGCACAGATAATTTGAAAAGCAACGACACCTAAGTTGTCTTTACCTCTCTGGAATCAGACACTTGACTGAACTAGTAAGGTAGAGTCCACCTGTCCCAGGTGACTGTATGAAATGGCCAAAGGAAAGGTGCTTTAATAAAGGCATGATTGAAGAAGACCTAAGATGCTTTGAGTGAAATATCAGAAGCCAATGTCTAGAATATGATCTAGACATTGATATGCCATTCCCCAAGGAGTATTGCTGATATCATTTTAGTGATATTTGTTTACAGAGCATTACTCTAAAGAAAGTTAGAAGCATTTTAATCAGGAACAGATGCTGGATTTAGTCAAATGCTTTTTCTGCATCAATTGAGAGGACCATGTGGTTCTTCTCTCTTCTCTTATTAATTTGTTCTATCACATAGATTGAATTGCGAATGTTGAACCATCCTTGTAGCCCAGGGATAAATCCCACCTGGTCATGGTGGATAATATTTTTAATGTGCTGTTGGATCCTGTTGGCTAGGATCTTGTTGAGAATCTTAGCATCCATATTCATCAGTGATATTGGTCTGAAATTCTCCTTTTTGGTAGGGTCTTTACCTGGTTGGGGGATCAAAGTAATGCTGGCTTCATAGAAAGCATCTGGAAGATTTCCTTCTACTTCAATTTTTGGAAACAGCTTCAGGAGAATAGGTGCCATTTCTTCTTTGAAAGTTTGGTAGAATTCCCCAGGGAATCCATCAGATCCTGGGCTCTTGTTTTTGGGGAGGTGTTTGATCACCGCTTCAATCTCATTACTAGATATTGGTCTATTCAGGTTGTCAATTTCTTCCTGATTCAATTTATGGAGTTTATAGTTTTCTAGGAATGCATCCATTTCATCTAGGTTACTTTGCTTATTGGCATATAACTGTTGATAATCACTTCTGATGATTGTTTCTACTTCCTTGGTGTTCGTTGTGATCTCTCCCTTTTCATTCATAATTTTATGTATTTGAGCTTTCTCTCTTTTCTTTTGGATTAGTGTGGCCAATGGTTTATTGATATTATTGATTATTTCAAAAAACCAGCTTCTAGTTTCATTGATACGTTCTACTCTACCTCTGGTTTCTACCTCATCGATCTCAGCTCTAATCTTATTTCCCTTCTTATGTATGGAGTTGGTTTGATTTGCTGTTGATTCTCCACTTCTGTAAGGTGTAGAGACAGCTGGTGTATTCTGGATTTTTCAATTTTTTTGTGGGAGGCTTGGATGGCTATGTATTTCCCCCTTAGGACCGCCTTTGCTGTATCCCATAGGTTTTGGATCAAAGTGTCTTCATTTTCATTGGTTTCCATGAATTGTTTCAGTTCTTCCTGGATCTCCTGGTTGATCCAAGCATTCTTAAGCAAGGTGGTCTTTAGCTTCCAGGTGTTTGAGTTCCTACAGAACCTTTCCTTGTGATTGAGCTCCAGTTTCAAAGCATTGTGATCTGAGAATGTGCAGGGAATAATCTCAGTCTTTTAGTATCGGTTGAGTCCTGATTTGTGACCCAGTATGTGGTCTATTCTGGAGAAAGTTCCATCTGCACTTGAGAAGAATGAGTATTGTGTTGTTTTAGGGTGGAATGCTCTGTATATACCTATGAGGTGCATCTGGTCCAATGTGTCATTCAATGCTCTTGTTTCTTTATTGATTTTCTGCTTTGATGATCTGTCTATTTCTGAGAGAGGGGTGTTAAGATCTCCAATGATTAGTGTATTCATATCAATATGATGCTTGATCTTGATTAACAGTTTTCTTATGTAATTGGATGCTCCCTTATTGGGGGCATAGATATTTAAATTGTTAGATCAGCTTGGTGGATAGTCCCTTTAAGAATGATGTAGTGTCCTTCTGTGTCTCTGACTACAGTGTTTAGTTTAAAATCTAACTTATCTGATATGAGAATCGCTACCCTAACCTTATTTTGAGGCCCACTGGCATGAAAGATGCTTCTCCATCTCTTCACTTTCAGTCTGGGTGTATCTTTAGGTTCAAAATGGGTCTCTTGTAGACAACATATGGATGGGTCCTGTCATTTTATCCAATCTGCAACCCTGTGCCCTATTATGGTTGTATTTAGGCCATTCACATTGAGGGTGATTATTGATAGATGCCTTTTTATTGACATTGTGTTACCTTTGAAGTCTTTCTTTCTGTAGATTGTCTCTATATTTCTGTTCAATGCTATTCTTGGGCTTTTTCCTCCTTGAAGAAGCCCCCTTAATATTTCCTGCAGTATCGGCTTGGTGGTTGCATAGTTTTTTAAGCCTTGCTGTTCCTGGAAACTCTTTATCTCTCCATTTTGAATGTCAGTCTTGCTGGATAAAGTATTGGCTGCATGTTCTTTTTATTCAGTGCCCTGAATATATCTTGCCTGCTCTTTCCGGTTTTCCAGGTCTCTGTGGCCAGGTCTGATGTTATTCTGATGGGCTTTCCTCTGTACATAAGTAGCCTCTTTGTCCTAGCTGCATCAAGAGGTTCTGCCTACAATTATAATTCTTCATTCTTACTATTAGGTGTCTCGAGGACTTTCGAGAATCTGTAATTTTGGGGGGGAAACCTTTCGGCCTCTAGTACATGAACACTGGTTCCATTCACGAGATTTGGAAAATTTTCATGAAGAACTTGCTCCACTATATCTTCTAGAGTTCTTTCTTTCTTCTCCCCTTCAGGGATTTCAATCATTCTGATGTTGGAATGTTTCATGGCATCATTTATTTCCCTGATTCTGTTTTTGTGGCTTCCAAGCTGTTTGTTTCAGGCTTCCTCCTGATCCTTTCTCTCTGTCCTCCAGATCACTAATTCTATCTTCTGTCTCAGTTACTATAGCGTTGAGAGAATTTAGATTAGATAACTCATTGAGAGCATTGTGAAGCTCATCCCTGGTAGCTTTCAGCTCTTCCCTAATATTGAAAACATGATCTCTGGTTGTTTTCAGTTTGGCCCTAATCAATTCCGTTTGGTCACCCATGGCTTTCTCCAACCTAGCTATTGCTTGGATAATTGTTAGCCTGAATTCTCTTTCCGACATATTGTCTATGTTGATAACCATTAGCTCTGTTGCAGAAGGTCCATCCTCTGTATTTTTCTTCTGTTGGGCATTCCTCCTCCTAGTCATTTTGGTGAGAGATGGCTGAATGGTGTAGCTGGGTGTATGGACTGTGGTGCAGTCCAGGTGCACCCTGGAATGCTTCTGAGCAATCAGGGTTCCCCACCCAAATTAGAGGAAAAAGAGAAGAAAAAGAAAAAGAGAGGGCGAGAGACAGGAAAGAAAGGTGAGATAAAAGAGAAGGTTCAGCCCAAATGGGCCCCAAGACAAACAAAATGAATGATAAAAGTATATGACAAGAGAAAAAGAAATATATATCTTTGCATATATATATGCAAATAAAGGAAGAACCTCGTCAAAATGAACCCGAGTATAAGATTTATATACTATCCCGACAAACACAAAAACACAGAAATAATGGTGGAAGATAAAGATGGGAGAGTGGTTGTAAATTCTCAGTGTGGTTGAGGAAGGTTGTTTTGATTCTTCTGGGATGTATCTTGATATCTTTGTTAAAGGACTCAACTTTCCTGAGATAAGAGGGGATTAGGAATTGGTTTACCTATAGGGGTGGCCTTGATTGGGGAAAGGGGATTACTTGAAGTTTAACTCTATATGAATATTAGAAAATAAAAATTAAAAAAGGAATAAACTAGACTAGTTTAAACTAAAATTAAAAAAAATTTAAAAAATAGAAATGCAAAAGGAAAACACAGGTGTATGTATCAAAAATTTCAGGTTAGAAGATTATTATGGAATTTGATGTACTGGACATCTCACTGTGACGGTAAATAGGTTAAAAAATATATAATAAGAAGAAATTAACTATATATTAAAAATGAGCCAGAATAGGAGGATTGATTTAATAATAAAATTGTCCTATGAAGTAGTGGTGGTTGTTCTCCTGTCCTCTTTTTTTTTTTTCTTTTTCCTTTCCTGGTTGGTTTTCTGGGGGAGGGTCCTGCCATGTGAGTTTTCAGTCAATGATGTTCTCTCAGTTAACTCCCCAGCCCCCTCAAGGGGGTGGGCTCTGAGGAAACTGTTTTTTTTTTTTTTTTCAGGCTTTTATTCTCTATTTTTTTTTAATATTTGTTCACTTTTGTTTTTCTCTCTTGCCTTGACTGCTTTTGATGGTTTTTGTAGTTTTAGAGGAAAGCAAACTGCACCCTGACCTCCCTTTCAGAGAGAAGCCTCAGTTTGGCTGCAGAGCCCAAATAATTCCCCCCTTGGCCTCTGGCAGAGCAGGTTCCCAGTCGTGGTCCCTGGGGACTCAGGATTTTTTGCTTGTACCCCAAACCAAGGCAGCAGTGGCTGTCTGGGCAGTTCCAGACTGCCTGAGAAGTTCCAAGCAGTAATTGCACACTGAGATTCTCCTGCTGGCCCAGGCTGGGAGTGTCTGGTCTTCCTGATCCTTGAGCACCTGGTTGGCACCTGTGTGCACCTCCCTCAGGGGAGGGCGCAGGGCAGGACTCAGGGTACTCATGTGGGGACTGCAAAAAGGCTGTGGGGATCCTCCCAGCCCCTCAGGTGAGCAGGGGGCCATGTACTCTCAGGTATGCTGGTGGTTCAGGGACTGAGACCTGGTTTCTCTGCTGCACTCTCTCTGGCTCTGCACCAAGGGTGGCTGCCTGGATCTGGGGACTTAAGTCCGGACCCTAACACCAGATTCCTGCAATTTCCCCCCGGTGATCCTTTGCTCTTTTTAAGTGCTTCCTACCAGACTCCCGAGTTTAATGCTTGTCCCCCAGGTGCAGGGTACTCAGGTATTGGGATATTACTTTCCAATGGGTCGCCTCTGTTGGCTCCATCCCCCTTTTGTTTATCTTCAGAAATCAGTCCGACTTTCCCACTCTGCTTTACCTGCCCACTGGCGTCTTCTGCTCCAGTAGAGATACAGACGTGTATAATTCTGATCTCAGGCTGATATTGTGGGTGATCGCTGAGTTCTTTATAAAGTAATCAGCTCACTTTAGGGTACAGGTTGAAAGGGCACCTCCTCCTACTTCCCTGCCATCTTGTCTCTCCTATTGTCCTTTTAATATCAATGGGATCAGTATTCATGTCCCCTCTTTCATTTCTGATATTAATCAATTGTGCCTTCTCCCTCTCTTATTATTTCATTAGCCTGATTAGAGTTTTATCAATTTCATTAATCATTTTATAAGGATTTATTTAAATTCCACTTAGTTAAGATACAGGATAGTATTAGTTTCAGGTGTATAATATAGTGATTCAATACTTTTATACATCACCTAGTGCTCATCACCAAACAAGTGCATTTTTTAATCCAGTCACCTATTTTCGCATTACTGTTTTCTTTTTCTTGATTTTTCTCTATTGATTTAACTTATTTTTCTCTAGTAATTATTATTCCTATCATTTCTTTTTCTTTTTTGTTACAATGTCATTAATTTAGTTTTTGTTACATTGTATTTATTGATCTAGTATTTATAATTCCTGAGAAATGAATGTAAATAATTGATATTTGACTTTTCTTTCTTAAAATATGCATTCAACATAACACATTCCATGTAAGCTGTATGTCTACACATTCAATAAAATTCGCTAAGTTTTTTTTTCTTTTTTATGTATTTCAACAGTTGAGGGGAGACTGGTTGGCTCTCTTAGAAGAGCGTGTGGCTTTTGACATTAGGTTCATGAGTTCAATCCCTTATCTGGTGTAGAGATTATAAGTAAGTAAACTTTTTAAAAACACAATTTTCTCGAGATTTATGTGTTTGCCTATGTTATTTAAATGTGTGTTGTTTAATCCTTACATGTTGAAATGTCCACTTTAGGTTTCAACATTGATTTCTTTTTTTTACATTTTTGTTTATTTTTTAAAATTTCTTTGCAGTGAATTCATTGTTTTTGCACCACTCCCAGTACACCATTTCTAGTTGTATTGCACTATATTCTGAGAATAGACATTATATGCCTTCTATTAACATTGTAAAGGTGTATTTTTCAGCTCAGAATGTGATCTATTTCGTTGTATAGTCCATATAAGTATAAAATAATATGTGTGCTAATGATATTGGAATATGTCTATACGTGTTCATTCTGTGGAATTTTTTTATTATTCCAAATATCTATTTAAATTCTAGTTAGGTAATATATATGGTGAAATTGATTTCAGGTGTAAAATTTAATGATTTATCACTTACACATATCATCCAGAGCTCATCGCAGCACATATATTCCTTAACAACCATTACCCACATAACACATAACCCTCAAACTTGCTCCATCAACCCTCAGTCTCTTTTCTACATTTGAGAGTTACTTATGACTTGCTTCCCTTTTGTTGTTGTTGTTGTTTAATATCCTTATTTTTATCTGTTTTGTTTTTAAACTCCACATATGAGTGACATCATATGGTACTTGCTTTTCTGGGACTACAAAATTTCATTATCATAACAAACACTTGCTGCGTCAATGTCATGGGAAATGGCAAAATTTCATTCTTTTGGGTGGGTGTGGAATATATGTGTGTGTGTTTGTGTGTGTGCGTGTGTGTGTGTTTATATTTCACACACATGTCTTTTTCAATAATTTCACTACTGTTGATAATGCTACTATAAACATTGAGATGTATTTACCCCTATGAACCAGTATTTTTTTATCCTTCAGGTAAATACCTAGCACTGTGATTGCTGTGTCATTGGGTAGTTCAATTTTTAACTGTGGTCAAACATCCATACTCTTTTCAAGAGTGATTGTACAAGTTTGCATAACCAGAAAACATGACAGAGGCTTCTTGTAGCTCCACATCATCACTGAAATTTTTCATTTTCTGTTTTGTTAATTTTAGCATTCTGATAGTTGTGAGGTGGTATCTTATCCTGGTGTTTATTTGCATTTAAATGATGTTGAATGTTGTTGAGAATATTTTCCTCTGTCTGTTAGTCTTCTGTGTGTATTCCTTGGGAAAAACAAACAAACAAACAAATGTCTGTTCATATCTTCTGCCCATTTCTTAAATGGAATATTAAATTTTGGCATGCCGAGTTTGATACATTCTTTATGGAATTTGAGAATTATTTTGACTATCAGTGTCTTTTGTAGTTCTTTAAAACGTTTAGAATCTAGTTCTTCTCAAAGTGCTGGTGGTTTTTTATATGTACTACATGAAATGGATAGATTGGTTTTGTAAGTATAGACATTTTAACAATATGTATTCTTCCCATCCATTAGCATGGAGTGTTTTTCCATTTCTTTGTGTATACTCTATAATTTCTTTATGTGTTCTATAGTTTTCAATGTGGAGACATTTACCTATTTCATTAGGTTTATTCTTAGGTATCTTGTGTTTGGTTCCATTGTGAATGAGACTGACTCCCTGATTTCCCTTTCTGCTGCTTCATTCTTGGAAATTCAACAGATGTCTGTATGCTGATTTTATATCCTGCAGCACTTCTGAATACACATTATCAGTCCAGTAATTTGAGGGTGGAATCTTTTATGTTTTCTCCATAGAGTATCATGTCATCTGCATACACTGAAGTTTGGACTTGGTCCTTGTCAATTTGGATGTCTTATTTTGTACTTTTTCTTTTCTTTTTGTTCTTGATTTCTAAGTCTGGGATTTCCAGTACTACGTTAAATAACATTTATGACAGAGTCTTATTCCTGTCTGTAATGGTGAAGCAGTTTTTCTGCTTTGAAGATTATATTGACTGTGGGTCTTTACATATGCCTTTTATCATGTTGGTTTATATTCTTTCTATAACAACATTGTTGAGGGTTTTTTATTTAATTTATATTTTTAATAACTATTATGTATTATTTGTTTCAGGGGTATAGGTCTTTGATTCATCAGTCTTACACAATTCACAGCACTCTCCATAGCATATACCCTCCACACTGTCCATCATCCAGCCATCTCACCCTTCACTCTTCTAAGACACTCACTTTTATCATGTTGTTTTTACTGAGTTTCTTTATGTGACTTATTGCTTATATATCTGGCTGTTTACATGTTTGTAGCAAAAATATTTACAGTTGTCAGATCTTCTTGTTGGAGAGACTCCTTAATTAGGAAATAGTGTCCTCATTCATCTTTCATTACAATCCTTGGTTTAAAATATATTTATTCTGATATAAATATGGTTACTCTAATTTTCTTTTCACATTCATTATCATGGTGGATTTTCTCTATCCAGTCACTTTCAATCTGGTGGTGTCTTTACATCTAAAATGAGTCTCTTATAAGAACTATATAGGTTTCACTTATTTGTGGAGCATAACAAATAGCATGGAGGACAAGGCAAGATGGAGAGGAGGAGGCAGTTGAGGGAAATTGGAAGGGAAGGTGAACCATGAGAGACTATGGACTCTGAAAAACAATCTGAGGGTTTTGAAGGGGCGGGGGGTGGGAGGTTGGGGGAATCAGGTGGTGGGTATTAGGGCACGGATTGCATGGAGCACTGGGTGCAGTGCAAAAACAATGAATACTGTTATGCTGAAAAGAAATAAAAAGTTAAAAAAAAGAAGTCTATAGATCTTTTTAAAAAATCCATTCTGACACCAGTGCCTTTTTATTGTAACATTTATTCCATTTACATTCAGAGGAATATTTGATATATAAGAATTTCATGCTGGTGGTTGGTTGCCCTGGGTGGCTCAGTCAGTTAAGTGTCTGACTTTAGCTCAGGTCATGATTTCAGGGTCCTGAGATTGAGCCCCACATTGGGCTCTCTGTTCAGCACAGAGTCTGCTTCTTCCTTTCTCTCTCCCCTTCCCTTGTTCCTACAGTCTCTCTAAAATAAATTAATAAAATTTAAAAATAAAAGAAATTAATGTCATTGCATTGTTTCTAATTTAGTGCTTCTGGGGACTTTCTCTGTTTTTTTTCTAGTATTCTTGATATTCCCCTCTCAAAGAGTCCCCCATATTATCTCTTTCAGGGCTACAGTATTCATGAACTTCTTTAATTTTGTTTTGTGGGACTTTTTTTGTTTGTTCTATTCTACATGACACCTTTGCCAGATAAAGTATTCTTGGCTGAATAGTGTTCCCAATTTGCATTTTTAATACATCATGTCACTTTCTTCTGACCTATCATATTTCCATGGACATCTCTTCTATAGACCTGGTTTGGTTGTCCTTGTAGAATTTTTGTTTGTTTGTATGCACTTGCTACTTTCAGGATTCCTTCCTTATTTGTGCCACTTGGATTTTGATGTTTATGTCTTCCCAAGATTGAGAACGTTTCCAGCTACAATTTGATCAAATATAAACCTTCTGTCCCTTTCTTCATATTCTTGGATTCCTATGAAATGAATGCTCTTGTGTTTTGTGAATTGCCCGAGTTTCCTAAGTCTACATCGGTGAGCCAATACTTTACTTTCCCTCTTCTTTTCACCTTCCTTATTTTCCATAATGTTATCTTCATGTCAATGATTCATTCCTTCAGTGTCATTACATCCAGTTGGTTTTGTGTCTTAATTATATAATTCTTTTTCATTTTATCATGACTTGTACTTATTTCATTGATCTCTTCAGTAAGGGATTATTTAGTTCTTATTAGCATTTTCTTAAGCCCAGCTAGTATCCTTAAAATTGTTGATTTAGGGGCACTGGTGAAAGACCCTGGAGCCACACCCAAGAAGCAAACACCAAGCCTCCACTGGATGCAAGTTGCAAGAGGTTTATTGGTTACACAGGCGCCTGCAGACGCATCAGCCTTTGCGGGCTGAGCGTGCCGGGCTAAGTTGGGGAGCAGATTATATGGGGCAAGGTTGGGGTGGCGGGAAGCGAGCTTACAGAAGCAGATGCTTGGTTACAGGGATCTGATTGGTTAACTTAAATCAAGCATTGTCAGGCACTGTGTTCAAGGCAAGGACATAATGGTTTGTTCTGGCAGGAGGCGGTGGCGGGAAGCGATCCTACAGAAGCAGATATGCATGGTTACAGGAGTCTAATTGAATAATTTGATTCAGGCATGATTGGGCATTGGGGTCAGGGCGCTCTGGTGGTTTCTTGGGTCAGCACTCTGGAAAGTCCCAGTTACATTCTACTTTTCATTTGTCTTTTCTTTGGACAGACCGGGTGATCACAGACATCCTGCTTGTGCAGGATATATGTTGTCATTCAGCTATGGGAACAATCAAGCCTTCAGCAAGGGGAGAGGGGGTCTGTGGGGACATCAGGTTACTTAAACAAGCCTTTAGCAAGGGGAGAGTGGGTCTTTCATTCCCCCCTTTTTATCATGGATAGAAATCTATATCCATTCACTTTGTTTGTGAAGCAAGTCAGTTTGAGAGCCGGTCTGTTTAATTAGTTGATATTGCTGTGTCAGCATCATTGTCTGGATTACTGACAAGTGATCTTTTATAAACTGTACGAGTTTATTTAAGATACAAGGGCCGATTGAAAATTGGGCTATTGATAAGGTAACTTCTTTGGTGTAATCTCAAGGACATTTGCAAACCAAGGGAGGCTCCTGTCTTCCAGGATTGTGATCTCAGCAAGCCAACTATTTATCATTTTATGGCAGTCAGGGGTGTCTGAGGAATGCTACACATATGGAGGGGAGCGGGTGAAGGGGGGATGCAAGGCGCCAAGTTTTGCTTTGTCCTCAGCCAGCCTCCTGCTCCTTCATTCCCCCCTGAACAATTTTGACCCTTAAATTTTTAAGGTGGTTGAAGGTGGAAGGTCTCATCTTCTATAACTTCTTCATGCTGAATAGGGGCGTAGAGCTGTCCCTACTTACTGGGGTCAATATTGATCAGGGTAGGAATGTATAAGGGAGTTTCGAAAGGTGGAGGTAGTTGAATCCAGCGCTGACAGTAAAGAGGTGTCCTTGTGCGCGACAAGGATCGTCTGTCATGGTGTAGTCATTGTAGCAATGGAGTCTCGGCACCAAGTAGAGAAACATGGAACAAAGCAACATATTAAGGTTAATAAGGCGATAAGAATGAGAAGCCCGAAAAGGAGATTCGGCCATAGTCCTCCTTCAAACCAGGAACTTAACCATTTACTGAGAGAGAGAGAAGGATCTTGTAGGCCTTAATTTGGGTATTCATATCTTTTATTAGTCCTGTGACATTTTTGTGATAGTCTGGGATGTACACACAACATTCTGTCTTGATAATTGCACATGTGCTACCCTGGGCTGCTGTCAGGACATCTAAGGCCATCCTATTTTGTAGGACTGCCTTGCGTATCTGTGACACTTTGGTATTAAGCTGGGAGATGCTATTTAGTGAATTATTGAGTGCCTTTGTAGTATATTTATTAAGGATTTCTACATGCCACATGACATCCCCTAGTCCCGCAGATGGAACAAAAATGGATGCTAAGTGATCATACCATTTAAAAACAGATCATGTTCATCTCTGTTTTAAGTTAGGGAGATTAGCAGGAGTTGTAATGGTTTTAGTAATACGCCCATGATTCCAGGAAAATCCCCTTTCCTTCCAAATAGCTCCATGGGCATGTGGTACCAGGAAGGCATATTTGGAGTCAGTATAAATGTTAATTCTTAGGCTTTGGCAATTGCAAAGTGCTAGTGAGCACTATGGCACACCTAACTTTTCTTCTTCTTTCTATGAAAACTGTTTTCATCAGAAAACCAACTGTCATTTGTAATTTTAACAGGGGCATCTTAAACCTGGCCATATAGAATAAGCTAGATTAATAATCTCTGAACATTTTTGCTCTATAGAGAAAGAAGTACAGTGGTCAGGTTCAGGCATACAGGTAACTAGGTTTAAAGTTTGACAAATTTTAAGTTTAATTTCTGGCATCTCTGTTAGTGTATCCCAGTATTTAGTAAGTTGGCCTCCATCATCCATTGGTGGCCTTTGGCTACTAAGACAAATCTGGACCTGATGTGACATTATTACAGTTAGGGACTGTCCTATAGTGAGCTTTGAGGCTCTTTTATGAGGGCTGTTTTAGGTTTTGCTAAAGCATCTGTTTGCAATTGCACCTCAATGGAGGTGGCCTCTAGATAAATATGACTAAGGGATGAAACCAATAAGAAGACCTTTGAGTGGTCCAACCTTAACAATATCCTGATTACAGAGGATCATTGTCAAGTGGGAGAAGAGTGCAGTATGCTGGCTTTTAGGCAATTTCATTATTCCAGTTGTTTAATCATGTGCCGTGGGGTCTGCTAATATCCCCACAAAATAATAAGATTGACTAAAGAAGCTATTGTACAACTTCTCTGAAGTATACCTCAAATTGTTTAGCTTAGGTAAACAAACATTTAAAGACAATCAAATCTAGAATTTAACATCCATAAAGGTGTGTTATTAAAACAGAATTTTTCTCTCTAAAATAACCCTCATTTACAGAGATAGCCAAATCAGGACTAATTTACTTGTGAAACAAGTTCAGTTTTAACAAACTAAGCTCAGCAAGAACAATGAGTGTGATCAATAGATCTTTTAGCATCTGCTTTGCTGGAACTTTTAATAAGGAATCTCTAGGTTGAACTTTTAGTAGCCTCTCTGGGCCAGAAGCCAAGCCCTGTACTGGCCATCAGGCATGCCTGCAATACCTGTCAATTTGGGCGAATTTCTCAGTGGGCGAATTCCTCTTCTGAGATCACACCTACCAAGGAGTGACATTCTTTACTCACTTGGTGAGGCTGCTGGGAACTCTGTAAGCAAGGTATCAGGCCAACAGTCTCAAGGGTCTTTATGGCTCCAGGTTTTATAAAGTCGACCTTAGTTCCTTTAAACTGTCTGGTCATATCCAAGTCTTTTCAAATATGACATTCCAGTCAAAGCCTTGGTAAAATAACCCGTGTTTCCAATTCTTTCCTGTTACAAGGAGAACAGATTCTTATTGAACTTATGCAAATGACTGATTGCCATGGAAGAATGCTTGCTTACTGAGACCTTTTGGTTTCAGAGGGTTCAGATAGAGAGAAAAGCTTGAATGCTTTGAGCTCTTTTATAAATGAGCACTTTTACATCTCTATAAGTTACAGATAACTAGGAGGAAGTATCCCTAGTCTGGAAGAGCAAACATTAGAGAGAACCAGCGATGTTTAAAGTAAGACAAAGCATTAAGAGATATAACATTGTAATTTTTTTTTTTTAGTTTATTTAGTCCCATGTTACCAAATCTGGTGAATGCGGCTTTAGTCAGTTTTGGAAATTTTTACCCATTTCAAGTTTTAGGATTTTCAAGTATATCAAATATCTGTATTTGTCCTGAAAGTCCTTTATAGGAATCTCCTTGAAGATAAAACTCATTTTACAAGAGAATTAAAACAATTATAAATGACAAAAACTCAGAATGGATATGGTTAAAGCTAAAGAGACATGGGAGTTTACAATTTAGCTGCAAGGAAATCAGGTTATTTTTGTGATACATAACATTTCCATAATTACAGTATTAAGCGATGATCTCTCAAAACATTAAAACTTTAGGAAGTGCGTAGAATCTCTAGAATAGTTATAGTATTTTCCCAAATGTAATCCAAGGTTTATCATCGGTTCAGTAGTATTTTATGAGCAACTTCATATATCAAGGAAAATCCCGAGTTAAAGAGATTTTACAATTTAAATCTTGTCAACATTTGCTAAGATCTTAGAAAGTTTTGAAGCACATGCCTAAATATAATAGGGATGTTAAATACCTGATAAAACAAAACAAAGAAACTGGTTTTTCCAGGCAGGCAAAGAGAAAATCTTTTACATTCTCGTAACAGGAGATCAATTAATCTAAGAAAACTTTGTCCTTTGAACAGAGAATTTCAGTCTTGTACTAATGTAATGTACCTTTAAAACCCATTCATTTAGTCTATCTTAGTCCGTCCTGACCATCTATAACTTTTCTTTACATTCAGGTTTTGTCCCAAGTCATTTTCTTTTAAACAATTATCTCATATAGGATAAAATTACCTTTAACAAAATGTATTCCCATTCCTTAAATCTTTCTTACTTATCTATTTTTCTATAGAGTTTCCCTTATTTGCATCAGTCTTAGTTACACTAAGCAGAACTTTGTATTCTTAGAAACATTTTTAGTTATTAACTAATTGTGAACTGTTACAACAGAATTATTCAGGTGGCAAATTTATGAATCAGTTAAGTGGCAAACAAGTTTACCAACAGATTTAAATACTCTTAATTTCTTTGCAGTAAGAAGTCAAAAGCACAAACCTATATCCAGTAATTAATGACCTAGCATTTTATCCTGCTTGGTTAAGACCTAGATGTCCATAATTTAATTTCATTTGTCATCCAAGCAAAACTTTAAAGCTTTTAGATTATCAAAGACTTTGAAAGCTACTTCAGCAATTACCCATTAGAACTTTGAG